>NW_027397114.1:923286-961638 GCF_003265705.2 Callorhinus ursinus
ATAAGTGTGCTCTTAATTCCCTTCACCTGTTTCTCCTATCCCCCCCCCCACCTCTCTCTGGTAATCATCTTTTTGTTCTCTGTAGTTAAGAGTCTATTTCTTGGTTTCTCTCTCTCTTTTCCTTTCTCTTTGTTTTGTTTCTTATATTTCACATGAGTGAAATCAATTGGTATTTATGTTTTTGTCTTTCTCTGACTGACTTCACTTAGCATTATACTCTCTAGCTCCATCCATGTTGTTGTAGATGTCAAGATTTCATTCTTTATGGTTGAATAATATTCCGTTATTATAGAATACACACACACACACACAGGCCCTGCAGGGGAGAAAATAAACCAACCACAACTACCCAACACGTGTTACATACAAATAAATTACTAAGGAACCTCTTGTCCCATTTCTGGTCTGTGGTTTCTTCAGATTGGGCCTGGGATATACTCTTTGCTTACTTTGAACATTCTTGGCTCTTGGTTAGAACTGCACCACATACAGACTCTGATCATGATCCTTTTCTTAGTATTTGTTTGCTATGCTCTGTTCTCTGATCTCCACAGTCTTAAATGCTGATGCATAGATGCTGTCCCTAAGCCACTGTCCCACCAAATGATGCAATGTTGCAACATATGAGATCAGGAAAATCCAATACTTTTTAGAAAAGCTGAAATGGCCAGCCACTAAAACTTCATGTGCAGTCATGACAATTGCATAGCAATGAAATTTCAGTTGCTCTGGTTCTCGTATTTAATAGTATATCTTTCAGTTTAGCCCAAAGAGTAGCCACAAGGTGTTCTGAGAACAGAAACCATCTGTAACAACAGAGCTAATTGTAGTAATATGACTTTACTAACCCAGGAAAATCTTGCCCAGGAAGATGAAGTTGAAAATAACTTTATTGTTTGCGTTAGGAATTAACTGCAACTCTCATTTATCCAAATAATAGACTATTCATCAAGCTCTTATCAGAGTAAATAATCCCTCTTGAGGATGACAGGTATTTCAGTTAGGCTCATCAAACAACTCTTCACTCTTTAAGAATTATTTCCACAGCCTCCCCTGGCTGTGTCCACCAGTCCCAAACTGTTATGCCATATATTTGCTCCATCCCTATCAGTCCTTACACTAAAAAGACCCCCTTTAGAACAGACCCTCCCCACCCAAATCTTACAAACGTCTTGCCTTTCCCCCTTTCATCCCCGTATTTAGACAGGGCCAAGATTCTGTCTTTGCTTTCTTTACTGAAAGTAATAAGCAAATATTCCAGCTCTGTTTAATCAGGATTTATTTTGTTGGTATTTTTGGAGAGTTGGCAGTGAACAGGTTGCAAATGAGAAATTGAGACACATGGAGAAACTTACGGAATATCACACAGCTATTAAGGGTTATTTCAGAGGGTGTAGAAGGATAGATCCAGGTAGCAGATTAATTTTGTCTGGCTTACAGTGCTAACTCATTCATTCTTTTAAAAAAAATGGATTAGTAACTAACACTTAAAAAATTAAAGATTTCATATAAAATCTGAATTTCTGGCTTTTTAAAAGTACTGAATTTGGTAAAGCTGGGCCTGCTTTTTACTTTAAATAATTGTTAGGTACTTCAGATATTTTGTACTTTTATTGGTTTATCACAGTTTCTGTCATTTGCCATTGTTTACACCTAGCTAGCTCATAAACTTCAGGGGTCAAGTAGTAAATATTTTTGGCTTTGAGGACCATCTAGTCCCTGTCTCATCTACTCAACTTGCTGTTGTAGCAGGAAAATGGTAATAGACAATGCATAGGTGAATGAGTGTGGCTGTGTTCCAATAAAACTTTATTGACAGATTATGCCTTCAGACTTGTTTTTGTAACCTCTGAACTGTGTAATATGCCTAGCCACAGTTGGCATTTACCTTTGAAACCACTTATGAAAGAACCAGTCCTGGTCTGGCCTCTAAGTGCCTACGGATTGAGGACAAAAAGGCTGCTCGTTAAAACTAATAAAATGTATCAGAAAGGTTTGAAACAAATTTATTGTTGGACTTTTCTCTCCTAAAAAAAAAAAAATAATAACCCAAGAAAGAAAAGCTAATGGCTTGAGAGAAAGAGGCATACAAGAGGTCAGAATGGGTCAGTTTGACTTTCTGTGTTGCTGACATGGTCCAGCTGTTTAAGGAACATTCAAGTTGCATTCATAAATGTTGTGTACATACTGGCAGCTGGTTGCTTCTAAATATGCATGAGAAAATACACATAAAATTAATGTTAAATTTTGATGGAGCTAGAAAAATAAACTTGCTTTAAATAGCAGACTCTCTTGGCACATATAAATTATTACATTTGTGAAACTTCAGTTTGCAATGACTCTTATAGCAGCTAATTTAGGACCCAAAGCAATACCAAATACTATCTGAAAATACCATATCCTGATACTTAGTCTAAAAAATCAATATATATGTGTGTGTCTATATATATATAATTCTTATTTTCTTATTCTGTAAAATATTATATTCTATAGAACAGGATTCTTTGAGTTTTGCCTAAATAAAATAGAAATCTGGATTGTTAATAAACTTTTAAAACTCATTAATTAATGCTTAACTAATTCACTCTTGAAAATCCTGAGAACAGTTTAATGAAATCACTATCAGCTGTGTATGAAAGTGACTTGGCAGGGGGTGCTTGTGTGTTTACGAGTCTAGTTACATTTGTCTTTAATTGTGTTGGCAGTTTTGTGGCATTTTCTTTGGTTGCATTGCCTGCCTTCTAAAAAAAAAAAGGCACAATTTTTGCTGCCTTTTTTTCTTCACCGATTTCCCTGTTAGGCTCCTGAAAAGTAGTATGTATTTCCACTTTTCTCTTGAAACTCCTCTAGAGAAGGCCATTTTCTAGACTTCTTATTTATACATTAACTTTTTTTCTCAATCCTCATTTTCCTGGACATCTCTGCAGTGTCCTAGAAGTTTTTGTCACCTTTACCTCTTAGAACCAAAATGCTGTTGATATTTTTTTTTTTTATCACTTCAACATCTCCTTCTAATGACTCTCTTCTTTCTCCTACAATCTAGCTGAGTATTCTTCAAGTGTTTCTCTTGCACTTGTCCTTGGAAATAACAAAGACTTCAAGCACTCTATATTGACAGTACTATCCTTTTGCATAGACTACATGCTTATATTTCAGGTTCTTGGAAATTTCCATTATTATTCTTATGGAGGACTGTTTGGTTGAAGTCCTTCTATTGTGCCTGATACTAGCCATATGACATTTCCCTACTCCCTTTACTTTTTTACTGGAATGGTAGATATTAAAATTATGTCCTTGGTTCCTAAACAAGATGGTAAAAACATTGATACAGCCCTTGTATTTGCACAGTGTTTGCATGTTTGCACTGCAGGGGGTAAATATGACATAGATTACCTAGTTGAAATTATTTTGTTTCGAGACATGCTGTATATATCCTGGTTTATGAAGGGTGTAATGGGATAGGTTTTATCTAAAGATGCTTCTTTTTTTTTGCCCCCAAAAAGATTATAAAGACAATTATGACAACCTTTGGAGCTCATGACCTAGAAATTCCTGCAGAGTCTCAGATGTAGGCTGCAGGAATATCCTTTTGTTAAGGCTCCAATTTAGAATGTAGGTAGTTTAGGACTGTAGAAGCATTCAGTTTCAGTCAGGAGGTCACAGCAATGCAAAATACAGTTTTACATTGTGTTTAATAGGGAATGATATAGCTTTCTGTATTGCATTTAATAAGGAATAAAAAGCCATGTCAACTTAAAAGGTTAAAATCTGAAAACTTTTTCTCAAGTTAACTAAAAGGATGAGAATTTTGTCTAGCACACTAGAGAAGAGACTCCTCTCCAGTTTGGTGGAGAATCTAAGATAGATGCATTGCTAGGATCACAGTCTCATCATATCTGAAATCCAATTCATCCATTTTTTTTCGAAAATAATCTCTCTGTATCACTTCTCCCTGGCTATAACTCTGCCATTCTTTTCCTAAACAAAGAAGTGAATACTAATAGTAGCAAAAACCATGAGCACTTAATAAAGGCATGCTCTTTTCCAGAGACTGCTGTAAATGCTTAATTCACACTTTTGAGGTAGGGACTATTTTTGTCGCTACTCTACAAATGACATTTAAGTTGAAGTGATATACCCTAAATAACACAGGTATTAAATGATGGAGGTGAGATAGGAACTCAACCAGTCTTACCCCAGACACATGCTTGCTCTTCTATTACATGAATTCTCAAAACTGGAAATCACTTTGGAAGGTCACTTAGTGAAGGAAAGATCATGTGGGAAGAGGAAGACCTACTGCCTAAGTCAACTTGAATAAAAATCTATCTCCATCATTCTCATGCTGTCTGACTTCAAGTTAACCTCTGTAAACTTCAGGTTCATTATATATTAACTGCAACTAATTATACTGGCTTTATGGATATAGTTAAGATGAAATTAAATCAGGTAATATTTTTTAAAGTACTTGGTAAAAAAAAAGGGGGGGGGACTTGAAATATAGGCCCTAATCAATGTTAGTTCCCTTCATACCCTATAATTCAGGTGTTTAATTAATTGCCAAGTTCTGTTGAGTACGTCTTTAAAATTTATTTCATGTTCCTTTATTCTTTTCAATCACTATCCTCATCACAGATAAAAACCATCTTTAATGGCTCTACATTCTGGACAATACAGGTTCCATATTCTGGCATTTGATTTTCCTCATTGCCTGGCCTTCAATTATTTCACCAATCTAACTTCGTATGGCTCCCCAAGGGACTCTCTGTTCCATTTGGGCTGGTCTTTCTACCACTGTCTGAAAGCACTTTCCTTATTTACACCTCCTTGCCTTATTCATGTTGTAGCCTCTGTTTTCTGCATCCTAAAAACAGTAGTGTATACAAGACGTTAGTGGGGGAAGGAAGAGTGTTTTACCCCCACTCTCTAGTTATAAATCACTTTGTTGAGGGAATTTTTGTTACGGTCCCAGATTTTAGAAGGAAAGCTGAGAACGCTGAATCAGCCAAGGTGTTAATTGGGTTTTAATATTTGTTAAACAAGTTGGTTCTGTTTTTCAGATTAGAATCTATGGATTCTCTTCAATTTAATGCCATTTACACAAAGCTGTCAAGGAAGGGAAGAGAATGGCAGATTAGAATCCCAAACTCTATTCTTAATCCACCTTAATCTTTAATTTCAGGGTAAACATACAGACAAATATGGGAGTAATGAAACAGAAATGAAGTAATACAACTGTATTTAAAAATATACTCCACAAAAAAGTTGAACTGCAAAAATAAACAAACAAAAAAATATACTTTACAAATTGAGATTCGCCTTTCTTCCAGTAAAATGAATGAACATTGCTCCTGGTTCACTGGGTTATGTATGAATGGTGAGGGGGTGGGGGTTTTGGTGGCCATGTCCTGGCAGAGGGAGCATAAAGGAGTGGCTCCTTAAAAATATTAGATCTGCACAAAGTATGAGGGCAAATTCAGACAGTAAAACAAAAAACACAGCTAGGTCTGCACAGGTGTGGCTTGTTTTAGTAATATTCAGGCGTTGTGGAAAATTTGGGAATTAACTCGATTTGAACAATCGAATCACATTTTGAATTTTCTTGAAAAACTTAAGATATCAAGACATTCAAATGTAATCTTTTTAGAAGGGCAGCCTTTTTCTAAAGCAAAGTCATTGTGCAGAATTTTCTATGCACAAATGTAGGTTTCAATCTATCGGCTCTGTTCCAAGAAAGTTAGTGTAGTTCAAGAATCCTGTCACTTTTTTCAGTATGCCAAATTGCATCCTTGGCCACTTCCAAAAAGAAAGTGTACTTGAACCTGGGCTAGCTTCTCTCCAGAAGTGGAGAGGCTATAAACAACCAGTATATTCTTAGTGGAAACATCACCAGCTTTAGTGATCCAGGGTGAAGCAGACATTCATTGCTTAGGCTTTTCCTCTCTCCCAGTTCTTTCTTTGCTTGTATTCTGAGGCAGAATAATATTACCTATACCTTCAGATGGCCAGGAAT
Source organism: Callorhinus ursinus (assembly GCF_003265705.2). Lineage (NCBI taxonomy): Eukaryota > Metazoa > Chordata > Mammalia > Carnivora > Otariidae > Callorhinus > Callorhinus ursinus. The sequence goes on from NW_027397114.1 coordinate 929,300, forward strand.
GACAGAATCTGGCAAAAGAGAAACTGAGTATTTGGTAATCATGTCAACTTCAAAGTTGAAAAGGTATAGCAGATGAGTATGAAATGAAGCCTCCCAGGCAGTTCTCACTTTAAAGCCATATTTAATATCGATGTTTCTGTAAGCACAAGTACTGAGAATAAGGATTACAGAAAATGATGTCTGAGATGAAAATTTTATGTTTGAAGAATACGACTGCTACTAAGGACCATGTAAGGATGATGCATTTTTAAAGTCAGTCAGTTAATTTAGTGTAACGTGGCTACAGTGACACTTTGAACTATTCATGTGTTTTTTTTGTTTTATTTTATGTATGTTAATCACCATATATTACATCATTAGTTTCTGATGTAGTGTTCCATGATTCATTGTTTGCCTGTAACACCCAGTGCTCCATTCAATACCTGCCCTCTTTAATACCCATCACCGGACTAACCCATCCCCTCACCTCCCTCCCCTCTAGAACCCTCAGTTTGTTTCTCAAGTCCATAGTGTCTCATGGTTCGTCTCCCCCTCCAATTTCCCCCCCTTCATTTTTACCTTCCTACTATCTTCTTTTTTTTTTTTTAACATATAATGTATTATTTGTTTCAGAGGAACAGGTCTGTGATTCAACAGTCTTGCATAATTCACAGCACTCACCATAGCACATACCCTCCCCAATGTCTGTCACCCAGCCACCCCATCCCTCCCACCCCCCACCACTCCAGCAACCCTCAGTTTGTTTCCTGAGATTAAGAATAGCTCATATCAGTGAGATCATATGATACGTGTCTTTCTCTGATTGACTTATTTCGCTCAGCATAATACCATCCAGTTCCATCCACGTTGTTGCAAATGGCAAGATCTCATTCCTTTCAATGGCTGCATCATATTCCATTGTGTATATATACCACTTCTTCTTTATCCATTCATCGGTCGATGGACATCTTGGCTCTTTCCACAGTTTGGCTATTGTGGACATTGCTGCTATAAACATTGGGGTGCACGTACCCCTTCGGATCCCTACATTTGTATCTTTGTGGTAAATACCCAGTAGTGCAATTGCTGGATCATATGGTAGCTCTATTTTCAACTGTTTGAGGAACCTCCATACTGTTTTCCTGAGTGGCTGCACTAGCTTGCATTCCCACCAACAGTGTAAGGGGTTCCCCTTTCTCCACATCCCTGGCAACATCTGTCGTTTCCTGACTTGGTAGTTTTAGCCATCTGACTGGTGTAAGGTGGTATCTCATTGAGGTTTTGATTTGGATTTCCCTGATGCTGAGTGATATTGAGCACTTTTTCATGTGTCTGTTGGCCATTTGGATGTCTTCTTTGGAAAAATGTCTGTTCATGTCTTCTGCCCATTTCTTGATTGGATTACTTGTTATTTGCCCTTGCTTCCTTTGCCTTTGACGACGATGTTTCTAGGAAGAAGTTGCTGCAGCTGAGGTCGAAGAGATTGCTGCCTGTGTTCTCCTTTAGGATTTTGATAGACTCCTGTCTCACAGTTAGGTCTTTCAACCATTTGGAGTCTATTTTTGTGTGTGGTGTAAGGAAATGGTCCAGTTTCATTCTTCTGCATGTGGCTGTTCAATTTTCCAAACACCATTTGTTGAAGAGACTTTTTTCCATTGGACATTCTTTCCTGCTTTGTTGAAGATTAGCTGACCGTAGAGTTAAGGGTCCATTTCTGGGCTCTCTTTTCTGTTCCATTGATCTATGTTTCTGTTTTTGTGCCAATACCATACTGTTTTGATGATGACAGCTTTGTAATAGGGCTGGAAATCTGGAATTGTGATGCCGCCAGCTTTGCTTTTCTTTTTCAACATTTCTCTAGCCAGAGGATTTTGATTTCGGGGTCTTTTCTGGTTCCATACAAATTTTAGGATTATTTGTTCCATTTCTTTGAAAAAAGTGGTTGGTATTTTGGTAGGGACTGCTTTGAATGTGTAGATTGCTGTAGGTAGCGTTGACATCTTCACAATATTTGTTCTTCCGATCCATGAGCATGGAATATTTTGCCATTTTTTTGTGTCTTCCTCAATTTCTTTCATGAGTATTTTATAGTTTTCTGAGTACAGATTCTTTGCCTCTTTGGTTAGATTTATTCCTAGGTATCTTATGGTTTGGGTGCAATTGTAAATGGGATCAACTCCTTCATTTCTCTCTCTTCTGTCTTGTTGTTGGTGTATAGGAATGCCACTGATGTCTGTGCATTGATTTTTATATCCTGCCACTTTACTGAATTCCTGTATGTGTTCTAGCAGTTTTGGGTTGGAGTCTTTTGGGTTTTCCACATGAAGTGTCATATCATCTGCAAAGAGTGAGAGTTTGACTTCTTCTTTGCCACTTTGGATGCCTTTTATTTCTTCTGTTGTCCGATTGCTGTGGCTAGGACTTCCAGTACTATGTTGAATATCAGTGGTGATAGTGGACATCCCTGCTGTGTTCCTGACCTCAGGGGGAAAGCTCTCAGTTTTTCCCCATTGAGAATGATATTCGCTGTGGGTTTTTCATAGATGGCTTTTATGATAGTGAGGTATGTATCCTCTATCCCTATACTCTGAAGAGTTTTGATCAAGAAAATATGTTGTACTTTGTCAAATCCTTTTACTGCATCTATTGAGAGGATCATATGGTTCTTGTTCTTTCTTTTATTAACGTATTGTATCACATTGATTCATTTGTGGATGTTGAGCCAACCTATCAGCCCAGGGATAAATCCCACTTGGTCATGGTGAATAATCCTTTTAATGTACTGTTGGATCCTGTTGGCTAGTATTTTGGTGAGAAATTTTGCACCCATGTTCATCAGGGATATTGGTCTGTAATTCTCCTTTTGGATGGGGTCTTTGTCTGGTTTTGGGATCAAGGTAATGGTGGCCTCATAAAATGAGTTTGTAAGTTTTCCTTTCATTTCTATTTTTTTGGAACAGTTTCAGAAGAACAAGTATTAACTCTTCTTTAAATGTTTGGTAGAATTCCCCTGGGAAGCCATCTGGCCCTGGGCTTTGGTTTTTTGGGAGATTTTTGATGACTGCTTCAATTTCCTTAGTGGTTATAGATCTGTTCAGGTTTTCTGTTTCTTCCTGGTTCCATTTTGGTAGTTGATACATCTCTAGGAATGCACCCATTTCTTCCAGGTTATCTAATTTGCTGGCATAGAGTTGTTCATAATATGTTCTTATAATTGTTTGTATTTCTTTGGTGTTGGTTGTGATCTCTCCTCTTTCATTCATGATTTTGTTGATTTGGGTCATGTCTCTTTTCTTTTTGATCAGTCTGGCCAGGGGTTTATCAATCTTGTTAATTCTTTCAAAGAACCAGCTCCTAGTTTCGTTGATCTGTTCTACTTTTCTTTTGGTTTCTAGTTCATTGATTTCTGCTCTCATCTTTATTATGTCTCTTCTCCTGGTGGGTTTAGGCTTTATTTGCTGTTCTTTCTCCAGCTCCTTTAGGTGTAGGGTTAAGTTGTGTATTTGAGACCTTTCTTGTTTCTTGAGAAAGGCTTCTATTACAATGTACTTTCCTCTTAGGACTGCCTTTCCTGTATCCCAAAGATTTGGAACAATTGTGTTTTCATTTTCATTGGTTTTCATGAATTTTTTTAAATTCTTCTTTAATTTCCTGGTTGACCCATACATTCTTTAGTAGGATGCTCTTTAGCCTCCATGTATTTGAGTTCTCCCCGACTTTCCTCTTGTGATTGAGTTCTAGTTTCAAAGCATTGTGGTCTGAAAATACGCAGGGAATGATCCCAACCTTTTGGTACCGGTTGAAGCCTGATTTGTGACCTAGGATGTGATCTATTCTGGAGAATGTTCGATGGGCATTAGAGAAGAATGTGGATTCTGTTGATTTGGGATAGAATGTTCTGAATAGATCTGTGAAGTCCTTTTGGTCCACTGTGTCATTTAGTCTTTATTTCCTTTTTGATGTTTTGCTTAGATGATCTGTCCATTTCAGTCAGGGGGGTGTTAAAGTCCCCTACTATTATTGTAGAGTTGTCAATGTGTTTCTTTGCTCTTGTTATTATTTGCCTTATATAATTGACTGCTCCCATGTTAGGGGCATAGATATTTACAATTGTTAGATCTTCTTGTTGGATAGACCCTTTAAGTATGATACAGTGTCCTTCCTCATCTCTTATTATAGTCTTTGGTTTAAAATCTAATTTGTCTAATATAAGGATTGTCACCCCAGCCTTCTTTTGGTGTCCATTAGCATGGTAAATTTTTTTCCATCCCCTCACTTTCAATGTGGGGGTGTCTTTGGGTCTAAAATGAGTCTCTTGCAGACAGCATGTCAATGGGTCTTGTTTTTTTATCTGATCTGATAGGCTGTATCTTTTGATTGGGGCATTTAGCCCATTTACATTCAGGGTACCTATTGAATGATATGAATTTAGTTGCATTGTATTGCCTGTAAGGTGACTGTTACTGTATATTGTCTTTGTTCCTTTCTGGTCTATGTTACTTTTAGTCTCTCTCTTTGCTTAGAGGACCCCTTTCAATATTTCTTGTAGGGCTGGTTTCATGTTTGCAAGTTCCTTTAGTTTTTGTTTGTCCTGGAAGCTTTTTATCTCTCCTTCTATTTTCAATGACAACCTAGCTGGATATAGTATTCTTCACTGCATATTTTTCTTGTTTAGTGCTCTGAATATATCATGCCATCTTCTGGGGGCGGGGCCTGTTGCTATGGTTCTCAAATGTCTTTGCCAGAGGCGGAATTGCCCCGCCCTTACTGGGTCTGGGCTAAGTAATCTGCTCAGGTTTGCTTTCAGGAGCTTTTGTTCCCTGCAAGGTTTCCCTACAGCTTTGGAGGATGAGATTGAAAATGGGTGCCTCACAGTCTCCACCCCGAAGGAGCTGAGAACTCAGGGCCCCTCTCCTCAGTGAGCACCCAGAGAAAAGCAGTCAGTCACTCCTGTCTCCCTGGTCTCTGCTGCACTCTGTGCTCACCCGGCCTGTGACCGAGCATTTCTGTCTCTGGCTCACGACCCTGTGTGGAGTCTCCAAATCCAACCGATTCCTGTGGTGTGCTCCTGAGCCACTCCTCCCAAGGGAGGAAGGGGTGTCTCCCTGGATCTGCCGCTTGTTGGATCCCTGCTGGAGGATTAGTGGCCCGACTGTGCCGTGGAGTAATTAATGGCAACCCTGAGTTGAGAGCCTGCTCCTTGGGTCCATCTCTGCAGCTGGCTTCCTGCTCCAATACCTGGGAGCTCTGCTGCACTCAGGTATCCCTGGTCTTTCTGTGACCCTGGGGATCCTGAGACCACACTGTGTCAGTGAGGGTTCCACCCCCTGCTTAGCCACTTGAGCGACAACCCTCAGCGGAGCCGACTTCTAAATGTTCCGATTTTGTGCTCTGCTGCTCTATCACCTACTGGTAGCGGCTAATGGAGGCTCCCTCCCCCTGGCGTCTATCTTCCCGAATATCACCTTGGATTCACTTCTCCGCACGTCCTACTTTCCAGAAAGTGGTCGCTTTTTTGTTCAGAGAGTTGTTGCTATGCTTTTCTCCGATCTCCTTTTGAATTTGTAGGTGTTCAGAATGGTTTGATACCTATTTAGCTGAATTCCTGAGACCAGACGAAATCCAGGTCTCCTACTCCTCCGCCATCTTGCTCCTCCTCTGAACTATTCATGTTTATGAGGCAGAAGAGGTTTCAAGTCAGTGTACAGGAGTCTAAGTCCTGATCCCAACACATCTTAACTGCAGGTGTATCAAACAGATTATTATGCTTTAAGCCTCAGGTTTCTGAGGGGACAACAATATTGCTTGCTTTACAGGGTTATGGGTAATATTTAAGTGGTAATATACATAGTACTTTGTAAATTGGAAAGCATGTTAGATTTTTCATGAATAAAATAGTTTGAGTCATTTTAGGTAAACCGTCCCCAAGTGGTAGTAACTGTCTTGATTACATTTGTAATCTTTTGCCTAGAAAAGAATCTCTTACTTGTTCTTTTGTTTCTAGTTTGCTCCATTCCAGCTCATCCCTTCCCCTGCTACCAGGGTGTTCTTTCTTTCCTTCTCCCCATCTTCTGCCTCCACCTTCTCATCCCTTCTTCCCCTCCTGTACCATCTTCTCCTCCTAAGATAAATACATAAAGAGAATATTATAGTGAATACTTTGTTCCACTATTTAGTTTAATCAAGTCTTAACATTTCACCATACTTTCTTCTGTATTTTAAATGAATTGAAATGTTTTCATGGAAGCCTTCTGTATACCTTTCTGGATTCCTCTCCCCTCTCTCCACAGAGATAACTCATATCATGTTTTTGTTAAGAGTAGGGTTCAAATTCCAACACTCTTAGTTATTAACTATATAACAAGTACAAATTGCTTAATCTCTCTGAGCCTCAATTTCCTTATCTATAAACTTGAAATAATGTGTATATCTTGTAAAGCTGCTGTGGTGATTCAGTGATAGAATTAAATGTCTGTAAATCACATGAAGCAGTGCATGACACTGATTCATCTCTCAAAAAATGTAATTATTTACTGATAATACTATACTTAGCTGATGGAGTGGAAGTATCATAAATGTTGGTGTTTATCATTCCCATGCATATTTTAGCAAACCATTAGATATTTATCATGTATTGTAATGATACGTGTGTTTTAAAAGTTTATATAATTGGGGGGCGTCTCGGTGGTGCAGTTGGTTAAGCGGTCATTTCTTGATTGCAGCTCAGATCATGATTTCAGGGTCCTGGAATCAATCACCACATTGGGCTCCATGCTCAGTCGGAGTCTACTTGCGGATTCTTTCTCTCTCCTTCTCCTTTTCCCCCTCCCCCCGCTCTCACACACACTCTCTCCAAGATAAATAAATGTAAAAAAAAATACCTTTACATAATTGATATCACATATATATATATATATATATATATATATATATCACTTTACAGCGTACTTATTTTGTACAACATTAGATTTTTGCGATGTATCCATGTAGTTAAATGCATATTCGGTTCATTTGTTTTTACTGTGTTACAGTGCTTAAGACATTACATAAATGCACCACAATTAATGCACCACAATTTATCTGTTGTCCTCTAATTTTTTTGCTGATGCAAATAAGGCTAGCATTTGTTGTTAAGCCTTTATTTCATGTTTGAAATTTTCTTAGGTACTATACTCGCAAGTGGAAATGCTGGGTAAAGGGACACATACAGCTTCAGCTTTACTATTGTGACCACATTGTCCTTGATGATAGTTCTGGCAACATTCACTCCATGTGAGCCTTCATTCCATGTAAGGGGCAATTGTTAGACTTAAAATCTGGTCCATTAGAATGGGTATGAAATGTATTGCATTGTGGTTTTAATTTGCATTTGCCAAATTTCCAGTGAAGATGAGAGTCTTTTTAAATGTTTATTGGTCATTTAGGTGTCCTATTCTGTGAATTGCCTATTCAAATCCTTCATCCATTTACCTCTTGGGTTGTCTTTTACTGATTGACAGTTCTTTATAATTCTGGATACTAGTTCTTTGTTAGTTACATGTTTCTCAAATATCTTTCACAGACTTTGCCTTGTCTTTTAGTTTTTAGTGTTTCTGTTTGAACAGAAGTTGGACTTTGTAATGTAATTAAATAGATCAGTCTTTTCCCCTTTCTTAAAAAATATTTTCCTTTATGATCTTAAGTGTCTTGTATATATTCTTTGAACATTAAAAATTTTTGCTTTTCATACTTGGGTCTTTAATCTATCTTGCATGTTTTTGTTTGAATATAAATGGGCATCTAATTTTCTTCCTTTCCTACTTGATTAACCAATTGTTCAAACACAATCTATTAAAAAATGCATACTTTCTTCCCAAATACTCTAAAGCATAGTTATGATGATAATGCTATGAATTATACATATATTTGAAATATATATATGTAATATATACATATATATTACATATACATATATAGTGTATATGCACATAATATGTAAACATATATGCATATATATGTATATATGTGTGTAGGTATATGCATGGAACCTATCCATATCACATATTTAAAATTCTTTACTTGCTCCATCCTTGCTTAAAAGACAAAATTTCTTAGCAGTGGAGGTAAGTTCCTTTGTTTCCTTCTTACTTATACTTCATAATCTATTGTCATTGATGCATATCCTTATACTTATATGCATTATACTTCAGTTTAAAAAATATATCTTTTTTTTAAAGATTTATTTATTTATTTTGAGAGAGTGAGAATGAGAGAGAGAGAGAGAGAGAGAGTACATGAGAGGGGGGAGGGTTGGAGGGAGAAGCAGGCTCCTCGCCAAGCAGGGAGCCCGATGCGGGACTCGATCCCAGGACTCCAGGATCATGACCTGAGCCGAAGGCAGTTGCTTAACCAACTGAGCCACCCAGGCGCCCTAAAAAATATATCTTTATGTCTTGAACTTGTCTTGCTGTTTTACACCTCTGAATCTACTTGCATGCCATTCCCATGCCTGGAATGCTTGATATTTGGCATTTTGTACACTTAGCATACTCCTGCTATTTTTTTGAGTCTTGTTTCACGTCACTCTTCTCTGTGAAATCCACTTAAGCAGCTTTGTTTTCCCCCTTTCCACTTAGTGAATTTTCAGTAGAATTATTTTTTGAACCTACCGTTCACATATATACATACATAATGCTATTCAGTACCAGGGATCGTCTTGAGTCAGGAGTGCCCTGGAAACCCTATACATGCCTCTATAAAAACCTATATGCAGTGTATTATAACTATTTACTTGTCAATCCTCCTCCTACATTGGGAGCACTTTTATTCCTAAATCCCAGGATTCAGCACAGTGCTTGATACCTAATAAGTACTCGTTAACATTTGTTGAATGAATGAATAAATATATTTTAAGGGCTGTGCATTAAAAAATGCGTAGTGTCCTTGGGATGCTATTTCCATAGCCACATTATAGGGGAATAGAAATTCCATATTTGACCTTAAAACTGGAAGATTTACAATTTAAACTAGATTCTCTTGAGAAATAACATTAGATAATGAATTGGAATTTAAGCTCTAAGATCATTTTGTCTGGCTACTTTATAAAGTATTCAGGTGAGGCAAGTTAATGATTAAGCATTTCAGTAAAGCAGAAATGAAGCTTAACAATATGGGCAGATTGTCTAATACATTTGGCAGCTATTCTTGATCTTCATAGCCAAAGTTTGCATGTACGTTCAGAGAGCTCACAGCATTAATGAGCTGGGCTACAAGTTTCTGGCTAGTCATCTGCTACAATGAGTTTGTCAATTTTTGTTTGTTTATTTTGTTGTTTATTTGAGCAAGATAGATCAAGGATAAAAAGCTGAAACTCTAGGAAAGGATGAATCGGTGGCACCATATGAAAAATAACAAGTAGTATCTATATAGCACTGAAGGAATTCCCCATCTCTGATCTTCAACTTCCTCATCAAATGCAGTGAAGAACCTGGATTTGTCAGTCTCTAGAGTTCTTTTTTTAAAAATATTCTATAATTTTAGGTTGGAAAGGATTATTTTGGGTGAGTTTCCTGACCCTAGAATGTTCATATATAGTTTGAATGACCAAGTCAAGATGTTCAACTGGGGATTCAAGTATGTAGTGAGGATTTAGGCTTAAATGACTTGTTAAAAGGAATGGTGAGGGGCGGGGGAAGCAAACAGCAACTAGTTTACCATGCTATTCAGAGAAGCCCTTGGGGGTGTTAAAAGAACACTCATCAGTTATTTAAAGCTTCAGACTACATCAAAAGTATAATTTACTGATGCTATTATTCACTTACTTAGTGTCCTAGAAATCAAGAGCTTCTGGATTAGAAGGAATTCTTTTTCATAAGTGTAGGCATGATCTTTTGAACATAAAGGAGACATCATCTACTTGAGATTAAATTCATAAGCCTGGGCCAAAAAGGCAAATTAAGTACAAAGAGCTGAGTAGACTTTCTAGAGTGAGACACTATGGGGAAAAAAGGACCAAGTATATATCAAAGAAGTAAATGACTTTTAATGCACTATAGTTTAGGCATTATTTTTCTTTGTACATGGTGAAGAGGGAGATGTTGTTGGAAAAAATGTATTTCCATCCCTGTAACTGAATTTATTATCAGATTGAAAAGATGCATGTACCTTAACACTTAGCTTGGTCTTTTGGACCACCAAAAAAGCTATTGAGAAACACCATCTGAGATAAGAATTCTTGTAAAAGGGAATTGTTGAGGGAGTGTTTACAGGAGAAGGGGAATAAGGGAAGCAAGGAAGGGCAGGGGCAAAATGGTCTCAGCAAGAATGTGGCATCAGATGGAGACAAGCTTCCATTTGATCCCTTGGGTAAAGTTTAGAGAACAAATTGCACACCAGAGTATTTTCCATCTTGAGGCAAAGAGAATAGCCTTTTGCTAGTGCCCAGTGATTGGCCAACATCTGGAAGTATATGCAGAATATATCAAGAAGGGAGTTCACCTTTGGACAAAGGTAATTCTCCAGAGAAGAGGGGAGCTACAAATTGTCATCAGCCAGCACTTACAGCAGCCAGGGCTTGGGTGTACCAGCTGGTAAAGGGGATTTGGTGAGGTCTCAGTAGCATCCACTTCTTTGGCTCGTCTTTCCCAGTGATCATTGCCTGTTTTATGCTTTAGTTCTATATGGTTAGCCTTATATATAATTTAGTTCTTGTCACAAAATTTTGGATCTGTTTGATTATGCCTCTGCCATCAACTGTGAGAGCCTTACATAAGGAAATTTGCTCTTTTGACCTCATGACCCAGAATTTAATACAAGTGGTATTTTTTGGGGAAAAATATTTTCTAATCTCTCAGGAATTCCAAATATGTTAATTTCCACTTCAAATTTTTAGTCAATAAAAATGTATGTCCTGTAAACTGAACTTAAGTAGATAATTTCACTTAGGATGTTTCACATTTTATTGTTTTAATTCTTGGCTCCAGTTCATTCTATTAAAATATATTGACTATGTTCCATGGCAACCATGAAGAAAAATAAACATGTGGAGGCGGAGCAAGATGGCGGAGGAGTAGGAGACCTGGATTTCATCTGGTCTCAGGAATTCAGCTGAATAGGGATCAAACCATTCTGAACACCTACGAACTCAACAGGAGATCGAAGAAGGGAGTAGCAACAACTCTCTGAACAGAGAAGCGACCACTTACTGGAAGGTAGGACGTGTGGAGAAGTGAATCCGAGGCGATATTCGGGAGGATAGACGGCGGGGGAGGGGGCCTCCGTCGGCCGCTTCTGGCAAGTGATAGAGCCGCGTGTTTACCCCAAAGATACAAATGTAGGGACCCGAAGGGGTACGTGCACCCCAATGTTTATAGCATCAATGTCCACAATAGCCAAACTGTGGAGAGAGCCAGGATGTGCATCGACAGATGAATGGATAAAGAAGATGTGGTATATATACACAAAGGAATATTACACAACCATCCAAAGGAATGAGATCTTGCCATTTGCAACATAGTGGGTGGAACTGGAGGGTGTTATGCTGAGTGAAATAAGTCAATCAGAGAAAGACATGTATCATATGACCTCACTGACATGAGGAAGTCTCAATCCCAGAAAAGAAACTGAGGGCTGCTGGAGTGGTGGGGTGTGGGAGGGATGGGGTGGTTGGATGATAGAGATTGGGGAGGGTATGTGCTGTGGTGAGCGCTGTGAATTGTGCAAGACTGTTGAATCACAGATCTGTACTTCTGAAACAAAGAATGCAATATATGTTAAAAAAGAAGTTAGGAGGATGGGAAGAATGAAGGGGAGTAAGTCGGAGGGGGAGACGAACTATGAGAGACAATGGATTCTGAAAAACAAAATGAGGGTTCCAGAGGGACGGGGGTGGGCGGATGGGTTAGCTTGGTGATGGGTATTAAAGAGGGCACATTCTGCATGGAGCACTGGGTGTTATGCACAAAAAATGAATCATGGACCAATACATCAAAAACTAATGATGTAATGTATGGTGACATAACAATAAAAAATTAAAAAAAATAAACATGTGATATTTAATTTATTTTTTTTTACATCCCATCTGTTATTGAGCACTTGGTAAAGTACCAAAATTCTAGTAGGTTTCCATGTGCTCTGATGTGAACCAGAATCTTTGGCCTATTTGTTCACCATATGGAATTTGTGTCACATTCTTCTGATATTACTAGAACGTGTAATTGAGATGTATTTGCCCTATTGCCAACATTTTAACGTGAACTCATTCTAAAGTCAGGCAGGTGCTGTTTTTTTCTGTCTGGTGCCTCATAAACCACCATATCAAAACTGAACCAACTAATTAGGGCCATTATTTATGTATGGCCAACTAAAGAGTTTTTAATGGCTCATAACATATTTGTCAGCTCTAAGAACAATTCAGTGAGAACCAGGTGGCCCCCAGTATTCCCCTTTTGTTGGCTCAACCTACCTCATTTCTGCAGCTCACAGTCAAAATTAGCTCCTTTTAGTCCTATAAAATCTTTTTTTAATTCTAATTTTATTTCACTTTCATATCACTTTTCAACATGATGACATGGACTGTAAAGTAGGAGCCATATAGTGAGATAATGTGATTCTCCTCCTTGTCAGTATGTTAGTGACCTTTTTAAAAGAAAGGTGATCAGGGGCTCCTCACTGGCTCAGTCAGCAGAGGAAGGAACTCTTGATCTTAGGGTTATAAATTCAAGCCAAGCCCCATGTTGGGTGTAGAGGTTACTTAAAAATAAAATCTTTTTAAAAAAGTGATCAGTTATTTATTTTGGACTTGGTATTGTACAAAAAAAGTTTCAGCAGTCTGATCAAAATAGTTAAACAACATGAATATTCAACATATGGAAGGAGAGATATAAATCACTGATAGGTATATAAAAATAGTCAACTTTGCCAATATCCAGAGATATTTTATTCATGAAAATTGGGAGCATGCAGTAAATGCTATGTTACAATATTTTTTCTAGGTCACTAAACAGTCTATCACAAAAAATGGTAAACTTGTTATTTACCAATTAACAACATCATATTTGTTGTTGCTTTATCATTCATGTTCATTAAAATATTTGATGCAAGAAATGCCCGTCATTATTTGGTGTTAATAGTAGCCATCATTTATTGAACCCTTCCTCTGTAATATACTTTGTTTATAGAAACATTATTTTACCTAATCCTTGTAACAACTTCATTGTTTTACATATAAGAAAAATAAAGCTTATATAAGAAAAACAAAGGTATTCTAAGGTTTTTTAGAAATGACATAGTTAATGATGGAGCTTGGATTTTAAACTCTGATCTGTCTGCTTTCAAACCTCCTACTCTTTGTAAGACGCTAAGTGCTCTCCCTAATTTAAGGGGTGGGGGGTTGCTTTTTGTTGAATACCTGTGAAGAGCTTGCGGTGAGGTGCTGAGAGAGAAAAAAATCAATCCTTTGACTATTTTACCTGAGCTGGGCCATGGTGTTCTTCTGTTGAATATAAATAATTTCACAGAACCCAATATCAGACAAGGTCACTCTGTGACCATGATGGAACAAATCAAAACAATACCACTGTGTCATCTGTGGCAGACAAAAACAAGAACACTGTTCAAACCACAACAATGATCAAACATCTCCATCCCCCAGCTAATAGGAGTGACTGCTGCTTCTGTATGGGTGTTAGTCCTTCTCCATTCCTCCTCCCTTTTAGATTAAAAAAATGTTAAAATACTGTGATAGTTAATTTTATGTGTCAGCTTGACTGGCCACAGATGCCCAGATTAAACATTATTTCTGGGTGTGTCTGCAGGGATGTTTATAGATGAGATTAGCATCTGAATTGGTAGACACTATAAAGCAGAATGATCTCCCCAGTGTGGACACCACCCATCTATTGAGGGCATGACTACAACAAAAGTCAGAGAAGGGAGAAATTTGCCCTTTTTGTACCAGCTTGCATTTCCACCAACAGTGTAAGACGGTTTCCCTTTCTCCTCATCCTTGCCAACATTTGTTGTTCCCTGTCTTATTAATTTTAGCCATTCTAAAACCTATAAGGTGGTATCTCATTGTGGTTTTGATTTGTATTTCCCTGATGGCAAGTGATGTGGAGCATATTTTCATGTGTCTGTTAGCCATTTGGATGTCTTCTTTGGAGAAGTGTCTCTTCATGTCTTCTGCCCATTTCTTGACTGGATTCTTTGTTTTTTCAGTGTTGAGTTTGGTAAGTTCTTTATAGATCTTGGATACCAGCCCTTTATCTGTTATATCATTTGCAAATATCTTCTCCCATTCTGTAGGTTGCCTTTTAGTTTTGTCGACTATTTCCTTTGCCGTGCAGAAGCTTTTTATCTTGATGAAGTCCCAAAAGTTCATTTTTTTTTAAAGATTTTATTTCTTTATTTGACAGAGAGATACACCACGAAAGAGGGAACACAAGCAGGGCAAGTAGGAGAGGGAGAAGCAGGCTTCCCATGGAGCAGGGAGACTGATGCGGGGCTCAATCCCAGGACCCTGGGATCATGACCTGAACTGAAGGCAGACGCTTAACGACTGAGCCACCCAGGCGGCCCATCCAGTAGTTCATTTTTGACTTTGTTTCCCTTGCCTTTGGAGACGTGTCTAGAAAGAAGTTGTTGTGGCCATGGTTGAAGAGGTTACTGCCTGTGTTCTCCTCTAGGATTCTGATGGAATCCTGTCTCACATTTAAGTCTTTCATCCGTTTTGAGTTTATCTTTGTGTATGGTGTAAGAGAATTTTCCAGTTTCATTCTGCATGTGGCTGTCCAGTTTTCCCAGCACCATTTATTGAAGAGACTTTCTTTTTTCCATTGGATATTCTATTCTGCTTTGTCAAAGATCAGTTGACCATAGAGTTGAGGATCCATTTCAGGCTCTCTATTCTGTTTCATTGATCTGTGTGTCTGTTTTTGTGCTAGTACCATACTGTCTTGATCACAGCTTTGTAATATAGCTTGAAGTCAGGCATTGTGATACCCCCAGCTTTGGTTTTCTTTTTCAACATTCCCATGGATATTCAGGGTCTTTTCTGGTTCCATACAAATTTTAGGATTGTTTTGGGGTGCCTGGGTGGGCTCAGTCATTAAGCGTCTGCCTTCAGCTCAGGTCATGATCCCAGGGTCCTGGGATCGAACCCTGCATCGGGCTCCCTGCTCTGTGGGAAGCCTGCTTCTCCCTCTCCCATTCCCCTTCCTTGTGTTCCTGCTCTTGCTATCTCTCTCTCTGTCAAATAAATAAAATCTTTAAAAAAAAAACCAAAAAACAAATTTTAGAATTGTTTGTTCCAGCTCTGTGAAAAATGTTAATGGTATTTTGATAGGAATTGCATTGAATGTATAGATTGCTCTGGGCAGCATACATTTTAACAGTGTTTATTCTTCCAATCCATGAGCATGGAATGTTTTTCTATTTCTTTGTGTCTTCCTCAGTTTCTGTAGTTTCTAGAGTACAGATCCTTTACCTCTTTGGTTGGGTTTATTATGGTGGTTATGCAAGCTGGTGCAGCCACTCTGGAAAACAGTATGGAGGTTCCTCAAGACATTAAAAATAAAGCTACCTATGACCCAGCAATTGCACTCCTGGGTATTTACCCCAAAGATACAGATGTAGTGAAAAGAAGGGGCACATGCACCTCAATATTCATAGCAGCAATGTCCACGATAGCCAATCTTTGGAAGGAGCCAAGATGGCCTTCAGCAGATGAATGGATAAAGAAGATGTGGTTCATATATACAATGGAGTATTAGCCATCAGAAAGGATGAATACCTACCATTTGCATCAACAGGGTTGGAACTGGAGGGTATTATGCTAAGTGAAATAAGTCAATCAGAGAAAGACAGTTATCATATCGTTTCACTCATATGTGGAATAGAAGGAAGAGCGCAGAGGACCATAGGTGAAGGGAGGGAAAGCTGAATGGGAAGAAATCAGAGAGGGAGACAAACCATGAGAAACTCTTGACTCCAGGAAACAAACTGAGGGTTTTAGAGGGGAGGTGGGTGGAGGGATGGGGTAACAGGGTGATGGGTATTAAGGAGGTCACGTGATGTGATGAGCACGGGGTGTTATACACAACTAATGAATCATTGAACACTACATCAAAAACTAATGATGTATTATGTGTTCGCTAACTGAATTTAAATTTAAAACAAAAAAAGAAATTTGTTCTTTTTTTCTCTGCCTCACTGGTTGAGCTGGGTCATATCATGTCATGTCATGTCATCTCATCTCACCCTTTCCTACCCTTGGATTGCAATTTCTGCCATTGTTTCTCTCGTTCCCAGGATTTGGGGCTGGTGCATAATTATTATACCACCAGCTTTCCTGGGTCTCCAGATTGCAGATAGTAGATCATGGGACTTCTTGAGCCCCATAACATTGTTAGCTAATTCCACATAATAAATCTATCTATTTCTACCTATCACCTATAGATATACTTTATGCATGCATAATGTATATTATATATACATATTTCCTACTGGTCTAGTTTCTCAGGAGAACCCTGTCTAATGCAGATACCTGATCAGAATTTTTCCCCACTTTCTGGCAGCACCCACTACACTGTCTTTAACCCTCTGCCAAATCACCTAACACATACGCAATGCTACAACACCCCCTCCTCCAATCCTGTTTGAGAGAGACCTTACAGTTCCCTGTTGGGTACTCTCTCTTGTTGCAGTGAGCCAATAAAACCAGCTTTCTTTAACTATAGGTGTATTGTTTGTCCTTCGTGGGAGAACACTGAAAATTTCTTTCTCTAATGAAACCCTTGTATTAAAGTATTGCTTCGATACAGTTTGGTTAGCTCTGAGGCAAAGAGTTCTGGTTTGACCAAGGGCTCCCAAAGTTTTTCTGGAAGGGCCAGATAGTTGTTATTTCCATCTTTGCAAGATCTTTGTTGCACATACTCATCTCTGCCATTGTAGCACAAAAGCAGTATAGTCAGTATTTAAACAAACAAGTGAGGCTGGATTTGGTTTGCTGGATGCTTGTTTTTGGATCGTTGGGTTTGACTGGCCTGGTTGGGTCAACTTTAGAATCACATTGACTTGTTTTTCCTAAGTAGCATTTCTTTCAGTTACCTTTATTTCTTTAAATAGAACCTGAGTACTCTGTAAAAACTTCTCCCGTTATGGTTATCGTATAAAAATGTCCTTTTGTACAGCTAGAACTCTGAATTACATAAGGTCTATAGAATAACCTTTACACCTTTGAGTGGTTCCATAGTATTCCCTGGAAATGGATCAGTGTAGTCATTCAATTAAAAATACATTTCCTAAGCCACAGCTCTGTACTGTAGAGTCTTTTAGGCAAAGAAAGTAGATAATCCTCTCCCTTTAGGAACTCAGAATATAGCTGGAAAGTCAACCATATAGACAGTCACAAAGAATGAATTATGAAAGTTTACAGATTTGAACCAAGTGCTTAGAAAGACCCATGAAAGGTATGGATGATTCTGTTAGACTAAGTGTGAGGAAAAAAATTTAGGAATTTGCAGGTTTTGAAACCAGAGAGATTTGGGTTTTGGGTAAACCTTGACTCAGCTACTGATATGCTGTGAATTTTTAATCTCTCTTTTATTCCTCTGGTTAATCATGTTAGTACACATTTCAGAAGATTGTTATAAGAATTATAAACACAAGGCCACCTACTGCCACACTCAGCAAGCAGTTATGGAAGACATTACTACTGCTCACTAATATTCAGTTATCTTCACTTTAAATACATAGAATTGTTCTTCCTCATTCCTTTGAAGTTAAGCCTAGCCACAAGGCTGGCTGGCTGGCTGGCTGACTGGCTGGCTGGCTTGCTTGCTTTTTGCTTGCTTTCTTTCTTTTTCTCTTTTTTAAGATTTTATTTATTTATTTGAGAGAAAGAGCATGAGCAGAGGGAGGGGCAGAGGGAAAGAGGGAGAAGCAGATTCCCTGCTGAGCACGGAGCCCTCTGTGGGGCTCGGTCCCAGGACCCTGAGATCATGACCTGAGCCAAAGTCAGACGCTTAACTGACTGAGCCCCCCAGGCACCTCACCACGAGGCTTTCTATGCCAGTGAAATGTTGTGGGAGTAAAACATATCACTTCTAAGTGGAAGTATTGACTTTAAGTGCCTTTAGCATGATAATGAAAGCTGTGCTCATATGGAGGTACCATAAAATCAAAGTGACCTGGAGTATGAGCTAATACTTAAGGAGAAACCCATACCTACAAGCAATTTTATGCCAGTGAAAGAGTGAACTTTTGTTGTTAAGTTTTTAGGATCATTGATTGTTGTAACATATTCTAGCCTATACTGACTAATACAATAGTACATACTTTTAAAATGGTACTTACTATTAGGCAGAGATTCAGGAGAGTTCAGAGAAAAAGGATGAGAACTTGAATTCACACCAAAATTGAATCAAATTAAAGGGAGCAGATTAAAGCAATATTTTTGTTCCTTGACTCTTTCTCCACCAAAGAGTTAGGAACAAATTTAAGCAAGTACTACGTTTCATGGCATATATTTATTTCAAGTGACTTATAAATTTAAAGAAGGGCTATTTAAATATTAGAGAAGGTAAGACTTGAAGGGTCATATGGAATATTTAGACCAGCACTGTCTTATAGAAATACAACACAAGCCACAAAAATGAGCCACTTGGATAATTTTAAGTTTTCTAGTTGCCACAAGCAAAAAATAAAAGACAAAAGAAATTAATTTTTGATATATTTAACTTTATCCAAATCTGTAATCTATCACATCTATAACATGTGGTCAACATGAAATATTATATTTTGCATTCATTCTTTTCATATTAAGTCTTTGAAATCTGGTGCATTTTGTACACTTATTAGCAAATCTCAGTTTGGACTAGTCACATTTCAAGTGCTCGATAGCCCCATGTCACTAGTGATTCTTGTATTGGATAGTTCAGATTGGGTAAGGAGAAATGTGGGGAGAAGAAGAGAGACATGGGAATAAGCATAGTATGCAGATTCACTTACACATTCAAGTCGAGTGACCTGGGAAAAGTAACTTTTCTGGACCTTAGCTTTCTCACCTATAAAATAGGAATGACACTTTAGGGAGGTATTTTAAGGACCAGACAAAATTGGGGTATGAAAACATCAAGTAAGGCACTTGAAATGTCTTCTCAGTAAATGATGAATGCATTCATTCATCAGACAAATATTTATTTAATGTCTAACACTTGAGTTGGCCGCTGTTGAGGGAATAGTGAAGTCAGTGCCCTGACTTAAGTTTGGTGTTTGTGTCAGACTACTAGAAAAGCAGGTCAAATAGATAGGAAGGATATTGGACAATTCAGGGGAAAATACAGTGTGGGGAAAGGGAACCATGACACTTTGTTTCAAGATCTAACTTTGACATTGCCTAGCTATAAGACATTCAGCAAGTCCCTTACACTTATTGTGTTTGCTTTCCTATTTATGGAATTGGAGATAGCAAATAGCAATTTTACAGGATCGTTCCAAGGTCTAAATGAGATCTTATGAGGAAAAGTGCTCTATAAGCTGTGAATAGTTACAGAAATTTTAGAAATTATTCATAGCATTATTGTAAGGATATAAACTTTGTGGTATTTTGACTTATCCATACTCTAAGCAAAGAGGAAGAATATCAGAGTTCCGGAGTTATGGGGTTTTCTTCTATCTTATGTAGCACCACGTGGTTTCTTTTTGTTTTGTTTTGTTTTTTTTGAGGCCTGTTTTCTCTGGGCAAGTATAAAGTTGTTTGAGACCAAAAAAAATTTTTTTTTAAATAGTAACAACATTGGGATTCATCTTAGATTTTTCTTTTCTTTTCTTTCTTTTTTTTTTTTTTTCGAGCTTTGGGGAGAGAATTGATTCCATAAAAGCAATGTTGGACTCTCTCTTTGCAAGGCTGGTTAAATATATTTTGTTCCCTCTAAAACAAGTGAACTACATGCTTCTCATTTGAAAACTCATATTCATAACCAAAATAAAGTTCATCCAGGCTCGCTTTCCTTCCTTTGTCTGCAGTGCCCCTGTAGTTGCTCCTAGCCCAAGTCAGAACCAGCACCTTGCCAAAACTCCTTCAGAGAAATTTTGCTGATAAATTGTCCTTAATCCTCAGCTCTCAACTTCCCTTTTATCAAAATGCAGGAAGCAAGGTTGGTGATTGTGTTGACAAGCCAAAAGCTCTAGTCGGGGGTGGGGGACATATTTTTCAGACGAGGTAACTTTTCTTCATCCTTCATCCTGAAAGTGAGCCTTTCCCTTTCTTGTCTAATTAAACAGTTAGGACAGTGGTGATTATTCAACCAAAGGAAATACAGACCTGTCAGACTCTCCCTTCCTCCCTTTCCTTCAACAGGGATTGTTGTGATTTCTGAGGAGGTGTCAGAAACAGATGTTTGCTGGGCTGGGGGCTGGAGTTAGTTCTTCCAAAGTCTCCTTAGGGAGCTCTTCTCCTGCCTGCAGCAGCCCCCATTTGTTCAGCATCTCTGTTGGGTCAAGATTTGAGCTGAGTTGTTGCTGAAGCAGAAGGAGAGTTGTATTATTAAACCTGCCAACAAGAAGGGTAGCACTAGCTTTTCTGTATTATTAAGTCAGATTAATGGAGGTAATTTTGAGTGGAATTTACCTCTTCTGGATGCTAATGGGGGTCCAAAACTTGGGTGAATATGACTAAATACTCAAAATCCAAAGGGGAACATGAGAAGGAGCCACAAGAGCTGGGGCCATACATGCCCGTCAGGCTTTGTTAAGAAAGCACAGTCTACTCCTTTCTTGCTCTAAGGTTGAATAAGACAGAGAAGAGCAGGAATGAGCAGTGTGAGTAGGAATCCTATGGGAGTGCATAGGTCCTTCTTATATTAAGGACAAATGATGGGAGAAAGTTAGAGTTCTTCAGAGAGGTTGTGGGTGGGGGGCACCTATAAGAAGGGAGAAGTGGCATCACATTACCTGGATGAACACAGTGTTGATGTAGGACTTGCACCTGTGCTCTCTGTGCATTTGTAGAAGGGAAGATGAAATTTGAGTGATTTAAGAGGGAGAAGAGAAGGACAGTGGAGGAGCAGGAACCTTTGTGCCTCCTGTTTCAATGGTGAGGAGGCATGAGCTTCCTGCAGGCTGCTACTTACCTGGAGAATTGGACTAGATGGTCTATGATTCTTTGTGTTGAATTTTCTTTGTCCTTAATCGTGCATCTCCTAATTCCATTAAAACAAAACAGTATAACCATAATGTCCTACTCCACTCCTCAGGAAAAAAAGAGAAATAGTGAAGAGAAAAAAAAAATCAACCCACACCATGAAGACTCTTAAAGCAAAGCCTGCTAAATTTAAGAAGGGCTTGCTAACCACCATATTTGGCACTTTCTAATCAACAGCATGTTCTTGACCTTGCCCTTCTTAGAGTGAAGAAAACTCCCTGAAGTAACACTGAGCTATGTCACTTCAGGCTTGTCATAGAACTAATTCTGATTCTGGGATCAGAATTTTTAAGTGCTCAACACCATTGGCATTAAAAGCTTTGAGACTTCAAACTCTGGGACTCTCTTGTCCTTCCCAGTCCTGGGCATGCAGTTGCTCTAATCATTCAGCTGGCTAATGATCCCCTTCCAGCAGGTGTAAATGAGTTTTCACACTCCAACCTGGCTTTTGTCAACGCCTTAAT
The DNA here is from genome assembly GCF_003265705.2 of Callorhinus ursinus. Taxonomy (NCBI): domain Eukaryota; kingdom Metazoa; phylum Chordata; class Mammalia; order Carnivora; family Otariidae; genus Callorhinus; species Callorhinus ursinus. The sequence continues at coordinate 950,924 of NW_027397114.1, forward strand.
GGAAGTAGCTAATGAGTGCTATTGCTCTGAGTTTTCTCCTGCGAAAGAAGGGTATGTCTAACTAGTGATATAATGACAAGAGCACGCTAATGTTATTCTGTTCGGTGGTGCTGAAGAGCACTGAGAATTTAAGAAAGATGAATCCCTCAAACAAAAGCAGACTAAAAACATATTAAGCAGAGCTGTGCTGACAGCCTAATTCCATTACTTCTACACGATCTTGAATCCACTCAAGCATGGTGAAGATATCTCAGAGGCAAGGGGGAAGGAGGCAAAATCCTCATTAAAAATGCTAGCAGAGCCTGGAGGCAGGTCCAGGATGGTAAATTGGCTCAACTGGTGACGAGAGGCCAAGTAGGTAAAAATTGGTCAGACCAAGCATTGTGACGCGTTTCAGGGCACAGCAAAGCTCACAGATTTGACATTCTGCCAAATAGGACTGCAAATGAATAATCTTCCCTAGGATTCTTGATGTTCTTGCTATTCACCTCTCCCTGAACAATGGGTTTTTATTTTGATGATAAACTCCCAGAGCTTTGGAAAATGCTAAGCCCAACAAAACAGTTTTATTCTCTTTGCAGTTAACATGTGATAGCCGTTTTTAGATGTGATGGTGTGCATTTTAAACAACACAGGTAATAGTTTTGGAAAGAAACATTAAAAAAAAGCTCTGTTACAATTTCCCCTGTGATTGTTATAAATCACTTGCAGCACAAATTGTTAACATCATTCAGTAATGGGTGACAGGGATGGGATGTTACAGTATTTTTTTCTTGGTAGAAAGTTAAGCTCCTCATCTGACTTAGATTTTCCCTGGTATTTTTAAAACATCTCTAGCATTGGTTTTCTGAAGCAGACAGGATTATGCTATATTCATCTTTGTGGACCTGGCACTCTGCACTGGCTGGCACAGAGTAGTTACTTACTGGTGTTTGTTAAGTAAGTAGATGAAGATGAATGAATGAACACATGAAGGAATGAAATGATTGGTTAATCCAAAAGTTAAAGTAGAGAATCATATAAAGTATATATGGAGATGTTGTTTTATTTAAATCAAAAGGATATGTTTTATTTTCCTGTCCTTTGATATACTATGGTTATACTCTATGGAAAGCCTTGTTTTCCTTCTTGCATAAAGCACACTAGTAATGCATCTTTCACAGTTTTCAATGTTACTGTCTTCAAAGAGGAACAAGACAAATGCAAAGTAATTTGAGTGTAGAATTTCATGATTTGTTCTCCAGATGTTTTAGTTTCTTCCCTATATCTAATTCAGCAAAAATTTTAAGCTATTGTGTTTTCTGTTACTGCTTCAACAAATGACCACAGACTTAGAGGCTTAACACACACATTAGTATCTTACAGTTCTGGAAGTCAGAAGTGTGAAATGGGTCTCACTGGACTAAAATCAAGGTGTCAGCAGGGCTGTGTTCCTTTCTTGAGGTTGTAGGAGAGAGTTCCTTTGTCTTGGCTTTTCCAGCTACTAGAGGCTGTCTGCATTCTTTGGCTTGTGGCCCCTTTCCATCATCAAAGCCAGCAATGGCCAATGGACTTCTTTCTCAGATCCTGCCACTCTGCGTAAGGTCTCTGCTTTCACTTTAAATGGCTCTTGTTATTACACTGGGCCCATCCAGATAATCCAGAATAATCTCCCTAATTCAAGGTCAGCTGAATAGGGACTTTAATATCACTTGCAACCTTATGTTACATATTTATCATATAATATAACAATGCAGGTCATGGGAATTAGGGCATGGGCATTTTCGGGGGTCCAGTATTTTGCTACTACAGCCATTTTAAGTTATTCCCAAATGTACAATTTATTTTTAATAGATAAAACAACTTTTTTTAGAGAGATTTTATTTATTTGAGAGAGAGAGAGTGCACGAACAGGGGGGAGGGTTAGAGGGAGAGCCTGATAAAGGACTCAATCCCAGAACCTTAGGATCATGACTCAAGCTGAAGGCAGATGCTTAACTGAATGAGCCACCCAGGCGCCCAAAACAACTTTATTTTCATGATCATATTTCATTCATTTATATCAGTACAATTAAATATAATAACTAGAACCACAAACACAACTGTCATATATAGATTTAAAAACTTAAAATTGGTTTAGGAAATCAAAATCTTACCTGGTGGATGGGGCATTCATAATTGGTTGCTTTATCCAGTATCCTTCCTTACTAACTGACTTGCAGATTTATTTGGGGTACAATGTGTCCACCTCTAGGCAACAAATTATTTACATCCATTTACAATCCTGTTCCCAGTTCCATAGCTTTCTTTGAGGCTAATACTGGCCACATGAAGACACAATTTTGGCCAGTGAAACCTAAGGGGAACTCTCTTTCAGACACTTTTGGAAAATTTTTTGCTTTCTGATATAAAAACAAACAAACCCCCAATGTAATTGGTAAGACTCTTACCCCATTTTTCCCTCCTGCTTTTTTCTTTTACAATAAGGACATGAACATGATAGCTGGAGCTTTGGCCGCCATTTTGGACACAAAGGGGGCGGGGGGCAATACAATGTCATGTCTTTGACTCCAGCATATTGAGTTACTGAACTGTAACTGTCTACCTTTGACTTTCATAAAGTGAGGAAAATAATTCCCTAGGGTTTTCTGATCTTTGCAAATATATTCTTAGTTGATTTAATGGATGCAGAAGTACATGGGCACACTAGAAAACTGTCTACTAGCTGTGAGTATTCAATGTATCATGAGCCTTGGTCAGTACGTCTTACAGAGGTAATGGAATGTAGAAGTTTATCAGGCAAGTTGGTTAGGTGGAGGTCACTTGAGGGTGACTGAATGTATGTTTACAAAATGCTGTATAGCACAGTTGCCTTTCTTGGCAAGACTTTATGTGTATGGCTGGAAAAATGTCATTCAATCTAGTTAAGCCCCAGTATTCAAAACAGAGCAGGAGGTGTGTTTTGGTTAAATGGGGACTTTGATGAGATTTCTAAGTGTTCTAAATAGTGCTGAATAGTAGAGAGGTCACCTCTCTGATCTCTTGTCACTTCCCCAGCTCTTCATTCAGTGTCCTGGCAGTGGTTGAAACTGTGTATTATCTGCAGAATATCCCATGCTGGTTCACACTTCTCTTTGAATATATTGTCCTTCTGCCCAGAATGCCCCTTCTTCCCTTGACCTTTTAAACACTTTTCATGTACACCTTCTCTGTGAAGTCCTTCCTCATTCTGAGATCCAGATATCCTCAGCTCTCCACAGGGTGAGCCAGTAAATCACTGCTGAGCTACCTCCAGTCTGGTTCATACTTTTACCATTACCCTTGCACAAACCTCCTTACATGTGTGTCTCTATTTCCAAAGGGTTGGAATCATGTCTAATTCATTCATATTTGTAACTCTAGCATCTAACACAGTTCCTGATATATAGTGGTCCCTCAATACATTTTTTTAACTAAACCCTATTCAAAGCAAACATATTATTTGAGAATTAGATTTGCAAATAGAATAATAACTAGTTATTAAAAATACTTCCCATTTTATAAAAAGATTTCCTTCCTCCCTCCCTCACTTTTTTAATAGCAAGGAAGAACACCAGGGCTTACTGTGAAGTCAGTCCACTGGGTTTGAACCCTAGTTGGGCTACTCACAAGTTTAGTGTGCTTGGGGAAGTTACTTTTAGCTTTCTAACCTTAGTTTCCTCACCTCATAATGTGTGTTAGAATGATCTGTTCCACAGGGCTATTAATTGGTATTAAGGTAAGCCACATATGTAGGGGTATATGTGGCACAGTGACAGCCCCACCATGTGTTAATGATTATTCATGTGTTGTCTTCCTATAAGATACTGAGTTTCACTTACCTTCCTGTCCTAGGAACTGTCCCACATTTTCTGGTGGTCCCTACGGGAGTTTTAAGGAAACCTACACTCTGTGTGAGTCTCAGGATTTGTTCAAGATCACATAGCAAGTGACTGAAAATAGTAGTGATGAAAGATAATTGGAAAGCAGGCAGGCAGACCCTCCCCCCAAGCCCCCATGCTGGGAGGAAACCACCCTTAAGAGGATCTTACACCACCCTGGAAGGAGCCCTGCACCCTTTCCCATGTGATAGATGACAAAAAACTGATTGGATCACAGGGAGGGTTGATCAGATTAAGACAGCCAGCCAACAAGCCCATAAAAAATCCCTAGGCTTAGAAACTCCAGTGGCAACCCTCTCTGGTCCCCTCCCTCCTTGGGAGCTTTGTATTGCCACTTTGCTGTTGCTCAGTAAACCTTGCTTTGCTGCCCACCACTCTGTCTGGTCTACCTCTTCATTCTTCGAAGCTGAGTGACCAAGAACCACAGGCACCTGCGGAGAAAAAATCCTGTTAACGGTAGCAATTATCAAACATTTTCTATCAGTCAGGGACCTAGCTAAAAGGATTATATGGATTATGTCACTTACTCTCATTTAAAGATGTAGGAAATGGGCTCAGAGCAATTTCATTTGCCTAGTGTTAGTTACAGGGCACTGAGGGATGCAGTTGGGATGAGAACCCAGGACTCCGGGCTCAGGTGGGGGTTCTTTCTTAGGACCACAGACCTGCCCCTCGTTCCTGTTAACATCCCATTCTCTTCCTCTTGAACTATGTCATTCTTTACAACTCCTAGTTCAGCATGAGACTCATCACAGATGCTAAACAAATACGTGGTGATCTATTGATCAGCTAATGCCTCCACATCACTTGAAGGCTTTTATTGACACCTCATTTAACAGTATGTTTCTCATAGGAGCTATGCAATTTGTGGAACATTTAGAAACAACATAAATACATAAATTCAGTAAATTGGACATTAGATACAATGAAATGTAGCATTTAAAATGATATTAACAAAAGCCCTCCATGGGAAAATATTATTTAATAATTTTTTTCAGTGAAAATAAAACCCCAGAATTTAAAATTGTATATGTAATATGATCGGAACTAACTTAAATTATACTCATGTTAAGAGTTACTGTTTCTGGGTGATAGTTATAATGACTATTCTTTTTCGTTGTTTGATATAAATAAAAATTGGTTATAATTTTATAACCAGTACAAAAATTATTAAGAAGTATGCAGGAAGCAAATAGTACCTATGAAATTCTAATGATGTCTAAAAAAATAGAATGGGATGACAGTCTCTTATCAACACCTAATTGCATAGGAAAAGTCTCATTAATTTTATTGATCTCTAGCTAAGTCAGAAAGTTTTAAAACCTCTAAGGCTTTTATAATAGCATAACAACAGATTTTTAGAACACCTAAAATTAGGTCACATGGAAATGCATGATCCTCAAATGTGGTTTCTGACTATGCATGATTAAAGTCTTGCTTAAGACTTCACTAAGTCTTCTAATGAAGACTCTTAACAACCGATTTCTCTGGCCAGTTTTTTCAAAGAGTTGCTCACCCTTTTGCAGAGGAATGATTATAGTGCTTGTTGATAGAGGAATAAACAAATTTGGGGTACCTTTCAGGATGTTGCTTGTATTTAGGTATTCATATAATTTTTAAACCTGTAGGTTGCAATACTTACTTAAAGGTGTTATGCCCATTTAGCAGATGAGTCCTACTTGTCTTTACAGGGAAATTTAAATAACCTATATCAAAGAAGTATTCTGATCTTGTTCAGTTCCCTCATACACATTTTGAAGAATTGTTTTAGCATAACAGAAAGGGCTTGCGTTTTAGAGTTATAATCGAATTATCATACTATACTGTTCATGAAGCCCAAGATTTAAATATACCTACAGAACAATAAAAAACCCAAACATAATGGCACACATTGCTTGTGTTATTACCAAGATGTGGACCTTGTATTTACCTTGCTTTCTATAAGCACTTACCTGTTATTCTTGAATTAGGATTTCTGATGATCGAAAGAAATTAAACTCTGTCATTACAGAAATTAAATTTTTAAAATTTAAAGAATTACATTTTCAAGTTTGTATGTAAGCCCTCTTGGCTTATTAAATAAAGAAAATTGAATATAATTTATCCTTTCCAGATTATGCACAGTCAACACTAGTCATTGGATACTTTATGGTATACTAACTGACTTAATCCCTCAGGGACTTCTGAAATGTCTATAACCCTTTGGTGAAAGGGTCCAACTGAGGCAGCTTTCAGTTTTCATGTCATTATGTCTGCTTTTGAACATTGTTCTGCCTCATCACTTACCCATCTGTAGACTGTTAACATCACCTATTGCTGACAATTTATCTTCGACTAGCAACCTTTAGCCCTGTTCATTGGCTGTTGGCTGAGGAGAACAAAATGAGAGTAATTGAGTTCTGAATGAAGAACTTAGCATTTTATAGTTAAATGTATGTGGTATAGGATATCTACAGCAGTGTGTGTGTGTACATACATGCACACATATGCCTAATATTTGGTTCTTGGTCATGTTCCAGTTAGATGAGATTTTTCAATAATGTGAACTTCCAATAAATGCTACTTTACTAAGCATATATTTCAAGGGAACAGTGTTGCCATATTATAAAACGTTATCATATTTTATAATGTAATATATTGAGGTCATTTTTTATTAATTTTTTAGCATTTTCTTTATCTTTTTTAAATTTTTAATCTTTTAATTTTTATTTTTTATTATGTTATGTGATGACCATACATTACATCATTAGTTTTTGATGTAGTGTTCCATGATTCATTGTTTGCATATAACACCCAGTGCTCCATGCAGTATATGCCCTCTTCAATACACATCACCAGGCTAACCCATCCCCCGACCCCTCTCCCCTCTAGAACCCTCAGTTTGTTTCTCAGAGTCCATAGTCTCTGATGGTTCATCTCCCCTCCAATTTACCCCCTTCATTCCTCCCTCCTGCTATCTTATTTTTCTTTCTTAAAATATAAAGTATTATTTGTTTAAGAAGTACAGGTCTATGATTCAACAGTCTTGCACAATTCACAGCGCTCACCGTACCACATACCCTCCCCAGTGTCTATCACCCAGCCACCCCCTCCTTCCCACCCCCGACCACTCCAGCAACTCTCAGTATGTTTCCTGAGATTAAGAATTCCTCATATCAGGGAGGTCGTATGATACATGTCTTTCTCTGATTGACTTATTTCACTCAGCATAATACCCTCCAGGTCCATCCATGTTATTCCAAATGGCAAGATTTCATTCCTTTTGATGGCTGCATAATATTCCATCATGTATGTGTGTGTGTATGTGTGTGTGTGTATCTCACATCTTCATTATCCATATATCTGTTGATAGAAATCTTGGCTCTTTCCACAGTTTGGCTATTGTGGACATTGCTGCTATAAACATCAGGGTGCACATACCCCTTCAGATCCCTACATCGGTATCTTTAGGGTAAATACCCAGTAGTGCAATTGCTGGGATGTGTGGTAGCTCTATTTACAACTTTTTGAGGAACCTCCATACTGTTTTCCAGAGTGGCTGCACCAGCTTGCATTCCCACCAACAGCGTAGGAGGGTTCCCCTTTCTCCGCATCCCCGGCAACATCTGTTGTTTCCTGACTTGATAGTTTTAGCCATTCTGAATGGTGTGAGGTGGTATCTCATTAAGGTTTTGATTTGGATTTCCCTGATGCCGAGCGATGTTGAGCACTTTTTCATGTGTGTTGGCCATTTGGATGTCTTCCTTGAAAAAATGTCTGTTCGTGTCTTCTGCCCATTTCCTGATTGGATCATGTTCTTTGGGTGTTGAGTTTGATAAGTTCTTTATAGATTTTGGCTATTAGCCCTTTATCTGATATGTCATTTGCAAATATCTTCTCCCATTCTGTTGGTTGTCTTTTGGTTTTGTGGACTGTTTCTTTTGCTGTGCAAAAGTTTTTTATCTTGATGAAGTCCCAATAGTTCATTTTTGCCCTTGCTTCCCTTGCCTTTGGTGATGTTTCTAGGAAGAAGTTGCTGCGGCTGAGGTTGGAGAGGTTCCCGCCTGTGTTCTCCTTTAATTTTGATGGACTCTTGTCTCACATTGAGGTCTTTCAACCATTCTGAGTCTACTTTTGTGTGTGGTGTAATGAAATAGTCCAGCTTCATTCTTCTGCATGTGGCTGTCCAATTTCCCCAACACCACTTTGTTGAAGAGAATGTCTTTTTTCCATTGGACATTCTTTCCTGCTTTGTCGAAGATTAGTTGACCATAGAGTTGAGGGTCCATTTCTGGGCTGTTCTGTTCTGTTCCGTTCTGTTCCATTGATCTATGTGTCTGTTTTTGGCCAGTACCATACTGTCTTGATGATGACAGCTTTGTAATACAGCTAGGAGTCTGGAATTGGGACACCACCAGCTTTGCTTTTTGTTTTCAACATTCCTCTGGCTGTTCGAGGTCTTTACTTGTTCGATATAAATTTTAGGATTATTTGTTCCATTTCTTTGAAAAAAGTGGATGGTATTTTGATGGGGATTGCATTGAATGTGTAGATTGCTCTAGGTAGCATTGACATCTTCACAATATTTGTTCTTCCAATCCATGAGCATGGAACATTTTGCCATTTCTTTGTGTCTTCTTCAAATTCTTTCATGAGTATTTTATAGTTTTCTGAGTACAGATTTTATATCCTGCCACTTTACTGAATTCCTGTATGAGATCTAGCAGTTTTTCCGTGGAATCTTTTGGATTTTCCACTTAAAGTATCATATCATCTGCAAACAGTGAGAGATTGACTACTTCTTTGCCAATTTGGATGCCTTTGTTTTCTTTTTGTTGTCTGATTGCTGCGGCTAGGACTTTTTTATTTTCTCAGTTTTTATTGTTATGTTAATCACCATACATTACATCATTAGTTCTTGATATAGTGTTCCATGATTCATTCTTTGTGCGTAAAACCCAGTGCTCCATGCAGCATGTGCCCTCTTTTTTTAAAAATTTTTTTATTGTTATGTTACTCACCATATATTACATCATTTGTATTTGATGTAGTGTTCCATGATTCATTGTTTGTTCATAATACACAGTGCTCCATGCAGAATGTGCCCTCTTTAATACCCATGACCAGGCTAACCCATCCCCCTACCCTCCTCCCTTCTAGAACCCTCAGTTTGTTTTTCAGAGTCCATGATCTCTCCTGGTTCGTCTCCCCCTCTGACATACTCCTCTTCATTCTTACTCTCCTGCTATCTTCTTCTTTTTCTTTTTTCTTAAAATATGTGGCGTTATTTGTTTCAGAAGTACAGATCTGTGATTCAACAGTCTTGCACAATTCACAGCGCTCACCGTAGCACATAACTTCCCCAATGTCTATAACCCAACCACCCCATCCCTCCCACCCCCAACCACTCCAGTAACACTCAGTTTGTTCCTGAGATTAAGAATTCCTCATATCAGTGAGGTCATGTGATACATGTCTTTCTCTGATTGACTTATTTCACTAAGCATAACACCCTCCAGTTCCATCCACGTCGTTGCAAATGGCAAGATCTCATTCCTTTTGATGGCTGCATAATATTCCATTGTGTATATATACCACCTCTTCTTTATCCATTCATCTGTCGATGGACATCTTGGCTCTTTCCACAGTTTGGCTATTGTGGACATTGCTGCTATAAACATTGGGGTGCACGTACCCCTTCGGGTCCCTATGTTTGTATCTTTCGGGTAAATACCCAGTAGTGCAATTGCTGGATCAAATGGTAGCTCTAATTTCAACTGTTTGAGGAACCTCCATACTGTTTTCCAGAGGGGTTGCACCAGCTTGCATTCCCACCAACAGTGTAGGAGGGTTCCCCTTTCTCCACATCCCCGCCAACATCTGTCGTTCCCTGACTTCTTAATTTTAGCCATTCTGACGGGTGTGAGGTGGTATCTCATTGAGGTTTTGATTTGGATTTCCCTGATGCCGAGCGATGTTGAGCACTTTTTCATGTGCCTGTTGGCCATTTGGATGTCTTCTTTGGAAAAATGTCCGTTCATGTATTCTGCCCATTTATTGATTGGATTATTTGTTCTTTGGGTGTTGAGTTTGATAAGTTCTTTATAGATTTTGGATTCTAGCCCTTTATCTGATATGTCATTTGCAAATATTTTCTCCCATTCTGTCGGTTGTCTTTTGGTTTTGTGGACTGTTTCTTTTGCTGTGCAAAAGCTTTTTATCTTGATGAAATCCCAATAGTTCATTTTTGCCCTGGCTTCTCGTGCCTTTGGCGATGTTTCTAGGAAGAAGTTGCTGCGGCTGAGGTCGAAGAGGTTGCTACCTGTGTTCTCCTTTAGGATTTGGATGGACTCCTGTCTCATATTTAGGTCTTTCAACCATTTGGAGCCTATTTTTGTGTGTGGTGTAAGGAAATAGTCCAGTTTCAGTCTTCTGCATGTGGCTCTCCAGTTTTCCCAACACCATTTGTTGAAGAGACTGTCTTTTTTCCATTGGACATTCTTTCCTGCTTTGTCAAAGATAAGTTGACCGTAGAGTTGAGGGTCCATTTCTGGGCTCTCTACTCTGTTCCATTGATCTATGTGTCTGTTTTTGTGCCAGTACCATACTGTCTTGATGATGACAGCTTTGTAATAGAGCTGGAAGTCCGGAATTGTGATGCCGCCAGCTTTGCTTTTCTTTTTCAATATTCCTCTGGCTATTCGGGGTCTCTTCTGGTTCCATACAAATTTTAGGATTATTTGTTCCATTTCTTTGAAAAAAGTGGATGGTATTTTGATGGGGATTGCATTGAATGTGTAGATTGCTCTAGGTAGCATTGACATCTTCACAATGTTG
>NW_027397114.1:966638-1074711 GCF_003265705.2 Callorhinus ursinus
TATAGTATTCTTGGCTGCATATTTTTCTCGTTTAGTGCTCTGAAGATATCTTGCCAGTCCTTTCTGGCCTGCCAGGTCTCTGTGGATAGGTCTGTTGCCAATCTAATATTTTTACCATTGTAGGTTACATATCTCTTCTCCCGAGCTGCTTTCAGGATTTTCTCTTTGTCTCTGAGACTAGTAAGTTTTACTATTAGATATCGGGGTTTTGACCTATTTTGTTGATTTTGAGAGGGGTTCTCTGTGTCTCCTGGATTTGGATTCCTGTTTCCTTCCTCACATTACGGAAGTTCTCTTCTATTATTTGCTCCAATATACCTTCTGCCCCCCCCTCTCTCTTTCTCCTTCTTCTGGGATCCCAGTTATTCTAATGTTGTTTCGTCTTACTGTATCACTTATCTCTCGAATTCTGCCCTCGTGATCCTGTAGTTGTTTCTCTCTCTTTTTCTCAGCCTCTTTATTTTCCATCATTTGGTCTTCTATATCACTGAATCTCTCTTCTGCCTCATTTATCCTAGCAGTTAGTGCCCCCATTTTTGATTGCACCTCATCAATAGCCTTTTTGATTTCGACTTGATTAAATTTTAGTTCTTTTATTTCTCCAGAAAGGGTTTCTCTAATAACTTCCCCCACGCTATTTTCAAGCCCAGCTAATATCTTTAAAGTCATGATTCTGAATTCTAGGCCAGACATCGTACTAATGTCCGTATTGAGTAGGTCCCTGGCTGTCGGTACTACCTCTTGTTCTTTTTGCTGAGGTGATTTTTTTCGTCTTGTCATTTTGTCCAAAGGAGAATAGATGAATATGAATGAGAGAACAAAATGCTAACAGGTTTACAACGTCCCCAGCAAATATACTGTATACAAATCAGCAAAGACCTGAAACCATGGAAAAAGAAAGGGAAAGAAAGAAAAAAGAATGAGAAAAATAAAAAGAAAAAAAAGATAAAAACAAAAACAGAACAATACAAAAATGCAGAATATGATGAAAAATGATCAGGCTAATGCATAGATCAGTGCCACACACTAGATTTTGGGCGTATTTTGGTCTGTTAGAATAAAGTGCTTCCTAAAATTTAAGGGAAGAAAGACATATATGTACAAAATAAGCGTTGATACAATGAAGGGATAAAAGATGACTGTAAAGATGAAAATTATAAAAGATTTTATAAAAGGACTTGATAAGATAAGAAGTTGTTTGAAAAAAGAAAGAAAAAAATAAAAAAAAAACAGTTAAAAAAAATTAAATTTGATGAACTAATGAATCATGGTAAAAAAACAGCCATGAATTCTATGTGCAGTATTCCCCTAGGGCTAGAGTTCTCCCGTTCTCCTTGATGGGTAAACTTGGTCTTGGCTTGCTGGTTGTTGGTGCTGATCTTCTGGGGGAGGGGCCTGTTGCTGTGGTTTCCAAATGTCTTTGCCGGAGGCTGAATTGCCCCGCCCTTGTCGGTCCGGGCTAAGCAAGCTGTTCGGGTTTGATCTCAGGAGCTTTTGTTCCCTGGAAGCTCTCCGTACAGCCTTGGAGGACCAGGGCAAAAATGGTGGCCTCCCAATCTTCACCCGGAGTAGCTGAGAACTCGGGGACCCGCTCCTCAGTACGCCCACAGAGAAAAGCAGTCACTCCCTTGTCCCCAGTATCCGGCTGCTCTCCGTTCTCACCCAGCCTGTGAGCGAGCATTTCTATCACTGGCACCCGACCCCGTGTGGAGTCTCCAAACCCAGCAGATCCCTGCGGTGCGTTCCTGCGCCGCTCCTCCCCTGGAAGGAAGGGGAGTCTCCCCGGCTGTGCCGCCTGTTGGGTCCCTGCTGGAGCAGCAGTGGCCCCACTGGGCCGCGGATCACAGTTTATGGCAACCCCGAGCTGAGAGCCCGCGCCTCGGCTCCGTCTCTGCAGCCGGCTTCACCGCTCCGATACCTGGGAGCTCTGGTGCACTCAGGCACCCCCGGGTTTTCTGTAACCCCAAGGGTCCTGAGACCACACTGTCCCGGGATGATTCCACCCCCTGCTTAGCCACTGGAGCAACGTCCCTCAGCGGAGCCGACTTCTAACAGTTCCAATTTTGTGTTCCACGGCTCTATCACATGCCAGAAGTGGCCGGCGGAGGCCCCTCCCCCGCCGTCTATCCTCCCGAATATCGCCTCGGATTCACTTCTCCGCACGTCCTTCCTTCCAATAAGTGGTTACTTCTCTGTTCAGAGAGTTGTTGCTACTCTCCTGTTCGATCTCCTGTTGAGTTCATAGGTGTTCAGAATGGTTTGATCCCTATTCAGCTGAATTCCTGAGACCAGACGAAATCTAGGTCTCCTACTCCTCCGTCATCTTGCTCCAACACCAGCATATGCCTTCTTTAATACCCATCACCAGGGTAATCCATCCCCCCATCCCCTCCCCTCTAGAACCCTCAGTTTGTTTTTCAGAGTCCCTCGTCTCTCATGGTTCATCACCCCCTCCGACTTACTCCCCTTCATTCTTCCCCTCCTGCTATCTTCCTCTTTTTGTTTTTCTTAACATATATTGCATTATTTGTTTCAGAAGTATAGGTCTGTGATTCAACAGTTTGCACAATTCACAGCCCTCACCATAGCACAGACCCTCCTGAATGTCTATCACCCAGCCACCCCTTCCCTCCTACCCCCCACCACTCCAGCAAACCTCAGTTTGTTTCCTGAGACTAAGAACTCCTCATATCAGTGAGGTCATATGAAACCTGTCTTTCTCTGATTGGCTTATTTCACTCAGCATAATACCCTCCAGTTCCATCCACGTCCTTGTAAATGGCAAGATCTCATTCCTTTTGATGGCTGCATAATATTCCATTGTGTATATATACCACTTTTTCTTTGTCCATTCATCTGTCGATGGACATCTTGGCTCTTTCCACAGTTTGGCTGTTGTGGCCATTGCTGCTGTAAACATTGGGGGCACGTACCCCTTCGGATCCCTACATTTGTATCTTTGGGGTAAATACCCAGTAGTGCAATTGCTGGATCATATGGTACCTCTGTTTTCAACTTTTTGGGGAATCTCCATACTGTTTTCCAGAGTGGTTGCACCAGCTTGCCTTCCCACCAACAGTGTAGAAGGGTTCCCCTTTCCCCACATCCCCGCCAACATCTGTCGTTTCCTGACATGTTAATTTTAGCCATTCTGACTGGTGTGAAGTGGTATCTCATTGAGGTTTTGATTTGAATTTCCCTGATGCCGAGCCATGTTGAGCACTTTTTCATGTGTCTGTTGGCCATTTAATGTCTTCTTTTGAAAAATGTCTGTTCATGTCTTCTGCCCATTTCTTGATTGGATTATTTGTTCTTTGCGTGTTGAGTTTGATAAGTTCTTTATAGATTTTGGATACTAGACCTTTATCTGATATGTCATTTGCAAATATCTTCTCCCATTCTGTCGGTTGTCTTTTGGTTTTGTGGACTGTTTCTTTGCTGTGCAAAAGCTTTTTATCTTGATGAAATCCCAATAGTTCATTTTTGCCCTGGCTTCCCGTGCCTTTGGTGATGTTTCTAGGAAAAAGTTGCTGCGGCTGAGGTCGAAGAGGTTGCAGCCTGTATTCTCCTTTAGGATTTGGATGGACTCCTGTCTCACGTTTAGGTCTTTCAACCATTTGGAGTCTATTTTTGTGTGTGGTGTAAGGAAATGGTGCAGTTTCATTCTTCTGCATGTGGCTCTCCAGTTTTCCCAACACCATTTGTTGAAGAGACTGTCTTTTTTCCATGGGACATTCTTTCCTGCTTTGTCGAAGATGAGTTGACCGTAGAGTTGAGGGTCCATTTCTGGGCTTTCGATTCTGTTCCAGTGATCTATGTGTCTGTCTTTGTGCCCGTACCATACTGTCTTGATGATGACAGTATGAGTTCTTGATGAGTTCTTTTCGATTTTCCTCTTGTAATTGAGTTTTAGTTTCAAAGCATTGTGGTCTGAAAATATGCAGGGTATGATCCCAATCTTTTAGTACTGGTTGAGACCTGATTTGTGACCTAGGATGCGATCTCTTCTGGAGAATGTTTCATGGGTACTAGAGTGTAATATGTATTCCATTGCTTTGGGATGGAATGTTCTGAATATATCTGTGAAGTCCAGTGTGTCATTTAAAGTCTTTATTTGGTCCAGTGTGTCATTTAAAGTCTTTATTTCCTTGTTTATCTTTTGCTTAGATGGTCTGTCCATTTCAGTGAGGGCGGTGTTAAAGTTCCCCACTATTATTGTATTGTTGTCAATGTGTTTCTTTGCTTTTGTTTTTAATTGCATTATATAATTGGCTGCTCCCATGTTCGGGGCATAGATATTTACAATTGTTAGATCTTCTTGTTGGATAGACTCTTTAAGTATGGTACAGTGTCCTTCCTTATCTCTTATTATAGTCTTTGGTTTAACCTCTAATTTGTGTTATATAAGGATTGCCATCGCAGCTTTCTTTTGGTGTCCATTAGCATGGTAAATGGTTTTCCACCCCCTCACTTTCAATGTGGGGGTATCGTTGGTCTAAAATGAGTCTCTTGCAGACAGTCTATCGTTGGGTCTTGTTTTTTTATCCATTGTGATAGCCCGTGTCTTTTGATTGTGGCATTCAGTCCATTTACATTCAGGGTAACTATTGAATGATATGAATTTATTGCCATTGTATTGTCTGTAAGGTGACTGTTACTGTATATTGTCTTTTTTCCTTTCTAGTCTATGTTAGTTTAGGCTCTCTCTTTGCTTAGAGGACCCCTTTCAGTATTTCTTGGGCTGGTTTTGTGTTTGCAAATTCTTTTAGTTTTCGTTTCTCTTGGAAGCTCTTTATTGCTCCTTCTATTTTCATTGAAAGCCCCCTGGATGTAGTATTCTTGGCTGCATATTTTTCTCATTTAGTGCTCTGAATATATAATGCCAGTTTTATCTGGCCTACCAGGTCTTTGTGGATAGGTCTGTTGCCAGTCTAATATTTCTAACATTTTAGGTTACATATCTCTTCTCCCGAGCTGCTTTCAGGATATTCTCTTTGTCTCTGAGACTCGTAAGGTTTACTAGTAAATGTCGGGGTGTTGACCTATTTTTATTGATTTTGAGGGGGTTTTCTGTGCCTCCTGGATTTTGATGCCTGTTTCCTTCCCAATATTCGGGAAGTTCTCTGCTATTATTTGCTCCAATATACCTTCTGCCCCCCTCTCTCTTTCTTCTTCTTCTGGGGTCCCAATTATTCTAATATTGTTTCGTCTTATGGTATCACTTATTTCTCGAATTCTGCCCTCCTGATTCAGTAGTTGTTTCTCACTCTTTTTCTCAGCTGCTTTATTCTCCATCATTTGGTCTTCTATATCACTAATTCGCTCTTCTACCTTCTTTATCCTAGCAGTTAGAGCCTCCATTTTTGATTGCACCTCATTAATAGCCTTTTTGATTTCCACTTGGTTAGATTTTAGTTCTTTTTTTTCCACTAGAAAGGGTTTCTCTAATATATTCCATGCTTTTTTCAAGCCCAGCTAGTATCTTTAAAATCATCTTCTGAACTCTAGTTCCGACAGCTTACTAATGTCCCTATTGATTAGGTCCCTGGCAGTCGGTACTGCCTCATGTTTTGTTTTGTTTTTTTTTTTGAGGTGATTTTTTCCGTCTTGTCATTTTGTCCAGGGGTGAATAGATGAAGGAGTAAACAACATGCTAACAGGGTAACAATGTACCAAGAAAAATATAAACAAAACAAATCAGAAGAGACCTGAAACCAGGGGAAAAGAAGGGGAAAGAAAGAAAAAAGAAAAAAAAAACATACAAACAAAGAAAAAACAGAATATGATCAAATATGATCAGGCTAATGCATATATCAGTGCCACACACTAGATTTTGGGCATATTTTAGTCTGTTCAATAACGTGTCCCTAAATTTTAAAGAAAGAGAAACTTATATATGTACAAAAATAAGGGTTAAGACAATGAGGGGTTATAATCTGACTGTAAAGATGAACATTATAAAAGATTTTATAAATGGAATTGATGAGTTTGTTGAAAAAAGAAAGAAGAGGATTTAAAAAAAAAAAGGGAGAGAATGTGATAAGGCAGTAGACTAGAAAAAAGCCATACACTAAATATTTAGGGTATATTTTGGTCTGTTAGAAGAAACTGTATCCCAAAATTTTAAAGAGAGGACAACTTACATATTTATATATATATATATACACACCAAAATTAAGTTTGACTAGTGTGAAGGGATAGAACATGACTCTAAAAATGAAAAATAAAATAGGTGTCTTAAAAAAGGGATTGGTAAGATGTTGTCACTTGAAAAAGGGAAAAAGAAAAATTCCCCCCCCCAAAAAAGAAAGTTAAAAAAAAATTAACTTTGAAAGACTAAATAATTGTGGGGGAAAAGCCAGGAATTCTGTGTGCTGTGTTCCCCTAGTGCTGGAGTTCTGCCCCTCTCATTGATCAGTAAACTTGGTCCTGGCTGGCTGTTCTTGCTCATCTTCTGGGAGAGGGGCCTGTTGCCATGGTTCCCAAATGTCTTTCTCTGAGGCGGAATTGTCCCGCCTTTGTCGGTCTGGTCTAAGTACTCTGCTTGGGTTTTCTCTGGAGAGTTTTTGTTCCCTGCAAGCTTTCTGTACAGCTTTGGAGGATGAGAGTGAAAATGGTGGCCTTCCGATCTCTGCCCCGGAGGGGCTGAGAACTCGGGGCCCCACTCCTCAGTGTGCCCCCACAGAAAAGCATTTAGTCACTCTCTTCTCCCTGGTCTCCGGCTGCACTCCGTGCTCAACCGGCATGTGACCGAGCATTTCTGTCTCTGGCACACGACCCCGTGTGGAGTCTCCAAACCGAGCAGATCCCTGCGGTGCACTCCCGCTCCGCTCCTCCCGGGGGAGGAAGGGGAGTCTCCCCGGATCTGCCCCTTGTTGGGTCCCAGCTGGAGCAGAAGTGGCCTGACTGGGCCGTGGATCGCAGTTTATGGCAACCCCGAGCTGAGAGCCATGCCTCGGTTCCGTCTCTGCAGCCTGCTTCCCTGCTCTGATACCTGGGAGCTCTGCTGCACTCAGGCACCTCCGGTCTTTCTGTGACCCCGAGGGTCCTGAGACCACACTGTCCCACGAGGTTGCCACCCCCCCTCCCCCCCCGCTTAGCCACTGGAGCAACATCCTTCAGTGGAGCAGACTTTTATAAGTTCCAATTTTGTGCTCTGCGGCTCTATCACTTGCCAGAAACGGCTGATGGAGGCCCTCTCCCCCGCCTCTGTCCTCCCGAATATTGCCTCAGATTCACTTCTCCGCATGTCCTACCTTCCAGAAAGTGGTTGCTTTTCTGTTCGGAGAGTTGCTGCTATTCTTTTCTTTGATCTCCCTTGAGTTTATAGGTGTTCAGAATGTTTTGATACCTATCTAGCTGAATTCCTGGGACCAGACGAAATTTAGGTCTCCTACTACTCTGCCATCTTGCTCCTCTCCACTCCTAGCATTTTCTTTTTTAAAATTTAAATTTTTTTTAGTTTAGCTGACACAATGTTACATTAGTTTCATGTGTACAGTGATTGGACAAGCTTGTACATTATGCTTTGCTCACCACAAGTGTAGCAACCAATTACTAAATGAGTAAGTCACAGAAATAAAAGGCACAGCGTAACTAATATAGTCAATGATATTGAGAACATTTTTAATATTTTAAAGGTTTGAAAGTAGTAATCTGTATTTAGAATGTAGTACGTAATATTTGGACTCAGGTGCAACCAAATTCATAGACATGTGAGATAATAGATATAATCTATACTGTTTTGCTGTGTCCACCTGAGCTAAGACATCTCTCTTTTTAGATGGCCAGTAACTAGATCTCATTCTTTCCTGCATATTTAGCATAGTGTTCTGAACCCTGGATGCATATCACATAGTATTTTAAATATACTAGCCTCCTGGTCCCATGCTGGATGAGTTGAATCTAATCCTCTGAGGTGAGGGCGTAGATATCTGTTACTTTAAAAAGGCTGTGCAGTTTATTCTGATATGCAAACAAAGATGAGAAAGACTGCTTTAGGAACTAGTATAGTTGCCATCATATAGTAAGTGCTCAATACATGTCTTGGGATTAAACTATTCACAACAGAAACTGGAAAACAAAAGATTTAATTTTTTCAGTTATAAATACTTTACAGTTTGGGAGCAAATGGCAAAATTATCCTTAATTTTTCTTGTATTTAAGTGGTATCTTAAAGAGAATAAATAGGAAATCTTTAGTAGGGATCACTAATTAAATGTACCCTTTTCCATATTCCTGTGTACTATATTCTTTCTCTCAGATTCAGTTATTTCATTGTTTTTATAGGTATAACGGGGAATACTGCCATACCAAATAATAATTTAAAGTTAGGCTCTTTGAAACACAAGTCAGCCACTAAAATAATTGTTAACCTTAGGTAGATAGTGAGTGGATTATCTGACGCTCCAAAACACTTTCAGTGGAGACTGTCTGGGAAGCTGGAAAGATGACTTTGAGTATGTTCTTCAGCAAGTTGTCTCTCAGTTGAAATAGGACAATTTACTGCTTACATGCAATACAACTTAGGAAGGAAAGGGAACAGGGGCATAATATTCCATAACGAAAGAAGACAATTTATTTTTTGAAGAATAGGCAGAGGGACCAAACTACCAGACTACTGCCAGGGTGTTTTGCAATTCAGAGGATGCCTGTAGTTGGTTTATAATGAATTTTTTAGGGAAACAATGTAGAGGTACTCTCTGGAACTTTGCAATATTAGTCTAGCTCTCCACCAGCTTTAAAAATGATAAATCTTTGTCCCTGAAATAGCATCTTTTATGTTTAATTTATTTTCTTTAATTTCAACAAAGCCTCTCTATTTATTTTCTGTGGCCCTAGGGGTTAATAATTTATTTTCTTCAGCTTCAAGAAGGTCATCTTCATTTATTTTCCACAGATCAAGGAGGAAAGTTTTGAGATGCAGATCAAGGGGTAGCCCTGACCATATAAGGTAAGGGACAGAAGAAGTATGAAGTTTATTCCTCTGTCCTTGTTATTCATTTTACTACATTTGTCAACACACATTAGGTTTAACTGTGTATAGTGGTTTAGGCAGCTAAGGTTACAGATTCCTGTGACAATATTATAAATTGTCATTTGTTTTGAAGATTCCATAGTGGCATGCTAGGGCTGGCTTGCACAGGCTCGTGAAAGTTGATTTTGTGAACCTCTTCTCAGCACCAAAATCAGTGACATCTTGTTGGTAGCTTGAAATTGGCAATGGTGGGAGCATTTTTACCACAGAAACTGGCGAATGCCACAAATCAGGGCTTTCTTTTGTTTAGAGACCTAGTTATAAAACATGTATCACTGTGTGTGTGTGTGTGTGTGTGTGTGTGTGTGTGTGTGTGTCTAACACAGCTGAATAACTTTATTCTGTTCCTACTTGCAGCAGAGATTAAATTCATAGCTGTCTTCTTAGACATGTTGTTTTTTCATTCAGTTACCCAGATGTATTGACATGGAACTGACAGTTTAGCTATGAAGTATCTGTGCTTTACTCCTCCCTCAGGTATTTAACTGGTCAACTTTAGATTTGTTTTTTAGTTGCTAAGACTTAAGCCTTTGAATAGTAGTTATACAAAACTTATCATTCTATCTTAATATTCTTATTTGTTTAGCATGGTGTCTCCAAAGACCCATTCAATAAAGAATCCCCAAATCAGTCTATTTTCCTATCCTTCTTTCTCCCCATCTTCTCTCCCTCCTGACCACCACTCCCAGCTTCCACTGTAACTTTAGACAGGGAGAAAAGATCTTTAGAGGCTCATAAACTATATTGTATTTATGGCTTAAACATAATAGTTTAAGGCATATTCTTTAGGGAAAAGCAAAAACAAACACAAAAATGTCCAAGCATTATTTGTCTCAAAGATGTATCTAGAATAACTTAACTATTAGCATATTCAGAGGAGAGGGACCAAGTTTGATAAATGACTTATAACCATACCACATGAGAGAACATTGAGAAGAAAGGGAAATACATATCCAGATGACACACAGTAGATGCCAATCCAATGTTCCTTCAACCACAATGTGTTGGATATGAAGCACTTTTCCAAAAATTGTATCGTCTGTGCTGGGGAACAGGGACAATAGTTTGGAATGTTTATCTACATTTTCTAAATAAACAGATTTTGATGTTATTTAATTCTTGCCAAATATCAGCAAAAAAGAAACCACTTTTAAAAAAATGAAATTGTCTTAACAGTGTTAAAATTGAAGGTACGTTGATTCTGGTATAGAAAGCAAATATTACCAAATAAGAGTTTAAGTGTATGAACATCTTCATGTATGGCTAGTAGGAGATGAAGTGGAGAGATATTTTGACAGTACCTCCAAATCTTAAATTTTGGCATACTTTTGGACTTCATGGATTTTATCTTGTGTGTGTGGTGGAGAGGACTAGTATGCACAGTATTTAGATGTAAGGGTGTTGATGGAAGCATTTTTCAGGATGTCAAGGATTAGAATAATACAGGTGTCCAAAAAGAGACAACCATTTAAATAATGACGGAGCCATTAATTTGCATGATGCTGGCTTTTTTTTTTAAGATTTTTTTTTTTTTTTTTTGGGGGAGGGGACAAAAGGGGGGGGGGGGGGAAGGAGCAGCAGGCAGAGAGAGGGGGAGAAACAGGCTCCCTGCTGAGCAAGGAGCCCAATGCAGTACTCTATCCCAGGACCCTGGGACCATGACCTTGGCTGAAGGCAGACACTTAACCAACTGAGCCACCCAGGCACCCCATGATGCTAGCTCTTTGAACCTGAGTGACTTAAATCCTTCTGGGCCTGTCTCCTTTTTATAAAATAAGTAAAATACTAGTAGCTACTACTTATGTAGTTCTGATTGTGTGCAGCCACTCTTGTAAGTATTTTTATATATATTAACTAATTTACTACTCATGAAGAGTTTATGAGCTAGGTGCTTTTGTTATCTGAAGGTCTTAGAGAATGAACGACTTACCTATCATTAACACAGCTAGTAAGTGGCATAGCAGGATTCTAACCTATATCATGTGGCCTCTGCCTCTTTTTATGCTACATAACTTTCCCTACCCACCTCACAGAACTGGAAGGAGAATGTGAGGAATGAATATAGAATGCCAAACTTTGGTAAGTTCTCAGTGATACTTCCCATTTAAAAAAAAACCCAAACAGCTAATATAAACTATGAATTTGGTCAAATCTAGAGAGATCAGAGGCAATACAATTGCAAAGGGGATTTGAGTAAATTGGAAAGTTCTTTAAAGAATGATATAATTTAGACAGCTAGGTAAATGGCCCCTGATTTGGAATTGTCTTAGAGTTGGACTTGCCTTAGAGTTTCTGTAAAGCCTCACTGCAGCTCTTGTAGTATAGATCTTTTGAGGAATAGAAAGCAGGAACAGAAATTAGATTTACCAGAAGGAGAACACAATTGTAAGAAATACCACAAATAGTTAAAAAGTGCTGCATAGCTGAGGCAGAAGGAATTTAACTTGGAGAAACAGTTGACAGAGCAATTGGCTGTTCTCTATAATCAGTGAAATAGCAGTTGAGCAGCTGCCCACTAGGTAGGGAAGACAGGACACTGAGGATTCATTCAAGGCACAATAACAAATTCCAGGGTAGAATCAAGAAATCTGGTGTCAGGCATTGGCTTCTGTGTATCTCAACATCCCTCTACTGCTTGGTGCAATGTTGATATTCAGTAAGTGCCCATAAAAAGGGGAGAAAAGGCAAAGTGATTATGATGGCAAGCCATTCCTGATTGAAGTTTTACAAATTTATGAGTTTTGAAATCTTGGTAATCAGTACTTAACTGATATTATATTTACAGACTTAAACTTCTAGCATCTAATAGAAAGTCTTCAAATTGGGCGCCTGGGTGGCTCAGTTGGTTAGGCGACTGCCTTCGGCTCAGGTCATGATCCTGGAGTCCCTGGATCGAGTTCCGCATCGGGCTCCCTGCTTGGCAGGGAGTCTGCTTCTCCCTCTGACCCTCCGCCCTCTCATGTGCTCTCTCTCTCATTCTCTCTCTCTCAAATAAATAAATAAAATCTTTAAAAACTCTTTGAATTATTAATGTATTATATTCCTTGAGTCCTGGATGGATCTTGATTTTTATTTGTTAAAAATTTTTGATGTGTACCCACAAAAAGGCATATATACATACACATTTTTTCTGTGAGATAACTAGGTCCTAGCAAAATATAAAGTTGCCTTTCTTGAGCCTCAAATACCAGCATGTTTTTTCATCTTTCAAATATGTTCTATCAATGTGTATCCCCTTTCACCATTAATCTAGTTTTATTCATGCCAGGGTGTACTGGTATATTTGTATATATGTTTTCAAATGTAATTATGAATGAATGCTTGTCAATTAAAAATTCAAACAATATAGAACTCTTTCGTGTTCTAAGCCTGAAAATCCCTCTTCAGTACCAGTCATGTCTTTGGTACTCAAAAATTCTGACTATCACATCCATTCTCTGGGACAACAAATTTATATACTTGTATTTTAACATTTATATTTTAAAATATTTACTTGCTAATGTATTTTCTATTAAAAATAATACATGCCCTTGTAAAATAGTACAAAGTGGTATATTATCAAAAGCAAACAGTGGCATCAAGTTAATGATGGTATTTGAATACATGCTTTTATCTCCTCTGCCTTCTGAAATTCCACCAAAACAGTAGTTCATAAAGAGCATCACTGCACAAGCATGAACAAGACAGGAAGCAGGACAGTCGGTGGATAAGTGGTGACTGGATTAGTCAACTTGAGAAATCTGAAATCTAAGTTGTCATTATGAGAAGCTCACTAGCAAGTTAATTTGCTTTGTAAAACCTCGTAATGGGTCAAAGACAGTGGGCACCGCACTGAAAGTGGTGAAGATTAAGGAGGGCACGTATTGCATGGAGCACTGGGTGTTATACAAAAACTATGAATCATGGAACACTACATCAAAAACTAATGATGTACTGTATGGTGACTAACATAACAATAAAATTTTTAAAAAGCAGTTCTAATTAAAAAATCCTTTAAGAAGTAGTTAACTGTCAGATCCTCTCCCCATTATTAGCCCTGACCCATGCTGGCAAAGAACTGGGGGTTCACTCTCTGAAAAATTTCAAACAGAGCATCTGAGCACAATTGAGAGTAGGGATGTACTAAATACAAGAGATTCTCAGGACACTAGAAGCCAAAAGTACATCTGCAGGAAGGGAGTTGGAAGTCTTCCTTGAGGAATGTCACCATCTTCAGAGAAAAATCCTTACAGATCATCCTATAGTGAAACCCACAGTCACGTTCTAGTCATATTCATGAATTCCTAGTGATCTTTTTCTTGCCAGATTATTCAATATGAACAGGCTGTGAAAGAGCAAGCCGTCACACATCTGAAGAAAGTCTTTAACATGAAAAACAGAAACCAATATGAACAAAAATAGCAATAATAAAATTTGTAGAAATCAGAGATTATCAGGAAGATAAAAAGTAGAATTTTAAAAATCATTAATATCCTCAGAAATATAAAAGAAGATTTTATTTCCATGAAGCAAGAAAAGCATGCTATAAAAAGTATCTTTCAGAGAACAAGAAAGAGAATATGCATATTTAAAATATGATTGCAAAAATGAAAATGTCAATAGAAATCTCGATGACAGAGTTAAGGAACTCTCTCAGAAAGTAAGATAAAATGACAGTTGTAAAATAGGAAAGGAAATAAAGTGAAGGATCAGTCTGAGTGAATCTTCACCCAAGTAAGAGAATGTAAAAAGGAGACAACAATAAAAATGGCATTGCATAAATTATAAAGAAATAATTAAAAAAGTAAGTTCCTAAAGTTGAAGAACATAACTCCTGATTAAAAGGGTATTTTAAATGACCAGAACAAAGGATTAGGATCTCTCTAAGGCACATCATCTTGAAATTTCAAAAAATGGGAGACCACCCCCCCAAAAAAAGGAAAATCAAAGTTCTCTGAAAGAAAAAAAAAAAAAACATAGTAAAGCAATAGCAACGAGTGAAAAATTTCAACAGCAAAGTCTTTGATATTCTGTTGGGAAATTTTTTCCCAATCTAGTTCTCTGTATACAACCAAACTATCAATCAGAACATGAAGAGTAGAACTTCTACCTCCAGTTACGGAAGAGTAGCTTGAATCAGACCAATCTTCCCACTAAGAATAAACAGAAAAACTGGGTAAGATATAGTAAAAAAAAGTCTGTGCAACAGCATTGGAAAGCTTTCAGTGTGGTGAGGACTTGAAGGTCCAAGGTCCTGTGGAAACCTAAGTCCAAAGAGGTATGCTTGACATTTGACTCTGAGTCCTCCTGAGGTAGTTACCAGTCTTAAAGCACTGCCCTGAGAGTCTGAAAATGAAATAGAAAACCATGGCTAAGAAAATGAGAAGTTCAGCAAGCATTAAGAAATACCATGGGGCTGTAAGCCCACCAAGGAGGAAAGGTCAATGGCAAATGTATGGAGTTTTCAGTTAATACACCGAAAAGCCATCGCTCAAAAGTGGGGGTATACAAGAAATAGACCAGTGATCACAATGAATAAAACTTCCCTCTAAATCACTTTAATTTCACACTGTATTAAGATGATCAGTCCCTACTGTAAGTGTCAGCTAGTAGTAAAAGTAAACACTCTCTGGAAGAAGTAGCATCATTCAGAACTTTTAGTTCCCTCTTTAATTTTCATGAAAAACATCTAGTGTCTATAA
Source organism: Callorhinus ursinus (assembly GCF_003265705.2). Lineage (NCBI taxonomy): Eukaryota > Metazoa > Chordata > Mammalia > Carnivora > Otariidae > Callorhinus > Callorhinus ursinus. The sequence continues at coordinate 981,357 of NW_027397114.1, forward strand.
AAAAAATTATCAAGCATGTAAAAGACAACTCTGGTTACTCTTTGTTTTATATATATGTAAATATATTTAACATATATATGTTTTATATATATATTTCAGTCTATAGGAAGTTTAGATATTGATGATATCAAAGACTAATTATGCTTAATATGTGTAAAAATGAGTGAAAAATAAGGAATTTCAGCAGAGAACTTAAAACTATAATAATCAAATAATTCTGGAAGTGGAAAATAAAATGCAATTAAGAATATAGAAGATGGATTTAACATCAGAAATAGCTTAAGAGAGGGTTAACAATTTGGAAGAGAGGACAGAAGACAATATCCAGATGAAAGCAAAAGAAAACTAAATGGTAGAAATTAAGACAACAATGTAAAAGATATACAAAACATAGCTAAATGGTCTAATGTATAAGTAATTGGAATTACAAGAAGAGGGGAGAAAGTAAATGGGGCAGAACCCATTATTCTGTAGTAATTGAAGAGATAATGGTTCAGAATTACCCAAAATGGATGGGAAAAAATGCACAGACATTCACTAAGCTTTGTGAATGCCAAGCAGGATAAATAGAAAAACAAAACAAAACAAAAACAGGTACTCTGTCAAAAACTGCTGAAAACCTAAAACAGATAACCTTTAAGCAGTCAGTAAAAAAGATTACCTTCAGAGGGGCAGTAATAAAACAAATGAAGAAGTAAAATAAGAAATAGAAAGACTTGGAATCCAAGAAAAAATGTGATTGAGCCCTGAAGATGGGTGAAGGATATCCCTGGGTTGCTGCTAAAGGGAAAAATCTCCATAAATTAGCTGTGCTGTGACCTAGAAATTAACTTGCAGATTAGAGAATAAGGTTAGAGGATATCCAATCTGTTGAAAAGTTCCATTTCACTTGCCTTCTGCAGGTCACAGATGACAGTGGGAGATGATGTAATAGAATTGGGTTTTTTCATTTCAGTGGGAAATAACAGGATCCTTGTAAGGGGCCAAACAAATGGTGGTACATAACCATCAGAGTCCTGGTGGGAGCAATATTAACCACGCTAAACCCTGGGAATGCAGTTGTAATCAGAGTGTTTAAACTTGTGGGGGTCTTGGCAATGGCTGATTGATTATAGAATCCCTAAAAATGAAACAGATGAGCCTATCGAAGTGATGTTTGATAAATAGGGCAAAATAATTTTAGCTCTAATAAGCAGAAACACTGGCTTGAGTCACTGTAGAGGACATTAATGACCTCTTACCCAGTTTATAGGTCTCTTTCCCAAGGAACCTAGCGTCCATGTCAAATGAGAGGTTCTGTTTCAGTGACTTGCTTAGTTCCTTAACTACAAGTCACAGGTGTGGATTGCGATTTTGCATCAAAGCCTTCTCCAGAGGAAAGATCAGGGACACTAAGTAACTCTGCCCTCTAAACTGCCCATAGTGATCTGGGTATTATCTAATCCACCGAACCATAAAATTAGACATGCACAGCAGCATTCTGTTACTAGAAATGGTATATTGGTATAAACAGGTCCAGGCAAAAAATAAGAGGCTGTGTTGAGGAGAAAAGGTGGGTAGACAGAAATAGATGTCTTCTACTTGCCCCTCCAAATCCTCTTTCCACCAATATCTACTTCTATGTATGGAATGGTCTGGCTCTCGGTTGGGTTTGGCCAACAAGAGGCACCATCCAGAGATCAGAGGATGGGAGGGGACTGAGGTTTGGTTGTTCCTCCAGGTTCCTCCATGTTGGCTTGCTTGTTGACAATAGCTGTTTCTCAACTGGAAGCCCAACTTCCAGGGGCGCCTGGCTCAGTCGGTAGAGCATGTGACTCTTGATCTCAGGGGTTGTAAGTTTGAACCCCACATTGGGTGTAGAAATTACTTAAAAAAATTAAATATCCTGGAAGCCCAACTTCCTGCCTGGAAGTCCACTCCTACACCAACAAAGGGAACAGTTCAATCTCCAGCTTTTATAATTCCTTCTCTGATTTTCAGACTTAGGATGGTAAAGGATCTCACTGTTTCAGCAAAATGGTGCTTTTCTATCCCTATTAATTCCCTTTAATCCAGCTCATACCCTTGGAAATAGTCCCTTTATCAAAATTTCTTCTATTACCTCATTTCATAGTGCCATCTGTTTCCTGTCAAGATCCCACATGATGTAATTTCTAATTTAAAATGCAAACTTTATCATAGTATTTAATTATCATATATATGAGTCTATTTCTAGACACTGTTGTCTTCATTGATGTGCTTAAATGTTCTTGCACCAATAGCATATTGTTTTAATTAATTTAGCATTATAGTATAGTTTTATATCTGATAGGGTGGTAGTTCTTAAACTTTGGCCTCAGGACACCTTACACTCTTAAAAATTACTGAGGAGTCCAAAGAGTTTTTGTTTATGAGAGACAAATCTATCAGAATTTCCCATGTTAGGATTAAACTGGAGACCTTTAAAAATGTTTTGCAATTTATATAAAAATAACAATCTGTAACATATTTTATGAAAAAGTAACTAATTTTTAAGAATTTTATTAAGTGTTTCAATTGTTTTAAATTGTTTAACTTTTTAAAACCCGGTTTAATATTTTCTATCCACTTGTATTATCACATCTGCATTTACATTGAGTTGGTTGCAATATGTTCTTTTGCTTGAACTGTATGAAGCAAAAGTACATACATGTTGTTGGAAAAGGAAGGAGTATTTTAATAGCCTTTTCAGAAAATTGTGGATATTCTTCTTTGATCCTATTTCTCACTTTGACAAACTAGTTTCTTAAAGGTTATTTGTAATGTGGAATCTGAAACCGCATCAATGAATTCCTTATATTTAAAATCCTTTAGTCTTGCTCTCACTTGGAATGGATCTTAGACTCAAACATGGTTTGGTAACATAATGCATTGGTTGTTTGGGAAATATTGATTTGCTGAGGTATACAAATCTTCCACATGGCAAAATACTTCATTAGACAGTGTCAAAAAAGATTACATTAGTCAGTCTCACCAAAGATACCACCAGAAAAAAAACTCCACTGTTGGGAAACTCTCAAGCTCATTGTAGCAGATACAAGTTTTTCTAAAAGTTTAATTTTCCCTTGAAAGCTCAAATTTTAGCAATAAATAATGACATTTGTTTTCCAATTGCGTCACTTCATTTAATTTTGAGAAAATACCTACCAAATGTCCCAAGTTAGAATAATCAGAGTTTGTCTGGTGGTTACTTTTTCAAGTAAAAATGGTGTCTGGTTCAGCCCACAACTCAGTCTCCAACAGTTGCTCCAAGAGTATTACTGTACTTCACTATGTAATAGAAGTGCTTTAGGAGAAGTCTTATTTTGTCTTACAGAATATTAAAAATATGTGCTCATAGGTCAAGATTTAGTAACACTAATGATTATCGTGCTTCACCAAAGACATTCTAAGTAAAACAGGCTTTTTAAAAAGCAAAACAAAACTGTCAATGTGTGGCAGTAGATACAACTTCAAGTACAGTTTTGTTTCCCTACCTTGATTAGTGGAAAGGTGCCAGCAGGTTACCCACCACTTCTTCTGCACCATCAGTATTAATAGTAACAAAATGAAAATGACAGGTTACACCATAGTATGGTTATGAACAGATTTCTGATTTTATGGGACCCCTAAAGAGGATTCTAGGAAACCCCAGGGGTCTGCAGACCAGAATTTGAGAAAGACTTTGATAGGGTACCTATTCTGTGCTTAACTAGAAGTAATATACAGCATAATATTTAGGATTGGGGCATCTTAAAGTGAGGGTTTTTGGCACCAGATTCTGACTGGATCACTTACTTTGGACATATAAATATCATCTGGCCACTTGTACTCTGTGAGGTATGATAGCTCTGACCCCCTTGAGTGCAGGTAGACAGACAACAAATTTTCATTGAACTGATTGCATGGATGAATGACTAAGGAGAAAAAGATTTATGTCTGTATGGTCCATCATAGACCAACAGGGCCCAATGTTCTTTTTTTTTGTTTGTTTTTCCTTAAGTAAGCTTTACACGCACAGCGTGGGCCTTGAACTCACAACCCCTAGATCAAGCACTGCAGGCTTCACTGACTAAGTCATCCAGGCACCCCTGGAGCCCAGATTTCTTAAGGACTAGATAAAATATACTTCCTTATATGAAGCTCTTCTTGAGTCCTTCCTTCAATCTCAAGGTATAATTATTTTTCAGTGTTTCCGTAGTATTTTTTATGTTTCTATTTAAATGATTTTTGGTTTTGTCTTGTTTTGATTCCTGGTGTTTCTCTCCTCCACTGAAGTTTAAGCTCCTTGAAACTATGAAAGGTGTTTTTTTTTTTTGTTAGTTTGCTTCGTTTTGTGTTTTGTTCATTTTACTTTTTCTATTTCCAGAGCCACTGAAACTCTGACCAAGAATGAGCATTCAGTAAATGGCGGTTGGATGAATGATTGAATGACAAAATCAGAGTTGACCCTGAAATTCCTTTCTGATTCGTTTTACACATATTCCTAGTTAGCATTAGGTCAGAGATGGTAGATTTATTTCTAAAGACAGACTTTAACGTGGTGATGGAGTTAAAATAGCATCTTTCTGTATGCAGAACACCCATGATACATACCTAAATATCTGAAAGAACATTTTATTTATTACATTCTTGAATTTTTGCCAAAAATTAATTCGATAGTAGAGGATAGAGACACAGAATCTTCTTGGAGAAAGATGGTCAGATATCTAGTGAGGAAATGAAATCACTTCTTTTGGTTCTTATTTTTCATAAGAATAATTTTTTTTTTCAAACAACATCTTCTACATCTAAGGGGAAGAGTCTCTAATTCTACTGTCGATCAGAAGAATCAGAAGTGTTCTGGGGTGCCTGGGTGGCTCAGTCGGTTAAATGTTGACTCTTCATTTCTGCTCAGGTCATGATCTCGGGATGTGAGATCGAGCCCTGTGTTGGGCTCTGCGCTCAGTGGGGAGTCTGCTTGAGGATTTCTCTCCCTCTGCCCCTCCCCACCCTGCACATGTATGCTCTCTCTCCTTCTCTCTCTCTCTCTCTCTCTCGCTCTCTCAAACAAATAAATAAATCTTATAATGTCAGTTGGGTCACAGTAATAACGACAGTGATTCAAAAAGAGAGAATGTAGATTTTTAAGGACCTGTATGGAAGTGTTTTTGCAGGAAGTTATGCTCAGTGGAGGTGGAGGTGGAGGTAAAGAGGTACCTCCTCATTGCTATTGCAATAAAGGGGCATAGGGTGATTTAGCATGCATGTAGGTTTTTCATTTTTTCTTTCTTTTAAGAGCAAAATATTTATATGACTTTAAGAGCAGGCAATATCTAAGTAAGAAAGTAATAAAAGAGACTCCCTTTTTCTTGTGGAATTAGCACATGATTAGTCCAGGTGGGAATCACCTCCCTTCAGTTGGTTGCCCTGCTCTTTGGGAGGTCTGATGTTGCAGACTATAATACATACCTTTCTACTCTAGCTCTTTTCATTTTTGTGATCTTTTGGGGTAAGGCTAATGTCTATCAATACTTTATTCTGTCAATTTAGAAAAAGCAATTTTAAAACTCTCATGATTGAAAGGGCATAAATACATTTTTTGGCATGACCCATCTCATTAAATTTATAAAATTCAAATAAAAATATAATAACTTCTCCAGTCTGTGTCCCTCGTGTGTTCTTGGAAATCCATTCAATCAGAAAACAGTCTCATATTTCAATCATGCAAATCTTTTTTTTTTTTAAATGAGGTCAAGCTCTGAATTCTGGTTGAAGGGTTGGAGCAGGAAGTATAAACATGAATTAAACTTTTCAAATGAAAAATGGAGGGACTTTAGAGATTGTTCTGTTCACTTCCTTCAGTTTGACAGATGAGAAAACGTTCTTAGGTGAGTGATGATAACCACCATTATGGTCTACTTATTGGGAGCTTAAGATTGTGTTAAGCATTGTTCATTCATTATCTCTTTTCATTTGAACACCGTTATAAATAGATAAACAATCTCCAGCTAACAGAAGTGGACTCAAAGACTGAAATAGGCTAAATAGTTTGCCATGTGTCACCTCTAAGTTAAGAGAGAGTCAGGGTCAGAATTTGAATCCAGGTCTGTGGGCTTCACATTCTAACCCTTGTCCCAGCTCTGAGGGGATGCACTGAGAAACTTCAGAAAGAGAAGGTCATGAGCTCAGTGGAATTAGTGCTTTTAAGATTATCTCTTAGTTGCTGAGAATTGGTAGAGATTTATGAGGTCAGCTAGTGAGGTGATAATTGGATTTTTAGCTCAACTCAGAATGACTTGGAGAATGTGATTTATTTTTCAGTACCTACGGGAATGTTAAAATTCTATATTGAGCAGCAGCCCCAGCGGGGCCTCACTGACATGATACAAACTTGTATGGGTTGGGAAGGGAGGAAATGTTGCTAAGAAATCTCCCATCCTAACAGGGGTATTGGTGACAATGTGCACTTTCAAATGCATAGGTTCTGTTACCATTAGCTGTATGATTTGGACACATCATTTCACCTTAGTATCAGTTTTCTCATCTATAAATTGGGGACAATAAGAGCTATTTGACCACTCAACAGGATTGTTACGAAGATTTAGCAAAATAATATACATAGAAGAAATTTTTAAAATGTACAAATGTAAATTTAATTGCCCTAGAAGTTACCAGGTGTTTCCTAAGCAGGTGTGACTAGTGGAGTCTGCTCTTGAAGGAAGCAGTACTAGATGCTATAGTATAGTATATTTTGTTTTCTTTTTTTTTTTTTTCTAAAGACTTTATTTATGAAAGAGAGAGAGAGTGCATAACCAGGGGGAGCAGCAGAGGGAGAGGGAGAAGCAGACTCCCCTCTGAGCAGGGCGCCTGACATGGGCCTCCATCCCATGACCTGAGCCGAATGCAGACACTTAACCAACTGAGCCACCCAGGCGCCCCTGTTTTCTTCTTCTTTTTTAAATTTTACTTTAATTCCAGTATAGTTAACATACAGTGTTACATTAGCTTCAGGTGTACAATATAGTGATTCATCACCTCCATACAAAACCTGGTGCTCATCACAGCAAATGCACTACTTAATAACCATCACTGATTTCATCCGTCCCCCCACCTCCCTCCCCTCTGGTAAGCATCAGTTCTCTAAGGTTAAGAGTCTTGTTTCTTGGTTTGTTTCTCTCTCTGTTTTTTTCCTTGGCTTGTTTGTTTTGTGTCTTAAATACCACATATGAGTGAAATCATGTAGCAACATTTTTCCAGATATGTCTCCTGGGGCAAGGGAAATAAAAGCAAAAATAAACTATGGACTACATCAAAATAAAACTCCACAGTGAAGAAAATAATCAACCAAACTATAGTACTTTTAACCACTTAATGTGCATAGGAATCACCTGGGGTGTTGTTAAACTGCGGATTCAAATTCAGTAGTTCTGGGGTGTAGCTTAAAAGTTCCCATCTCTAAAAAGTTCCCAGGGCATGACAGTGTTCTTGGTCCACAGACCACATTTTAAATGGTGAGTGCCCTAGATTACAGAAAATACCATTGTCAATATAATTTCTGGGGTTTGAAAATTTGGGCTGAAGTACCAGATATTCTTTTTTTTTTCAAATTTTTATTTAGATTCTAGTTAGTTAACATGTAGTGCAATAATACTGGTTTCAGGAGTAGAATTCAGTGATTCATCACTTATATATAACACCCAGTGCTCATCATTACAAGTTCCCTCCTTAATACCCATCACCCATCTAGTCCACCCCTCACCCACCTCCCCCCTGAGCCCCTGAGTTTGTTCTCTATCTTTAAGAGTCTCTTATGGTTTGTTTCCTTCTCTCTCTCGTTCTCTTTATTTTGCCCCCTCCCATATGTTCATCTGTTTTGTTTCTTACATATACCACATCTTTATCCATTCATCAGTTGATGGACATTTGGGCTCTTTCCATAGTTTGCCTATTGTTGATAATGCTGCTGTAGACATTGCAGGGCATGTATCCCTTTGAATCTGTATTTTTGTATCTTTTGGATAAATACCTAGAAGTGCAATTGCTGGGTCGTAGGGTGGTTCTATTTTTAACTTTTTGAGGAACCTCCATACTTTTTTCCAGACTGGCTGCACCAGTTTGCATTCCCACCAACAATGCAAGAGAGTTCTCCTTCCTCTGCATCCTTGCCAACACCTGTTGTTTCTTATGTCATTAATTTTAGCCATTCTAACAGGTATGAGGTGTTATCATGGTTTTGATTTGCATTTCCCTGATGATGAGTGATGCTGAGCATCTTTTCATGTGTCTGTTAGCTATCTGGATGTCTTCTTTGGAAAAATGTCTATTCATGTCTCCTGCCTATTTCTTAACTGGATTGTTTGTTTTTTGGGTGTTGAATTTTATAAGTTCTTTATCAATTTGAGCACTAACCCTTTATCAGATGTGTCATTTGCAAATATCTTCTCCTATTCCATAGGCTGCCTTTTAGTTTTATGGATTGTTTCCTTTGCTGTGCAGAAGCTTTTTATCTTGATGAAGTCACAATAGTTCATTTTTGCTTTTGTTTCCTTTATGTCTGGCAACATGTCTAGTTAGAAGTTGCTCTGGCCAAGGTCAAAGAGGTTGCTGCCTATGTTCATCTCTAGGATTTTGATGGTTTCCTGTCTCACATTTAGATCTTTCACCCATTTTGAATTTATTTTTATATATGGTATAAGAAAATTGTCCAGTTTCTTTTTTTTTTTAAGATTATTTTAGAGAGAGAGAGAGAGAGAGAGAGAAAGGGGAGGGGTTGAAAGAGAGGGAAAGAATCTCAAGCAGACTCCCCACTGAGTGCAGAGCCCAGCATGGGGCTTGATCCCACGAAACTGAGATCATGACCTGAGCAAAAACCAAGAGTCAGTCAGATGCTTAACTGACTGAGCCACCCAGGTGCTCCAAAATTGGTCCAGTTTTATTCTTTTTCATGTTACTATCCAGTTTTCCCAACTCCATTCTTTGAAGATATGGTCTTTATTTCCGTTGGATATTCTTTCCTGCTTTGTCAAAGATTAGTTGACCAGAGAGTTGTGGGCCCATTTCTGGGTTTTCTATTCTGTTCCATTGATCTATGTTTTTGTTGTTGTTGTTGTTTTGCCAGTACCATACTGTCTTGATGACTACAGCTTTGTAATATAGCTTGAAATCCAGAATCGTGATGCCTCCAGCTTTGCTTCTCTTTTTTCAGGATTGCTTGGCTATTCAAGGTCTTTTATGTTTCCATATAAATTTTAGGATTGTTCTAAGTCTGTGAAAAATGCTGGTGGTATTTTGATAGGGATTGCATTAAATGTGTAGATTGCTTCGTTGGTATAGATATTTTAACAGTGTTTGTTCTTCTAATCCATGAGCATGAATGTTTTTCCATTTCTTTGTGTCCTCTTTAATTTCCTTCATAAATGTTCTATAGTTTTCATAGTACAGATTTTTTTTTTTATCTCTTTGGTTAGGTTTATTCCTAGGTTATCTTAGGGGTTTTGGTGCAATTATAAATGGGATTGATTCCTTGATTTCTTTTTCTGCTGCTTCATTATTGGTATATAGAAATGCAACAGATTTCTGTATGTTGATTTTATATCCTGCAACTTTGCTGAATTCATGTGTTGGTTCTGGCAATTTTTTGGTGGAATCTCTTGGGTTTTCTGTAGAGTATCATGTTGTCTGCAGATAGTGAAAGTTTGACTTCTTCCTTGCTGATTTGGATGCCTTTTATTTCTTTTCGTTGTCTGATTGCTGAGGCTAAGATGAAGTACCAAATATTCTTAAACGAATTTCTAAAAATGTTGGGGCAGTGGACACTGACCAAATTATTTAGAAAAAAAGATTGTTTTATTTAACTCCTTCATTTTTATGTAAGAGGAAACTAAACACACACACACGAAGTTAGAATGCTTTTCCAAATCCCTCACTCTGCCCCACTCTCAACAAGCTAGTGGAAGAGGGTATGTCTCCTGGCCTAAGGACATTGCTCTCCATGGGGCCAAGCTGTTTCTCTAATAGAACATCTTCCACACACTGAATTAGATCACTCTACCAAGTACCCTGGATATTTATTAACTTCATGCAGAAAGCAGGGTGGGTGACTCCTCTCAATCTGGGGAGGATCTAGGAAGTGTACCACCTATTTTAGAGAGAAACCACAAGCCCCAACTCATAATTTTCAGTCACAGATTTCATGCAGCTTCACAAACATTCAAAAGCAGTGCTTTCTTTCAGTGAGTTTATATTCCAGTTCAGGTTGACAAGTTCTGGCAATAAGACAAGCTGCTTCTTCCAAATGACTTCTCAAATTATACCTCTATCTATCTATGTACAATTTTGAAATATTCTAAAAATACAGAAAAGTGAAAAAGCTAATATAACAAATACCTGTATTTTCATCATCCTTAATTAACAACTGATAACATTGTACCACATGTGCTTTTACTCTTTGTACTCCATTATTCTTTACTGAATATGTGATCCATGCTGGGTAATATCCAGGATACCTGGGATGTTACAATAAAAAGATGAACAGGGCTTTGCTTGTAGACTTCCATTTAAGTGGGAGCCATGGAAATATAAGATGCGCTTTAAAAAAACAAAGCAACATGGCAGAGAGCGATGGAGTGATTAATTAAGGTTGGGTCATCCAGCAAGGCCTCTCTGTTGATCTGACATTTAAGCTTTCATTTACATGGAAGCTCAGGGATGTGAAGATATGGAACAAAAGCATTCTGAACAAAGGGAACAGCTCTAACAAAGGACTTAGAGGGGAGCAAAATAAAGAAAGGAGGTTCTGGAAGGCTGGGGTGTAGCAGATAATGTACAAACTGGTAGGAAAAAGGTTGAGAGTTGGTCAGGGGCCAGTTACTCTATGGTGAAAACTTGGTATTTATCTCAGATGAAATTGAAAGCTATTGGAGTCTTTTAAGTAAGGGAGGAACATGATTTGATTTATCACTGAACATGATTATTCAGCTTGCTTTGTGTGTAGAATGGATAATTGGAAGCTGGGACAGTAAGTTAGAAGGCTATGGAACACTCGAGGCAAGGGATGACAGTGGTTTGCAGAAAAGTGAAAGGATTTGAAATATGTTTTCATGTAGAGTTGACAGGACTTGCTCATGGATTGGGTGTTAGGAATGATGGAAAGCAAGAGTGAGTAGTGGTTCCATTTACTGGGAGAAAAAAATTACTGGGCAAGAAGCAGGTGTAGAGGAAGAAATCAAGATTGTGTGGGTGGAAGGACTTGTCCACTGAAGTTCTAGAAAGAGGTCAAGGTTGAAGATGTGAGAATGTTTAGTGTTTATGTTGTGTTTAAAACCCTGGAATAGGCAGAGATCTCTTGGAGAGAATGTATGGAGAGAGAAGTGGGTACCAGGACTAAGTCCTAGGCACTCTAACATTTTGGAAGCCAGAAAGAGGAAGAGGAGCCAACAAAGAAACTGAATGGTTGTGGCGATAATGTAAGAAGGGGTGTGCATTACTCAAGGCTCGCCAGAGGAACAGGACCAATAGTATATACAATATTGAGAGAGAGAGAGTGTGTGTGTGTGTGTGTGTGTGTGTGTGTGTGTGCAAGAACATGAGAGCAAGTTTAAAATATGTGAGGTAGGCCAGCAGGCTGGAGATCCAGGGAAGAACTGATGTTGCAATTCTAGTCCAAAGGTAGTTCTGGCAGCAGAATTCCCTCTTCTTACTTAGGGGTTCCTCAGTCTTTTTTTCTCCTGAGGCCTTCAACTGATTGGATGAGGCCCATCTACATTATGGAAGTAAACTGCTTTACTCAAAATCTATTGATTTGAATATTAATGTCATTTAAAAAAATATCTTCACAGGAACATCTAGACTTGTCTCACCAAATAAATATCAGGGTACTGTCACTTAGCCAAGTTGACTTATAAAATTAACCATCATAGGGTATTACCTTGGAAACCCAGAAAAGAAGGTATTTGAAAAGAGTGTAGCCAAATATATTGACTACTGCTAAGAATTTAAGTATGGTACGAAAGCTGGCCTGTTGGATTTAGTATCTGATAGCTTGTTACTGTCCTAGATGGGAGCAGTATCTGAGTAGTAAATACAAAAGCCCAATTGGAGTATGGTAAGAAGGAATGGTATACTCAGATACTTTGCTTTTTTTCTCAATCTTCAAGAAATAATGAAAGATAAAGCCAGCTTTTTGTTGTAGCTCATTACCCTGTTTTTGTCCCCCTCTCCAGAATGTTTGACTAAAGAGTATACTAAAGTTGGAAGCCTGGAGATTGTTTGAGTACACTCCAAATCTATTTTCTTGATGACATGGCAAAGGAAAATAAGTTATAATTATCTCATCTTTTTTTTTTAATATTTTACTTATTTATTTGAGAGAGAATGAGAGATAGAGAGCACAAGAGGGAAGAGGGTCAGAGGGAGAAGCACACTCCCTGCTGAGCAGGGAGCCTGATGTGGGACTTGATCCTGGGACTCCAGAATCATGACCTGAGCTGAAGGCAGTCACTTAACCAACTGAGCCACCCAGGCGCCCTATCTCATCTGTTTTTAATCTTGGTGTCCTATATGTGTATATATTTTTTTCCTGTAATTATTCAATTTTTTTTAGAAAGAATTGAGATAGAAATAAAACATAGAGAAAATATATTTTATTATAGTACATTGACCAAGTGAAATATTATATAACTTTATACTGAAAAAGTCATGTAGCAGAATTAATAAGTTAAATAACTTTTTATAAATAATTTATAAATAAATCATAGTCTCACAAAAACTCCACAAAAATCTTATTTTCACCATTTGCATATTACCATCTAGATTTTGTATACATTCACACTTTAAAAAGAAAATCACTGGCCTTAGGCCAGGGTAGTCAAGTTCTGGTATAGGCCTGCATACTATTTGTGTGACCTTAGCAAGTATGTGCCCGTCTCTGGGCTTAGGTTTTCTCACACAATGAGGAAGCTGGGTTAGCTGATTCCTAATGTTTCCTGCAACTGTGACAAGTTTTGCCTCTGTAGCTAGGACACTGGAAATTTAAAAAAGGAAACTCAGTTGTAAGATTGTGTAAATTCCAATTTTCTTTAAGTACTGTAATAACATTAAATATAATCTCACAAGTTACCTCTCAAGTCAATGCTGCTTTGTCACCAAAAGCATTAAATAATAAAACATATAAAATTAAGAAGATAAATCATGAGGTCCTAGAAAATAAACGAATAAAGTTCTTCTACTCATTGGGCATAAAAATCAGCTGGAGAGCCTGGTTAAAATGGAAATTTTTGAGTTTCATCCTTAAAGATTATATTAGACTATGGTATATACCTGGGCTAAAGTTTAGGGAACTACATTTTTAATGTGTCTCATGTTCCAAATAATTCTAATGCCAGTGAGGCCAAAGACAACAATTGAGAAACAATGAGTTAAGAAAAAAAAACAACTAAGATTAAAAAAAAAAATCATGTCCCTCTGATGTGGGGAAGATAATAAAGATTTGCTCATTTGAATAAATTGAAATGCTGAGCAGTATGTTTATTTTTCTAATTATATACTGTTTGAGTGAAAATTATTTGGTTACCTAGAAGACTATAGATGCATAGCATTTATTTGGGTGGGTTAACATGCTGCATCTGATGATCTGTGTTCTGAACAAGCAACCAGGGTAAAGGATACAGAATATTCTGTTTCCAAGTGCAAAGAGGCCATCATTAGTACAAACAAGATATGATAGCTGACTTTAGAGATTTTCCCATGATTAATATTAATGAATGATTAATCTCATTGTCCCAATCAGTGGGAGTCTAATTTAGTCTGGCACTATTCATTCTACTTTGGGGAAGTCATTTAACATCTCTGGATTCAGTTTTTGGGTTTTTTGTTTTGTTTTGTTTTTAGTTGTGTTGTGAAGATGAAGAAGGTCTCCAAATTTTATTTCTGTTTGAAAGACTGTTATCCTGTATTACTAACATGAAGACGTTAACCAACTCCCAATAAGTTTGCAGTAAAATAAAACTACTTGCTCTGAAACAATAGCCAAAGTCATGGTCCTGGCTAATATAATACACCACGCCTGTTCATTTTTTTAAATTTTGAACTATATCATGTAGACAGATCTATTCATAAAAGACCTATCTATAGTTTAAAATAGTACACCTCCATTAATCAAGAATACAACATCCCTCCTACTCCCAGAGGTAAGCACTATCCTGGCATTCGTTACAATCATTTCCTTATTTTTCTTCAGTTTTTATTATCTACATATACACACCTAAAAATATTATTTAGCTTGTCATTTTTCTTTTTACTTTTTTTTTAAAGATTTTATTTATTTATTTGACAGAGACACAGCGAGAGAGGAAACACAAGCAGAGGGAGTGGGAGAGGGAGAAGCCGGCTTCCCACCGAGGAGGGAGCCTGATGCGGGGCTCGATCCTAGGACCCCGGGATCACGACCTGAGCCGAAGGCAGACGCTTAACGACTGAGCCACCCAGGCACCCCAGCTTGTCATTTTTCAAACTATATAAATAGAATACTTACTCTTTTTTTTTTAAGCTAGAAATAAAATATATTTTATTTGGAAAAGAGAGCATTTGAGAAAGCAGCAATATCACAAAGTAGACACATCTAGAATGTAAATAGATTACATTATAAACATGGACCGGTGGAGCAAACACTGAATCTCAAACTTTCCAAAATATTTCCCTTAGGATTTTTTTTTTCCTGCAGTACAAGGCAGTGATAACAATAATGTTACATCTTACCTAATTGGGTTTCATAGCTTACCAACTAAAGAGCGTTCTCTTATTTGAGCCAACAACAATACTCTCCAGTAGGCAGGGCAAATGTAACTTTGTTCATCTTAGTAATTAAGTAACTGGGACTCACAGGAAGTAAGTGACTTGTACAGGTTGAAAGGGTAAGAAATGGTTCGGTCAGAAGTAGAAATAATGTCATGTGCTTTCCAGCATAGAACTCTATATTCACAATCACCACTTAACTTAACCTCCCACTCACTTAAATCTCACTGGGTTTTCATCCATACCACTCCAGTGGACTCTCCCTTACAAAGATCACCAAGGAACTCCATCTTGCCTTGTGATTTTTTTTTAAATTTCTTATTGTTACGTTAATCACCATACATTACCTGATTAGTTTTTGATGTAGTATTCCATGATTCACTGTTTGTGCATAACACCCAGTGCTCCGCGCAGATGTGCCCTCTTTAATACCCTTCACGAGGTTAAACCATCCCCCACCCCCCACCCCTCTAGAACCCTCAGTTTGTTTTTCAGAGTCCACCGTCTCTCACGGTTAGTCTCCCCCTCCAAATTACTCCCCTTATTCTTCCACTCCTGCTATCTTCTTTTCCTTTTTTCTTAACATATGTTGCATTATTTGTTTCAGAAGTACAGATTGGTGATTCAACACTCTTGCACAATTCACAGAGCTCACCATAGCACATACCCTCCCCAATGCCTATCATCCAGCCACCCCATCCCTTCCACCCCCCACCACTCCAGCAACCCTCAGTTTGTTTCCTGAGATTAAGAATTCCTCATATCAGTGAGGTCATATGATACATGTCTTTCTCTGATTGACTTATTTCACACACCATAACACATTCCAGTTCCCCCCACATCATTGCAAATGGCGAGATCTCATTCCTTTTGATGACTGCATAATATTCCATTGTGTATATATACCACCTCTTCTTTATCCATTCATCTATCGAAGGACATCTTGGCTTTTTCCACAGTTTGGCTATTGTAGACATTGCTGCTATAAACATTGGGGTGCATGTACCCCTTCGGATTGCTACATTTGTATCTTTGTGATAAATACCCAGTAGTGCAATTGCTGGACCATATGGTAGCTCTATTTTCAACTGTTTAAGGAACCTCCATACTGTTTTCCAGAGGGATTGAACCAGTTTGCATTCCCACCAACAGTGTAGGAGGGTTCCCCTTTCTCCGCATCCCCGCCAACATCTATTGTTCCACACTTGTTAATTCTAGCCATTCTGACTGGAGTGAGGTGGTATCTCCTTGAGGTTTTGACTTGGATTTCCCTGATGCTGAGTGATCTTGAGCACTTTTTCATGTGCCTGTTGGCCATTTGGATGTCTTCTTTGGAAAAATGTCTGTTCATGTCTTCTGCCCATTTCTTGATTGGATTATTTGTTCTTTGGGTGTTGAGTTTGATAAGTTCTTTATACATTTTGGATACTAGCCCTTTATCTGATATGTCATTTGTAAATATTTTCTCGCATTCCGTCGGTTGTCTTTTGGTTTTGTGGACTGTTTCTTTTGCTGTGCAAAAGCTTCTTAGCTTGATGAAATCCCAATAGTTCATTTTTGCCCTTGCTTCCCTTGCCTTTGGTGAGGTATCTAGGAAGAAGTTGCTGCGGCTGAGGTCGAGGGGTTGCTACCTGTGTTCTCCTTTAGGATTTTGATGGACTCCTGTCTCACGTGTAGGTCTTTCAACCATTTGGAGTCTATTTTTGTGTGTGGTGTAAGGAAATGGTCCAGTTTCATTCTTCTGCATGTGGCTGTCCAATTTTCCCAACACCATTTGTTGAAGACACTGTCTTTTTCCATTGGACATTCTTTCCTGCTTTGTCAAAGATGAGTTGACCATAGAGTTGAGGGTCCATTTCTGGGCTCTCGATTCTGTTCCATTGATCTATGTGTCTGTTTTTGTGCCAGTACCATACTGTCTTGATGATGACAGCTTTGTAACAGAACTGGAAATCCGGAATTGTCATGCTGCCAGCTTTGCTTTTCTTTTTCAATATTCCTCTGGCTATTCGGGATCTCTTCTGGTTCCATACAAATTTTAGGATGATTTGTTCCATTTCTTTGAAAAAAGTGGATGGTATTTTGATGGGGATTGCATTGAATGTGTAGATTGCTCTAGGTAGCATTGACATCTTCACAATGTTTGTTCTTCCAATCCATGAGCATGGGACATTTTTCCATTTCTTTGTGTCTTCTTCAATTTCTTTCATGAGTATTTTATAGTTTTCTGAGTACAAATCCTTTGCCTCTTTAGTTAGATTTATTCCTAGGTATCTTATGGTTTTGGGTGCAATTGTGAATGGGATTGACTCCTTGATTTGTCTCTCTCCTGTCTTGGTGTTGGTGTATAGGAATGCCACTGATTCTGTGCATTGATTTTATAGCCTGCCACTTTACTGAATTCCTGTATGAGTTCTAGCAGTTTTGGGGTGGAGTCTTTTGGGTTTTCCACATACAGTATCATATCATCTGCAAAGAGTGAGAGTTTCACTTCCACTCTGCCGATTTGGATGCCTTTCTTTTCTTTTTGTTGTCTGATTGCTTTCACTAGGACTTCTACTACTGTGTTGAATAGCAGTGGTGATAGTGGACATCCCTGCCGCGTTCCTGACCTTAGGGGAAAAGCTCTCAGCTTTTCCCCATTGAGAATGATATTCGCTGTAGGTTTCTCAAGGATGGCTTTTATGTTATTGAGGTATGTACCCTCTATCCCTATACTCTGAAGAGTTTTGATCAAGAAAAGACGCTGTACTTTGTCAAATGTTTTTTCTGCATCTATGATTCTTGTTCTATCTTTTGTTAATATATTGTATCACGTTGATTGATTTGCGGATGTTGAACCAACCTATCAGCCCAGGGATAAATCCCACTTGGTCATGGTGAATAATCCTTTTAATTTAGTGTTGGATCCTGTTGGCTAGTATTTTGGTGAGAATTTTTGTATCCATGTTCATCAAGGGTATTGGTCTGTAATTCTCCTTTTTGATGGGGTCTTTGTCTGGTTTTGGGATCAAGGTAATGGTGGCCTCCTAAAATGAGTTTGGAAGTTTTCCTTCCATTTCTATTTTTTGGAACAGTTTCAGGAGAATAGGTATTAATTCTTCTTTAAATGTCTGATAGAATTCCCCTGGGAAGCCATCTGGCCCTGCGCTTTTGTTTCTTGGGAGATATTTGATGACTGCTTCAATATCCTTAGTGGTTATAGGTCTGTTCAGGTTTTCTATTTCTATTTTCTATTTCTTCCTGGTTCAGTTTTGGTAGTTGATACATCTCTTGGAATGCACCCATTTCTTCCAGGTTATCTAATTTGCTGGCATAGAGTTGCTCATAAAATGTTCTTATAATTATTTGTATTTCTTTGGTGTTGGTTGTGATCTCTTTCATTCATAATTTTGTTGTTTTGGGTCATTTTTCTTTTCTTTTTGATCAGTCTGGCCAGGGGTTTATCAATCTTGTTAATTCTTTCAAAGAACCAGCTCCTAGTTTCATTGATCTGTTCTACTGTTCTTTTGGTTTCTAGTTCTTTGGTTTCTGCTCTGATCTTTATTATTTCTCTTCTCCTGCTGGGTTTAGGCTTTATTTGTTGTTCTTTCTCCAGCTCCTTTAGGTGTATGGTTCGGTTGTGTATTTGAGACCTTTCTTGTTTCTTGAGAAAGTCTTGTATTGCCATATACTTCCTCTCAGGACTGCCTTTGCTGTATCCCAGAGATTTTGAACAGTTGTGTTTTCATTTTCATTGGTTTACATGAATTTTTTTAATTGATCTTTCATTTCCTGGTTGACCATTCATTCGTTAGTAGGATGCTCTTTAGCATCTATGTATCTGAGTTTTTTCCGACTTTCCTCTTGTGATTGAGTTCTAGTTTCAAAGCATTGTGGTCTGAAAATATGCAGGGAATAATCCCAATCCTCTGGTACCGGTTGAGACCTGATTTGTGACCTAGAATGTGATCTGTTCTGGAGAGTGTTCCATGGGCACTTGAGAAGAATGTGTATTCCATTGCTTTGGAATGGAATGTTCTGAGTATGTCTGTGAAGTCCATTTGGTCCAGTGTGTCATTTAAAGTCTTTATTTCCTTGTTGATCTTTTGCTTAGATGATCTGTCCATTTCAGTCAGGGGGGTGTTAAAATCCCCCACTATTATTGTATTGTTGTCAATGTGTTTCTTTGCTTTTGTTATTAATTGCCTTATATAATTGGCTGCTCCCATGTTAGGGGCATAGATATTTACAATTGTTAGATCTTCTTGTTGGATAGACCCTTTCAGTAGGATATAGTGTCCTTCTTCATATCTTATTACAGTCTTTGTTTTGAAATCTACTTTGTCTGATATAAGGAATGCCACCACAGCTTTCTTTTGGTGTCCATTAGCATGGGAAATGGTTTTCCACTCCCTCACTTTCAATCTGGGAGTGTCTTTGGGTCTAAACTGAGTCTCTTGCAGACAGCCTATTGATGGGTCTTGTTATTTAATCCAATCTGATAGCCTGTGTCTTTTGATTGGGGCATTGAGCCCATTTACATTCAGGGTAACTATTGAAAGATAGGAATTTAGTGCCATTGCCTTGCTTGTAAGGTGAGTGTGACTGTATATTGTCTGTGTTCCTTTCTGTTCTATGCTGCTTTTAGGCTCTCTCTTTCCTTAGAGGACCCCTTTCAATATTTCTTGGAGGGCTGGTTTCGTGTTTGCAAATTCCTTTAGTTTTTGTTTGTCCTGGAAGCTTTTGATCTCTCCTTCTATTTTCAATGATAGCCTAGCTGGATATAGTATTCTTGGCTGCATATTTTTTCTTGTTTAGTGCTCTGAAGATCTCATGCCAGACCTTTCTGGCCTGCCAGGTCTCTGTGGATAGGTCTGTTGCCAATCTAACATTTCTATCATTGTAGCTTACATATCTCTTCTCCCGAGCTGCTTTCAGGATTTTCTCTTTGTCTCTGAGACTCGTAAGTTTTACTATTAGATGTCGGGGTGTTGACCTCTTTTTTTTGATTTTGAGAGGGGTTCTCTGTGCCTCCTGGATTTTGATGCCCGTTTCCTTCCTCACATTAGGGAAGTTCTCTGCTATAATTTGCTCCAATGTACCTTCTGCCCCTCTCTCTCTTTCTTCTTCTGGGATCCCAATTATTCTAATGTTGTTTCATCTTATCGTATCGCTTATCTCTCGAATTCTGCCCTCCTGATCCTGTAGTTGTTTCTCTTTTTCTCAGCCTCTTTATTTTCCAACATTTGGTCTTCTATATCGCTGATTCTCTCTTCTGCCTCATTTATCCTAGCAGTTAGTGCCCCCATTTTGGATTGCACCTCATTAACAGCGTTTTTGATTTTGACTTGATTAGATTTTAGTTCTTTTATTTCTCCAGAAAGGGTTTCTCTAATAACTTCCACGCTTTTTTCAAGCCCAGCTAGTATCTTTAAAGTCATGATTCTGATCTCGAGGTCTGACATCGTACTCATGTCCGTATTGAGTAGGTCCCTGGCTGAGGGTACTACCTCTTGTTCTTTTTGCTGAGGTGATTTTTTCGTCTTGTCATTTTGTCCAGAGGAGAATAGATGAATGAGAGAGCAAAGTGCTAACAGGTTAACAACGTCCCCAGCAAATATATCTATACAAATAAGAAAAGACTTGAAACCAGGGGAAAATAAAGGGATAGAAAGGAAAAAGAAAGAGAAAAAAAAAACAAAAAGAAAAAGAGAAAAACAAAAACAGAACAATAAAAAAAAAACAATATGATCAGATATGATCAGGCTAGTGCATAGATCAGGGCCACACACTAGATTTTGGGCGTATTTTGGTCTGTTAGAAAAAAGTGCCTCCTAAAATTTTAGAGGAGGAAAGACTTATATACATACAAAATAAGGGTTGATACAATGAAGGGATGGAAATTGAATGTAAAGATGAATAATATAAAAGATTTTATAAAAGGAATTGATAAGAAGTTGTTTGAAAAAAGAAAAGAATATTTAAAAAAAAAAGGGGAGAGAATGTGTTCAGGCATGACACTAGAACAAAGCCATACAGTGGTGATATAGCGTATATTTCGATCTGTGAGAAGCAATTGTATCTCAGAATTTTAAGGAGAGAATAACTTATATATATATATATATATATATATATATATATGTGAGAGAAATGGGAGGCGAATCTAATGAAGGGATAAAATATGAGTCTAAAAATGAAAAATGAAAAAAATTTTTTAAAAAAGGGGTTGATAAGATGTTGGTTGAAAAAGGGAAAAACAAAAATTAAAAAAACAGTTAAAAAATTAACTTTGAAAAACTAATGAATCATGGTAAAAAAAAAGCCATGAATTCTATGTGCAGTATTCCCCTAGCGCTGGAGTTCTCCCGTTCTCCTTGATGGGTAAACTTGGTCTTGGCTTGCTGGCTGTTCGTGCTGCTCTTCTGGGGGAGGGGCCTGTTGCCATGGTTCCCAAATGTCTTTGCCGGAGGCGGAATTGCCCCGCCCTTGTCTGTCTGGGCTAAGCAATGTGCTCGGGTTTGCTCTCGGGAGCTTTTGTTCCCTGCAAGCTCTGGTACAGCTTTGGAGGACCAGGGTGAAATTGGTGGCCTCCCAATTTCTGCCCGGAGGAGCTGAGAACTCGGGGCTCCGCTCCTCAGTGCACCCCCAGAGAAAAGCTGTCACTCCCGTGTCCCCGGTCTCTGGCCGCACTTCGTGCTCACCCGGCCTGTGACCGAGCGTTTCTATCTCTGGCACCCGACCCCGTGTGGAGTCTCCAAACCCAGCAGATCCCTGCGGTGCGCTCCTGCGCCGCTCCTCCCGGGGCATGAAGGGGAGTCTCCCCGGCTCTGCCACTTGTTGGGTCCCTGCTGGAGGAGCAGTGGCCCGACTGGGCCGCGGATCTCAGTTTATGGCAACCCCGAGCTGAGAGCCCGCGCCTCGGCTCCGTCTCTGCAGCTGGCTTCCCCGCTCCGATACCTGGGAACTCTGCTGCAGTCAGGCACCCCCGGTCTTTCTGGGACCCTGAGGGTCCTGAGACCACACTGTTCCGCGAGGGTTCCTCTACCCGCTTAGCCACTGGAGCGACGTCCCTCAGCGGAGCCAACTTTAAAAGGTCCGATTTTGTGCTCCGCGGCTCTATCACTTGCCAGAAGCGGCCGAGGGAGGCCCCTCCCCCGCCGTCTATCCTCCCGAATATCGCCTCAGATTCACTTCTCCGCATGTCCTACCTTCCAGTAAGTGGTTGCTTCTCTGTTCAGAGAGTTGTTGCTACTCTCTTCTTCAACCTCTTGTTTTGTTCGTAGGTGTTCAGAATGGCTTGATCCCTATTCAGCTGAATTCCTGAGACCAGACGAAATCCAGGTCTCCTACTCCTCCGCCATCTTGCTGTGCCCCGTGGAATACTTATTCTTTTGATTCTTCTTTCACTCCACATTGTTTGTGACGCTCATTTATATTGATAGGTGAGCTGTTTTCATACATTGTCTTTGTCGTGAAATAGCCCAGTGTATGAATATGCCATTATTTTTGTATTCTTTTCATGGACATTATTAATAGTATGTTATGATGTTCTTTTACATATATGCTCATATAAGAGTTTCATTGGAACATATACCTAGAGAGTATAAATGCATAATTATAAGGTATTCATGTCTGCAACTTTATTGATTAATTCCAAAATGGTTGTACCAATTTATAATCCCTTTTTTTCTTTAAATTTTTTTATTATTATGTTAATCACCATACATTACATTATTAGTTTTAATGTAGTGTTCCATGATTCATTGTTTGTGCATAACACCCAGTGCTCCATGCAGAGCGTGCCCTCTTTAATACCCATCACCAGGCTAACCCATCCCCTCACCCCTCTCCCCTCTAGAACGCTCAGTTTGTTTTTCAGAGTCCATTGTCTCTCATGGTATAATCCCTTTTTTTACTGTGTCTTTGCCAATACCTACTTTTTTCAGATTTTTTTTTCTCTTTTTAGCAATCTGGTGAATTTGTACTGATACAATGTGGTTTATTTTATAATTATTTGCCGATTATTAATGCAGATGAGCACAGTTTTATATATTTATAAGTTTTTCTGAATTTATTTATGAAATTCCCTGTCCTGGTTGTTAGCATATTGAGATCTTTTTTTTTTTTTTTTTAGGATTTATTTATTTTAGAGAGAGAGAGAGAGAGGGAGAGTGTGCATGTGCCTGCGTGGGGAGAGGGGCAGAGGGAGAGGATCTCCAGCAGACTCCACGGTGAGTGTGGAGCACTATGCGGGGCTCGATATCTCCTGATGTTGACATCATGACCTGAGCCGAAATCACGAGTTGGACGCTTAACTGACTGAGCCACCCAAGCACCCTGAGTTGTTGGTTTTTAATTAATGTTGATTTATTTGTAGTTGTTGGATACCCTGTGGCTTGTCTTCTCTTTATGGTCTCTTGACTAGAAAATTTTAATTTAAAAAAAGAAATTTATTATTTCTCTCTTTATGGTTACTGCTTTTTGTGTTGGTTAATAAATCCTTTCCTACCCTAAGGCCATGAGAATATTTTCTAAAACTCTATAATTTTTGTCTTTCGTTTATTAATTTTTATATATGAGGTAAAGTTGGATTTTATTTTACTTCTTAAAATTAAGAAATTTACCCTCAGTTAAATGCACAAATGTGATTACTTGTACAATTCAATAGATTTTAGAAATGCCATATACCCATGTAACTATCACACCAAAGAAGAAATTAAAACATTTCCACCATCTAGAAATTTTCTTCTTGTCCCCTTTAGACAACCACCATCCCCATAGGCTTCTTTTACTTAGTATAATATTTTTACTTACTATTTCCTTAGCTCTTCATTCCTTCCTATAGATCACAGTTTTCATCTAGTGTTTTTTTCTATTCAGTCTCATGACTTGATAGATTGATTTTTGAGAGAGAGAGAGAGTGCACAAGCAGCGGGGGGAGGAGCAGAGCGGGAGAGAGAGAAAATCTTAAGCAGGCTCTATGCCCAGCATGGAGCTGGACACAGGGCTCAATCTCACAACGCTGAGAGCACAACATGGCCCAAAATCAGGAGTCAGACGCTTAACTGACTGAGCCACGCAGGCACCCCTGACAATTTTTTATACTGTAGGCCTACTGCAATAAATCCTCACAGTCTTTTTTCTTTAAATGTCTGTATTTCACTCTCAGTTTTGAAGGACATTTTTATTGGAAATAAACTTCTGGGTTGGCAGTTGTTTTCATTATATATTGCCACTGACAATGTTGAATTTTACCTAGTTCTGTGCTCCTGGGAAATAGTGGCTCAATCAATCTTCCATCCTTTTATATTCAGGAAAACAGCTTACTTCAAAGAACCACCCTTTCCCATATGATCTAGACAAGACTCATGGATGCTCTCCTTTTTATGTATGGCAGATCCAGACATAGATCCTCCAAATTCCCACTCTCTGTTTCACAAATTGTTAACTGAACTGCTTGTGTCTACTGATGAGTCATAAAAAGATGCTTGTTAACCAAACTTGTGTAAGATTCTCTCTCCCCCCTCACCCCAGGTACTTTGAATGATGCCGCCTGTCCCCATGTACAATCTGTTTTTTTTTTTTTTAAGATTTATTTATTTTAGAGAGAGAGGGGAGGGGCAGAGCAATAGAGCGAGTCATGAAGCAGAATTTCCACCGAGTTCAGAGCCTGATTCCGGCTTGATCCCAGGACCCTGAGATCATTATCTGAGCTGAAATCGAGAGTCAGCCGCTTAACTGACTGACCCAGGTGCCCCCCATGTATAGTCTCTTCTTAAGAGTGCCAGAAAGTAGGTTGGCTTCAGGGTACATTTTCTGATCCACAGTCTGATCATGCCACTCTTCCATCCCACTTCCTACACTCTTTTTTCTAGCCTTGTTTATTCCTTTCTACAGAAGAAAAATCCTCTTTACCTAATCCTCAAGATGTTTGGAGATCTTATGCCAAAATGCTCTTTCCATTTCAATTGTCCCTCCCTCTTCTCCTTTTGAACACAGTCTCTCCTTACTAAGTCCAGATTTGTTTTCTTATTTGACACTGTGTAACAACCGCAATACTTAGGGCCTTTTTTGAAAAAGCATTTTATTATATCTCATGATTCCATGGGTTCACTGGAATTGTCTGCATGGTTCTTCTTCATATAAAGTCAGCCAGAGATGCACCAATTTGGGTGCTCAAATGAGTTAAGTCCAAGATAACTCACTTGCATGGTTTGGGGTTGATGCTTTTGGCTGGTAGCTCAGCTAGGCTGTTGACTTGAGTGCTGACACATGACCTCCCCATTGGCTTGGACTTCTCACTGCATGACAGCTGGGTTTAGAGGGGGAGCAAATATTCCAGGAAAGAGGAAGCATGAGCTGCCAGTCCTCTTAAGGGTTAGACTCAGAACTGGCACAGTGTCATGTTAGCCATATTCCATTGGCTGAGCAGGGACAGAGCCAGCACAGCTTCAAGGGGAATATAAATAAATTCTGTCTCTCCTTGAAGGGGATGATAAAGAATATCACAACATTCTTTGCACTGCTTTTAACGTATCTTTTCACTGTTTTCTGAACACTGTTGGTTCTGATGAGAAGTCAGACATCATGATTATCCTTATTCACTGTATGTAATTTTTGTCTGCTTCCCCTGCTCTGTTCTAGTTTAAGACTTTGTTATTTTCAGCAATCTGATAATTGCCTAGATATGGTTCTCTTTATATTTATCTGCTTGGGCTTCACTGAGCTTCTTGGATTTGCAGGTTGCTGTTTTTCACCAACTTGGGGGAATTTTCAGTCATTATTGATAAAATTTTCCCCATTTATTTCTCCTGTCCTCATACACCACTTGATTTTTATGGAGAGGGAGAACCTTGGCCTTGTTTATGGATTTAGCAGCACAAGCCCTTTTCATGGAGAGAGGGAAAGAGGGGAAGAGAGAGAAGTGCATTGGGTCCCTGTAAGCAAAACAGTCCTCCAAGACCAATGACTGGAGAATCAAGAGGAACTGACTATGGCAAGTTTTTTTGCAAACAGTGGAGTTCAGATTCTGAGGTTTTAGAAGTCCATGCCAGGACAGGCAGCAGTGCTCCTGAGGAGAGGTGGGGGGGGCAGAGGCCGGAGGCCAGGAGCAGATGGTGAATAGAGTGGTGTGGGGGTCTCCTGGGCTGCACTGGGAGAGAATGTTCCCCTTCCTGGAGTACATTTGGAAGAAGATTTATTGCCTCTCTGAGGACAAGGGACCCAGCAGCCGCCATTGAGTGGCCATTCAACAGGGAACAGAGGCATGTGCAGAGGGCAGCTAACCTGGTTGCAGCTCTGGCGCTGTGCTTTTCCCACAGACTCTAGGCACCTGTGCAGCTATGTGACTGTTTTTCTGGGACAGAAGGCTTCCGGGCGCAGTGGTATGAGGCTCTCCCCCAGGGGAGGGGAATGGGTCCTTTAAGATTTGGAGTTTTGAATCCAAGCCTGGCACCAGAGATAAAACACAGGAGAACTGTGGTGCTGGGCATGCCCATAGACAGGTTGAGGGCAGGGATCTGACAGAAGCCTGGGCCACAGGAGGGGAGATTGTTCTCTTTTCTGTGAGGGCTTCCTGAACAGTGGTAGGTGGGAACTCCCCTCCCCTGGGATGAGAGGGTAGGGTGAGGCCATCTAACATCCCCACCCCCTAGCACAGTCTGACTTAAGTGAGCAACATAGCACCTTGCCCTGATGTGCCCAGGAGGGACATCTTTACTAGGTCAAGTCTGACTGTGAGCCAGCCCAGTGGGCCTCTCACCTAGAGGACCAACACAGGCCCCCACATGTACCAAGTCTACTGATCATAGAGTGTTTCAAAGCGTCAGCTTTAGTTCTGGTAGAAATAGGACTAGGCTACCAACCACCACCACCCCCATTTTTTTTCCTTTTTCTTTGGAATCAGGCTTATTTTTTGCTTGTTTGTTTACTTTTCTTGCTTTTGGATCATGCTGCTACTTCTTTGTCTTTTTTATTTCCTTTTTCTCTTTTCTTTTCTTTATCTTTGGATTTAACCACACATTTGTTGGTGCAGATTAGGAATGGACTGTTGCTTTACTGCAAACTGATCAAGGGATGAGAGAAATCCTCCTGGGGGCAGAATTTTAAGAAATAGACCTAAGCATCAACTTAGTGTAGAGAAAAGTGGAGAGAAGTGAGCATATGTGTGGACCTTGGCACTGGCAAGTGGCTTGAATGTTTAGGTGCTGCCTTAGAAGGAACATGGTTGGATGTCAGAAATAGAGAAGTCTGGGGAAGAAGCATGTATATGAACCTATAGAAAATGACCCCCAACTGAATGCATGTGTCTCATATAGATACCTACCGGAGAAGATGTACCTTGGGTATGACATTTAACAACCAGGTGGATAAATCAGCTGGTTATCCCAGTGATTGAATCGTGAGTATATGAATGTAGTAACTATGTTTTCTAGGCTAGAACTTATTCATGGACCCAAGAGCTTGGGCTCCCTCATACAGACAGGAATTGAGCTGATTGACTCCAAGCTCCTAATATTATACCATCCGTTGAAGAGAGACCAAACATGTATTTGGTTTTAACTTGATTAATACTTCCAAACTAGAAGTGACACCAGCTCATCCTTACTGAGATTGATACATTTTCTGGGGACAAGTTTTCAGTTCCCATCTGCAGTGCCTCAACCTACTGTTGGACGACTCAGAGAATGTCTGTTTTACTGACATGGGATCTCACATGATATCTCCATGGACAGTTGACCCACTTTATAGCAAAGAAGGCATAGCAGTGGGAATATGGCTATGGGATCTGCTAGTGCTGCCATATATTTTGGCATCCTGAAGCTTTCAGCCTGAGAAGCTTGGAAAGAACTCTTAAGGGCACACCTATGTGGGGCTGGAGTGCTTTCCTTCAAGATGTGGTATTTACTTTGAATCAACAGCCATTATGTGCTGCAGTGTCCCAAAAGGTAGAGACCTCAGGGTTGGAAGTAGGAGTGACCCCTCTCAGTATTACTTTTCAGGAACCCTCTTGAACAAATTGTGCATCCTCTCCTCACTATTATAGGTTCAGTATAGGTCATGGTTCCTGGACAACATTCTCCTAGGGCCACAGTAAGGATTTCATTAGACCTAACACTCCACCTGCCATCTGGTTTTCTGGGTCTTTTTAGTCTAGTAGATTAGCAGTAAAATATTGGAATTACTATATCAATAGGAGTAATTGACCTGATTATAAGGTAAGGTTGATGCCTCATATTAATAGCAGAGAATATGACAAGAAATAGGAGATTTACTTACCTGCCTCTTGATAGTTCAATGCCTATTGATACCCATGACCAGGAAATTGAAGTAAAGATAGTTTAACAAGTGCACAGTAAGCATATCAAGACCTATCAAGAACAAAAAATGTATGGCACACCATTGGACATGTAACCTAAACCAGCACGTGAGCAGGCCAAGGGTGTGGAAATTTCTAACGGGCAGGAGATAAGAGAAGCAGTAAATATCAGTGCTGCCTAAAGACTAACTACAGTAGTAGGGACTGTAGCTCATCGATTCTCTTAATACAAACCTTCCTTTTAGAAATTATAATTAGCCAATGTCTTAAAGACTTGGTCACAGGAATGAGTGAACCTTACATAGGGCATGTATCGATCTAAGCAATGCAGACATTGTCTGTAGCAGAAGTTGTGGTGTCCTGTTTGTGTCCTACCAGCCCTGACCATTTCAGCCTACACTAATCCAACCTCCAGATGCCAGTACCTGCATGTCTTCTCCTGAGGGTCTTTTCTGGCTACCAAGTTTTGCTTTATCGATGGATACAGCAGGCCAGTGTGACATGAAATTAATATCCTTTGGGAGAATTTGTTAGCTAATGACTGGCAGGAGTTGGTACATAAACATTCCAGTTCCCTCATCCCTTGGGTGCGGTAACTCTGAGGGGCATGTTTTATACCATATCTCAAAATTCACTGGTTGTATTAGGCTCCAGTTATCCATAGTGTGGAATTACTTGAAAACTACATCATCCTTGGGGGGCGGAGCAAGATGGCGGAGGAGTAGGAGACCTGGATTACGTCTGGTCTCAGGAATTCAGCTGAATAGGGATCAAACCATTCTGAACACCTACAAACTCAACAGGAGATCGAAGAAGAGAGTAGCAACAACTCTCTGAACAGAAAAGTGACCACTTTCTGGAAGGAAGGACGTGCGGAGAAGTGAATCCGAGGGGATATTCAGGAGGATAGACTGCGGGGGAGGGGCCTCCGTCGGCCGCTTCAGGCAAGTGCTAGAGCCACGGAGCACAAAATCGGAACCTTTAGAAGTCGGCTCCGCTGAGGGACATCGCTCCAGTGGCTAAGCGGGGGGTGGAAACCTCGCCGTGACAGTGTGGTATCAGGACCCTCGGGGTCACAGAAAGACCGGGGGTGCCTCTGTGCAGCAGAGTCTTGGAGCGGGGAAGCCAGCTGCAGAGACGGAGCCGAGGCGCGGGGTCTCAGCTCGGGGTTGCCGTAAACTGTGATCTGTGGCCCAGTCGGGCCACTTCTCCTCCAGCAGGGACCCAACAAGCGGCAGAGCCGGGGAGACTCCCCTTCCTCCCCAGGGAGGAGTGGCGCGGGAGCGCACCGCAGGGATCTGCTGGGTTTGGAGACTCCACACAGGGTCAGGTGCCAGAGATAGAAACACTCAGTCACAGGCCAGGTGAACACGGAGTGCGGCCAGAGACCAGGGAGACGGGAGTGACTGCTTTTCTCTGAGGGCGCACTGAGGATTGGGGCCCCGAGTTCTCAGCTCCTCTGGGTGAAGATTGGGAGGCCACCAATTTCACCCTGGTCCTCCAAAGCTGTACTGAGAGCTTGCAGGGAACAAAAGCTCCTGAGAGCAAACCCGAGCAGCTTGCTTAGCCCAGACCGACAAGGTGGGGCAATTCCGCCTCTGGCAAAGACATTTAGGAACCACAGCAACAGGCCCCTCCCCCAGAAGATCACGAACAGCCAGCAAGCCAAGACCATTACCAATCAAGCAGAACGGGAGAACTCCAGCACTAGGGAAATACTGCACATAGAATTCATGGCTTTTTTTTACTATGATTCATTAGTTTTTCAAAGTTAATTTTTTTGACTGTTTTTTTTTAATTTTTCTTTTTGCCTTTTTCACCAACATCTTATCAATCCCTTTTTTAAAAAAACATTTTTTATTTTTCATTTTTAGAGTCATATTTTATCCCTTCATGGTAGTTACCCTCATTTTTCTCATATATATATATAAGTTGTTCTCTCTTTAATATTTTAAGATACAGTTTCTTTTAACAGATGAAAAGATACCCTAAATCACTAGTGTATGACTTGGTTCTAGTCTCCTGCCTGATCACATTCTCCCCCTTTTTTTTTCTTTTTTTCTTTTAAATCTACTTTCTTTCCTCAAACAACTTCTTATCAATTCCTTTTATAAAATCTTTTATAATTTTTATCTTTACAGTCATCTTCCATCCCTCCATTGTATCAACCCTTATTTTGTACATATATGTCTTTCTTCCTTTAAAATTTTAGGAGGCATCTTTTTCTAACAGACCAAAATACACCCCAAATTTAGTGTGTGGCACTGATCTATGCACTAGGCTATTCATATTTGATCATATTCGGGTTTATTTTGTATTTTTTTTTGTTTTTATCTTTTTCTTTCTGTTTTTTTTTTCTCTTTCTTTTTTCTTTCTTTCCCTTTCTTTTCCCCTGCTTTCAGGTCTTTTCTGATTTGTATAGAGTATATTTGCTGGGGACGTTGTTAACCTGTTAGCATTTTGTTCTCTCATTCATCTATTCTCCTCTGGACAAAGTGACAAGACGAAAAAAATCACCTCAGCAAAAAGAACAAGAGGTAGTACCGTCTGCCAGGGACCTACTCAATATGGACATGAGTACGATGTCAGACCTCAAGTTCAGAATCATGACTTTAAAGATACTAGCTGGGCTTGAAAAAAGCCTGGAAGTTATTAGAGAAACCCTTTCTGGAGAAATAAAAGAACTAAAATCTAATCAAGTCGAAATAAAAAACGCTATTAATGAGGTGCAATCAAAAATGGGGGCACTAACTGCTAGGATAAATGAGGCAGAAGAGAGAATCAGCGATATAGAAGACCAAATGATGGAAAATAAAGAGGCTGAGAAAAGAGAAACAACTACAGGATCAGGAGGGCAGAATTCGAGAGATAAGCGATACGATAAGACGAAACAACATTAGAATAATTGGGATCCCAGAAGAAGAAGAAAGAGAGAGAGGGGCAGAAGGTACATTGGAGCAAATTATAGCAGAGAACTTCCCTAATGTGAGGAAGGAAATGGGCATCAAAATCCAGGAGGCACAGAGAACCCCTCTCAAAATCAATAAAAAGAGGTCAACACCCCGACATCTAATATTAAAACTTACGAGTCTCAGAGACAAAGAGAAAATCCTGAGAGCAGCTCGGGAGAAGAGATACGTAACCTACAATGGTAGAAATATTAGATTGGCAACAGACCTATCCACAGAGACGTGGCAGGCCAGAAAGGATTGGCATGAGATCTTCAGAGTACTAAACGAGAAAAATATGCAGCCAAGAATACTATATGCAGCTAGGCTGTCATTGAAAATAGAAGGAGAGCTAAAAAGCTTCCAGAACAAACAAAAACTAAAGGAATTTGCAAACACGAAACCAGCCCTCCAAGAAATATTGAAAGGGGTCCTCTAAGCAAAGAGAGAGACTAAAAGTAGCATAGATCAGAAGGAACAGAGACAATATACAGTAACCGTCCCCTACAGGTAATACAATGGCACTAAATACATACCCTGAATGTAAGTGGGCTAAATGCCCCAATCAAAAGACACAGGCTATCATATTGGATTAAGAAACAAGACCCATCAATAGGCTGTCTGCAAGAGACTCATTTTAGACCCAAAGGCACACCGACATTGAAAATGAGGGGGTGGAAAACTCTTTACCATGCTAATGGCCACCAAAAGAAAGCTGGGGTGGCAATCCTTATATCAGGCAAATTAGATTGCAAAACAAAGACTGTAATAAGAGCCGAAGAAGGACAGTATATCGTACTTAAAGGGTCTATCCAACTTGAAGATCTATCAATTGTAAATATCTATGCCCCTAACATGGGAGCTGCCAATTTTATAAGGAAATTAATAACCAAAGTGAAGAAATACATTGACAACAATACAATAATAGTGGGGGACATTAACACCCCCCTTGCCTGAAATGGACAGATCATCTAAGCAAAACAGCAACAACGAAATAAAGACTTTAAATGACACACTGGACCAAATGGACTTCACAGACATATTCAGAACATTCCATCCCAAAAAAAAAACGGAATACACATTCTTCTCTAGTGCCCATGGAATGTTCTCCAGAATTGATCACATCCTAGGTCTCAAATCAGGTTTCAACTGGTACCAAAAGATTGGGATTATTCCCTGCATATTTTCAGACCACAATGCTTTGAAACTAGAACTCAATCACAAGAGGAAAGTCGGCAGGAACTCAAATACATGGAGGCTAAAGAGCATCCTACTAAAGAATGAATGGGTCAACCAGGAAATGAAAGAAGAGTTAAAAAAATTCATGGAAACCAATGAAAATGAAAACACAACTGTTCAAAATCTTTGGAATACAGCAAAGGCAGTCCTGAGAGGAAAGTATACAGCAATACAGACTTGTTTCTTTCTCAAGAAACAAAGGTCTCAAATACACAACCTAAGCCTACAACTAAAGGAGCTGGAGAAAGAACAGCAAATAAAGCCTAAACCCAGGAGAAGAGAAATAATAAAGATCAGAGCAGAAATCAATGAAATAGAAACCAAAAGAACAGTAGAACAGATCAACGAAACTAGGAGCTGGTTCTTTGAAAGAATTAAGAAGATTGATAAACCCCTGGCCAGACTTATCAAAAAGAAAAGAGAAATGACGCAAATCAACAAAATCATGAATGAAAGAGGAGAGATCACAACCAACACCAAAGAAATACAAACAATCATAAGAACATACTATGAGCAACTCTATGCCAGCAAATGAGAAAAACCTGGAAGAAAAATAGGTGCATTCCTAGAGATGTATCAACTACCAAAATTGAACCAGGAAGAAATAGAAACCTGACAGACCTATAACCACTAAGGAAATTGAAGCAGTCATCAAAAATCTCCCAACAGGCAAAAGCCCAGGGCCAGATGGCTTCCCAGGGGAATTCTATCAGACATTTAAAGAAGAATTAATACCTATTCTCCTGAAACTGTGCCAAGAAATAGAAATGGAAGGAAAACTTCCAAACTCATTTTATGAGACCACCATTACCTTGATCCCAAACCAGAAAAAGACCCCATCAAAAAAGAGAATTACAGACCAATATCCTTGATGAACATGGATGCAAAAATTCTCACCAAAATACTAGCCAATAGGATCTAACACTACATTAAAAGGATTATTCACCATGACCAAGTGGGATTTATCCCTGGGCTGCAAGGTTGGTTCAACATCCGCAAATCAATCAACGTGATACAATACATTAACAAAAGAAAGAACAAGAATCATATGGTTCTCTCAATAGATGCAGAAAAAGTATTTGACAAAGTACAGCGTCCTTTCTTGATCAAAACTCTTCAGAATAGAGGGATAGAGGGTACATACCTCAATATCATAAAAGCCATCTATGAAAAACCTACAGCGAATATCATTCTCAATGGGGAAAAGCTGAGGGCTTTTCCCCTAAGGTCAGGAACGTGGCAGGGATGTCCACTATCACCACTGCTATTCAACATAGTATTAGAAGTCCTAGCCACAGCAATCAGAAAACAAAAAGAAATCAAAGGCATCCAAATTGGCAAAGAGGAAGTCAAGCTCTCACTCTTTGCAGATGATCTGATACTGTATGTGGAAAACCCAAAAGACTCCACCCCAAAACTGCTAGGACTCATACAGGAATTCAGTCAAGTAGCAGGATATAAAATCAATGCACAGAAATCAGTGGCATTCCTATACACCAACAACAAGACAGAAGAGAGACAAATCAAGGAGTCGATCCCATTTATAATTGCACCCAAAACCATAAGATACTTAGGAATAAATTTAACCAAAGAGGCAAAGGATCTGTAGTCAGAAAACTATAAAATACTCATGAAAGAAATTGAAGAAGACACAAAGAAATGGAAAGAAGTTCTATGCTCATGGTTGGAAGAACCAACATTGTGAAGATGTCAATGCTACCTAGAGCAATCTATACATTCAATGCAATCCCCATCAAAATACCATCCACTTTTTTCAAAGAAGTAGAACAAATAATCCTAAAATTTGTATGGAACCAGAAGAGACCCCGAATAGCCAAAGGAATGTTGAAAAAGAAAACAAAGCTGGCGGCATCACAATTCCGGACTTCCAGCTCTATTACAAAGCTGTCATCATCAAGACAGTATGGTACTGGCACAAAAACAGACACATAGATCGATGGAACAGAATCGAGAGCCCAGAAATGGACCCTCAACTCCATGGTCAACTCATCTTTGACAAAGCAGGAAAGAATGTCCAATGGAAAAAAGACAGTGTCTTCAACAAATCGTGTTGGGAAAATTGGACAGCCACATGCAGAAGAATGAAACTGGACCATTTCCTTACACCACACACAAAAATAGACTCCAAATGGTTGAAAGTCCTAAATGTGAGACAGGAGTCCATCCAAATCCCTAGGAGAACACAGGCAGCAACCTCTTTGACCTCAGCCGCATCAACCTCTTCCTAGAAACATCGCCAAAGGCAAGGGAGGCCAGGGCAAAAATGAACTGTTGTGATTTCCTCAAGATAAAAAGCTTTTGCACAGCAAAAGAAACAATCCACAAAACCAAAAGACAACCGACAGAATGGGAGAAAATATTTGCAAATGACATATCAGATAAAGGGCTAGTATTCAAAATCTGTAAAGTACCTATCAGACTCAACACCCACAGAACAAATAATCCAATCAAGAAATGGGCAGAAGACACGAACAGACATTTTTCCAAAGAAGACATCCAAACGGCCAACAGACACATGAAAAAGTGCTCAACATCGCTTGGCATCCGGGAAATCCAAATCAAAACCTCAATGAGATACCACCTCACACCCGTCAGAATG
Organism: Callorhinus ursinus; assembly: GCF_003265705.2. Lineage (NCBI taxonomy): Eukaryota > Metazoa > Chordata > Mammalia > Carnivora > Otariidae > Callorhinus > Callorhinus ursinus. The sequence goes on from NW_027397114.1 coordinate 1,016,233, forward strand.
GCTAAAATTAAGAAGTCAGGAATGACAGATGTTGGCGGGGATGTGGAGAAAGGGGAACCCTCCCACAATATTGGTGGGAATGCAAGCTGATGCAACCACTCTGGAAAACAGTATGGAGGTTCCTCAAACAGTTGAAAATAGAGCTACCATAGGATCCAGCAATTGCACTACTGGGTATTTACCCCAATGATACAAATGTAGAGATCCAAAGGGGTACGTGCACCCCAATGTTTATAGCAGCTCTGTCCACAATAGCCAAACGTGGAAAGAGCCAAGGTGTCCATCAACAGATGAATGGATAAAGAAGATGTGATATATATACACAAAGGAATATTATGCAGCCATCAAAAGGAATGAGATCTTGCCATTTGCAACGACGTGGATGGAACTGGAGAGTGTTATGCTGAGTGAAATAAGTCAATCAGAGAAAGACATATATCAAATGACCTCACTGAAATGAGGAATTCTTAATCTCAGGAAACAAACTGAGGGTTGCTGGAGCGGTGGGGGGTGAGAGGGATGGGGTGGCTGGGTGATAGACATTGGGGAGGGTATGTGCTACGGTGGGCGCTGTGAATTGTGCAAGACTGTTGAATCACAGATCTGTACCTCTGAAACAAATAATACATTATTCAACACTCTTGCACAATTAACTCTGGATCCCACCACTCCAGACCACATCATCATTGTAGACATACTTTTTTTTTTAAAGATTTTATTTGTTTATTTGACAAAGAGAGACACAGTGAGAGAGGGAACACAAGCAGGGGGAGTGGGAGAGGGAGAAGCAGGCTTCCCGTGGAGCAGGGAGCCCGATGTGGGGCTCTATCCCAGAACCCTTTGAATTGTGCAAGAGTGTTGAATCATAGATCTGTACTTCTGAAACAAATAATGCAACATATGTTAAGAAAAAAGAAAAAGAAGAAGATAGCAGGAGGGGAAGAATAAAGGGGCTAAGTCAGAGGGGGAGACGAACCATGAGACACGATGGACTCTGAAAAACAAACTGAGGGTTCTAGAGGTGAGGAGGGGGGAATGGGTTAGCCTGGTGATGGGTATTAAAGAGGGCACATTCTGCGTGGAGCACCGGGTGTTATGCACAAACAATGAATTATGGAACACTACATCAAAAACTAATGATGTATGGTTATTAACATAATAGAAAAAGAACCAATGGGATTCTGGAAAAAAAATACATCATCCTTTATTGCCTACTTCCATCGTTTTTTTTTTTTTTCTCTACTTTGCTAGTGGTTCCTAAATAAACTATTTTCACACTCAGAACTTTCTATCAGGGTCTGCCTTTGGGGGAAAGCCAAACAGAATTAACTTAGTCTACCATTTTATGGAGCATCAGGATTCTACAGGCTTCTTGAGGAAAACACTCTATGTTAGGTTCAGTTCTGTCTTCCCTCATTTTAGGGAATTTGGCTCCTCAAGCATTATATTTTGTCTCGTCAACCCAGTGAGATTGCCAAAATGCCCGTGTTCTGCCAATCCCCACCCTCCCTTCCTCCAGTTCTTTGCTTCCTCCTTCCTATTCACATCAACAAATGGCTCCAGTAGAAAACTAGCTGCCAAGTCTTTTCTCTGTAGTTCTTTCCTCTCTGAAATCTTGTCTTCTCTCATCCTGGCAACATCAGCAACTCCCCAGTGCCTTTATACAGATGTTCATATTTTATCTGGATACATCTATTCATTCTTAATTGGGGCATTGTTCTATCTCCTGCTATTTCATCATAGCTGGAAGGCTATTCATCAAATAATTATATTTTTAAGTCCTAGAAATTGTCATTGGTTCTTTTTCAAATCTGCTTGGTAACCATTTGTAATCTGTTTTCTGCAGCTTTTTTTTTTAAGATTTTATTTATTTATTTGACAGAGAGAGACACAGCGAGAGCAGGAACATAAGCAGGGGAGTGGGAGAGGGAGAAGCAGGCTTCCCACGGAGCAGGGAGCCCTATATGGGGCTCGATCCCAGGACCCTGGGATCATGACCTGAGTGGAAGGCAGACGCTTAATGACTGAGCCACCCAGGCGCCCGTTTTCTGCAGCTTTTCAAGCTTGGTTTTAATTTGCTTTGAACATATAAAACAAGACTACTTAGTAGTCTTTATGTGTGAATTCTGGTATCTAAATTCTCAGTGTACCTGTTTCAGGATTTTTTATTCTGATTCTTACACATGGTATTTTGTCTCTTTGTATGCTCAGTGGTTGCTTTTTAATCTCAATGGCTCAATTTCCTTGGAAAATTATCTGTTTCCTGGGAATTTTTTTGAAATCTCAGTTTAAGGTAAATTCTCCCAGAAAGGATTTGCTTTTGCCTTAGCTAAGTGCTTGGAACATTGCCAGTGTAGACAGTTCTTTACCATGTGTATGGTTTGAAGTATTTTGGACCATAGCAGTAAAGTGAATTTGGCTGGAAATATCCATGAGTGCTGACCTGTGCATATAAATTGCCCAAGGATAATGCCCTCTGCTAGGCACCAAGGCATTTTCTCTCGTTTCACACAGAGAATAGCTCGTTGGAATCTTACTTTTATAGAGGGAGATTCTCCTTTTAGACTTGGGCTTTTTCTTCTGCTGCCTTCCCCCTATTAACCTTAAAAGTTACGATCATGTTCCTCAGATTTTCACAAATATCTTTAGGGTAAAAATGGCTCTCTTTTATAGGTTCTCTCAGTTTTTTTTTTAAGATTTTATTTATTTATTTGACAGAGAGAGAGAGAGACAGCAAGAGAGGGAACACAAGCAGGGGGAGTGGGAGAGGGAGAAGCAGGCTTCCTGCTGAGCAGGGAGCTGATGCGGGGCTTGATCCCAGGACCTGAGCCAAAGGCAGCCGCTTAATGACTGAGCCACCCAGGCGCCCAGGTTCTCTCAGTTTTTACTATGATGTATATTTTGGTGTGATAAATTACTTACTTATTACTAGTTACTATATGCTTTTAAGAATATTTTTAAAAATAGAATTTATTCACCATTAAAAATTTTTTTCCAGGAAATTAGGATCAAATGTCTAATCAGCCCTAACACCATAATAATAAAATAAACATTTTTCAAGAGCTCTTTGAAATGTATGGCATAACCTCCATTTGATAAGCCCTGATAAAAAGAAAACAATAAAACCTAGGTCAGTAATTAGACTGAAACAAATTCTCACCATAACATTTACTATGTTGTCTAAATCCATGTAGCTCGTTATCCATTCTTTGGCCCTCCCTACTCATGTTCCTCAGAACTTTTTTTATTGAACCCATTCTAAGAAGGTGAGAGAATTAGGACACTATTGTTTTAAGTTAGCTACTACTCACCTAAATTGACATGGGATTCAAGCCTTGATCCACCTAGCCTGGAAAAATACCACCAAGTATTTGAGCACTTATTTCTTCCTTAAAATGAAGATGAAAATATTTTGCAGAACTGTTCTAAAGAATAAATGGAAAAACTCACTAACTTACAAGTATTAGGCAGTGACAACACGTTAAGCCATGTGATGGTTAATTTAACTAAAACATTGGCTCTTCTTGGATCTGGAAACTGCCAGCCTTTGAACAGGACCTATACCATTGGCTCTCCTGGTCCTCAGGCCTTTGGACTCAGACTGGCACTAAACCATTGTATGTCCTGGGTCTCCAGTTTGCCGACTCACTCTGCAAATCTTGGGAACTATCTGTTTCCATAATCACACAATCTTTATAAGTCTCTCCTTACAAGATGTATATAGAATACACATCCTATTGGTTCTGTTTCTCTGGAGAACTTTGACTAATACAGGCCCCATGCTAAGCACCAGGGTGTGCATATATGTATGACACAGTGACTGCCATGGATTAGCTTATCATTTAATGGGTTTATGAGAGCATCTTTTTCATAATTACTAGTTTTCTTTTCCTTTAGGTATGATAATTAAATCCTAAATTCCTTTAGGTATGCTAATTAAAAGGTATGGAGGGCCATTAAAATATTAAAAATGCAGGAAGAATTAACATTGTTCCTCTTAGCAGATGCACAATATATGTTTTATTAATACCTAGGTGTCATACATAGGGAAAATGAAGGATGATTGACAAAGAATTACAAAAGAATGTGGCCTCACAGGCCAAATACCAATGGACTAATGAAAATGAAATGGAAAGACATTGGGTTTAATACAGACAAAACATTTCTTGACTAAAGAAAGTGAGAAAGGTAAATCACAGGTTTTTTTCTAATGCAGCAATAATAAGAAAGTACTATACTCCTGAACTCCATACACTAGAATGTTACAAAAACAAATCTCTGTCCCTGAATCCCATTAATCTGAATAAAACTGATCATTAGAACAGGCTATCTAAGAAGATTGAGGATCCTAAATATCTTGAAGTGTAATTTTGAAAGGAAGTGAAAGAGATTTACTTCCCAGACCCATTTGTGAGCTTCTCTAAAGCCTATTATATAGAAACACCATTCTTTCAATTGTGTTATTAATTCTTATACATTTTATCTACATTTTCCAACTGAATGGTCTTCATTTTGATTGTGTCTTTGTTCTTATTTGTCCTGATGAGACATTATTTTAAGGATGTTTTTCCTCTCTTCTATAAAAACAATTAGGAAAATATTTTCTAAATAGTAACAAACACTAACTTTGTGTTTCATTCAGTTCAACATTTAGTAGCATCTCCCAGCTGAGTTCCTATGCAATGAAAAGAAAGAAAATGCCATAGTAAAGAGAAACATCTGTTTCTTCTAACATTACGCCTCTTATAAATCCCTTCTTGTGAATAAAATGTAATCATCCCCTTTATTTCCAAAGGTAGGGGAGATCAGCTCCAAATAATGACAATCAGAAACAAAGGTGACTAACAATATTCTTCAAACAATGGGGATATATGTATGACCCACAGTTCCCCATTTCTCATTTCTTCTTTGGAAGAAAATAAAGGGAAGTTGGTTATAATAACAATCATCTTCTTTCAAGTGAGGATCTCAGATTTTGAAAAGTTCTTTAGGATGTCAGCACTGAAGAATAGGTTCAAATTGTCAAAGCTATTTGCCATTGATATTGCAAGAAAGTTTTAACGATAGGGAAATCAGTTTGTGTCAAAGCAACTTAGACCATTAGTGAGTACCATTTTCTCCATCTGTCAAACAAATAGCACTGAACATCTTTTGAACAGCTGTTCAAATCAGCATAAGCTCACAGGCCTGAGGCCTAAATATGTAATTTGGCTGACCCTAATAGTAATTGTGCCTTACCAAGTGAGTGTTCATGAAAATACATTTTGTCACTGCTTCTGGCCTTCTTTTGAACATTTATGTCATTTTTCTACTTTTGTAACTTGTGATAGTATTCTTTTATTTATGCATTTTCTTTAATTTATTATCAGCTTTCATCTAGACCCTAAGCCTGTTTTTGCAACCTCTACACATAATGGCTTAGGCTAAACCATGTGCTAAATTTTTAAAATTCATTTGTCCTATAATAGAAACTCAAGATGCCTGAAGCAAAAGTTGGCATATTGGCCTTTTGGGAATGTTTACTTAAGGTGCACATTCTCTATTCTCAACTCTTATATAGAAAACCGAAGGAGAACCATCTAAGGAGCAAAAATCAGGGGAAAAAAAAAAGCCTACAGCATCAGGCCTAAGCTACCATTTACCATCTCCTGTTTGGGGTGGGGAGCCCACATGCTCTCTTTCTCCCTCTCTCCCCCACCTTCCCTCTATCTGTGGGGACAACATATAAAGAACATGAATCTGAAAAGATAAGACACCTTGAGAGTGAAGACAGAAAGCGAGGCAAGGTTGGAAGAGAAGAAATAGGGAAGAATTCTAAGAGAGCCTGAAGGTGAAAAGCTTTTATATTTCCCATAAACAAATCAATCAAATTTACAACTCCAGATCCTTGAGAAGGGTTTTAGGTGCTCCAGTACTTACAGTGAAGTTGGAAATATACAATGTTTGGGTTCCAGGGACAAGGAAGACTTATTTAGAAATTGAGGCAATTTATGTTGGGTATCCTTAGTAATTACAGTGTTATGACTGCTAAATAAATCAATACACATTTGTGTTTGTAGTAGAACATTTAAGCAAAATAGGTCAATATACTTATGCTACTTGTAGGAAATTTATGTTGAAAGAATAATCTTTAAATGGATATACTGATGCCTTCCAAATTGATCTCTAGTATAGACCTTTCCTCTCTTAAAGAAAAATTGCACTAGACAGAGTTAAACCAGGGCAGGGAGGACTTTATTCAAGACTATCACTGTAGGCCATTTGTCTTTGCTAATTTACACATGTCAAAAGTTTAGGCTCCTACCCTCCCACAGAGACTGGGAGATAGGGTCACTATCTTTCTTGATGATTACATTTCAAAAAGGTAGTGCCCAGGTCCTGGGGAAAGACATTCATGGGTTGTAGATCTTGCAAGAGGTGGGAGAAGATTTACATCTCAAAGGGGCAGAGAAAGAATTGACAATTGCAAGTTTTCTAAAGTAAATGCTCTGAGAAAAGGGAACCTCTAATCAGGAAGAAACCTGTCTAAAACTTAGTCAAGCTGAGGGGAACGTTAAGACCCTGTTGGCTACCCTGGAACTGTAACTGTTACTCAGCATTACCATTGGATGTCTAACTGGCACCTAAAACAACACATCCAAATTGATCTCCAAGTTTTCCTCTGCAAAACCATTCCTCCCATAGACTCCCAGCCTCAGTAATGATAAATCTCAGTAAAATCTTAGAGTCATCCTGGTCTCCTCTTAAAAAGCAACCAGAAACCAACAATTTCTCACCATCTGTACTGTCCCACAGATTGATTATTAAAATAGGTTAAGTGGCCTCCCTGCTTCTGATTTTGTCCCCTGTCCCTTTCGTTTAGAAGCCAGACTGAGCCATTGCAAGCATAAGCCTGATTATGTTACTCCTTTGCTCAAAACCTTCCAATGGCTTCCATCTCATTCAGGACATAATCCAAAATTCTCAGTGACATCCGATGCCCTACTTACCTCACCCCACGTTATTTCTCTGAACTTTTCTTCTACAGCTTTCTCTCCCCTCTGTCCTACTTCAGCCACACTGGCCTCCTTGCTGTTCTAGGAGCACACCAGGACCTGGTCACTTGCTAGTCCCTCTAACTAGAATATCTTCCTAGGATATCCTGATGGTTTTCTTCCTCCCAAGCTTTAGGTCTCTACTCAAATGTGCCTTTCTCAGTGAAGCTTTCCATTCCACAGTATCTAAATTGTGACCCTCTTATAACCTCTGCTCCCTTATTTTTCTCCCTAGCATCAATTGCCATGTAGATTACTATATATTACATTTGTCCTGTTTATTATCTCTCTTTCGTCCAGATCCTACACTCCCTGTTGACTGCTATATCCCTGTTACCCAGTATATAGCCTGACACATGTTAGATTCTCTGCAAATATCTATTGAATATTGAATGAATTACTGTCTATAACACACATACACACACACAAATAGAAAATAAAGAGTAAATGTGTCTGTTCAGCATCATTTGCATCCCCTTCTAAATTCTTCCCTGTATCCCTTCCCAGTAAAGTCTAGGTTAGATTCTACCAGTAAAAAACATTCAAGCAAGTTTTGGGGAACAAAAGAGAAACCATTATACTTCTTCCTCAGCTGTACTGGGCCAACTGGTGGGGACAGAGCAGTTGTGAAGTGTGTGCCCCTTCCTGGGCATTCTCCTATGACTCATCTGTTCTAGAATCTAGATAGTAGCCTCTTTACCTCTTGAAAGCCCATGACTATTTTTCTTGACCTGTAACCCTTTAACTCTTTCAGAGGTTTGATAAGTTCCATTCCCCTTTATTTAATCCCTTCCTGTCCACTTTTGTTATGAAACTCTGAATAACTCCAAACTTACAAGTATGAATGTATCAACACACATACATCAGAGGATATACAATTTAAAAAAAAATCTTCAGCTACAATCATGACTCTTTTCCCCAGTCTGATCTTTTGCTTCTGCTCTTTAGTTCTGTCATCTAATTACCCCCCCACCCCAGAAAGACTGCACCAATTCTTTTAGAATCAGCAATTTAAGGGAAATGCTTAAAACGTTACTAAATTGAGTGCTCTCACTCTTTTTATCTTCAATGATTTGAGAAGTCAAAATGGTATATTTTTAAAAAATCTTGTCATTTAGTTTATGATGTGTATTTATTCAGGCTATATATATTTTTTGGCATTCATATGCATTTTCTGTGATTTTAAAAAAAGACCTAAGTCTTTTCCCTCCATTTTTATATAGGTATTCCCCCCCCATATTTTCTCTCTCATTTGAAATACCAGCAGTATTTTTCTCTAAATATATGGATATTTTTATTCTACTTCCAATCTTTCAGTTCAAGTGCACTGAACAGAGTATATATTCTGTTGCTAATTCCAGTGTGTTTCAATTACTCTTGCATTGTAGTTTATAGTCATATCTGAAAATACAGGATCTCCTTCATGATTTTTATTTTTTCAAACTTCTGCAATGCTTGCTATTATCCAAGGGTGTAAGGACCTTTATTTGAACTGCCTAAACTTTTCTTTTAAATTGGATTAGAAGTGCATTTTGGTAAGGACATTTGGGAAGACTACAGATAATAATTTTACGTCTTCTCAATATTGCTTTTATTCATTTTTTTGTCTTAATTTAATGTTTACATTATGTTTTTGAAGAGCCACATTTTGGTTTTACAACTTTTTTTTTTCTTTTTCTACTTTTTTTAAATCCACTGAGCCAACATATAATACATTTTCAGATGTAATGCTCAATGATTCATCAGTTGTGATGCTCATCAAATCACTTGCCCTCTTTAATGCCCATCACCCAGTTACCCCATCCCCCACCCACCTCCCCTTCTGCAACCCTCCTCAGTTTGTTTCCGAGAGTCAAGAATCTCTCATGGTTTGTCTCCCTGTCTGATTTCTTCCCAGTTTTCCCTCCCTTCACCTATGATCCTCTGCACTATCTCTTATAGTCCACATATGAGTGAAACCATATGATAATTGCCTTTCTCTGATTGACTTATTTCACTTAGCATAATACCCTCCAGTTCCATCCATGTTGATGCAAATGGTAGGTATTCATCCTTTCTGATGGCTCGGTAATAATTCCATTGTATATATGAACCACATCTTCTTTATTCATTCATCTGCTGAAGGCCATCTTGGCTCCTTCCACAGTTTGGCTATCGTGGACATTGTTGTTATGAACATTAGGGTGCATGTGCCCCTTCTTTTCACTACATCTGTATCTTTGGGGTAAATACCCAGGAGTGCAATTGCTGGGTCATAGGGTAGCTCTATTTTTAACTTCTTGAGGAACCTCCATCCTGTTTTCCAGAGTGGCTGTACCAGCTTGCATTCCCACCAACAGCATAAGAGAGTTCCCCTTTCCCCACATCCTTGCCAACATTTGTTGCTTCCTGTCTTGTTAATTTAGCCATTCTAACTGGTTCCATGCTCATGGATTGGAAGCATAAACATTGTTAAAATGTCTATGCTGCCTAGAACAATCTACACATTCAGTGTAATCCCTATCGAAATACCATTGACATTTTTCATAGAACTGGAACAAACAATCCTGAAATTTGTATGGAAACAGAAAAGACCCTGAATAGCCAGGGGATTGCTGAGAAGGAAAACCAAAGCTGGGGATATCACAATGCTTGACTTCAAGCTCTATTACAAAGCTGTAATCATCAAGACAGCATGGTATTGGCACAAAAACAGACACATAAATCAATGGAACAGAATAGAGAGCCTGAAATGGACCCTCAACTCTGTGGTCAACTGATCTTTGACAAAGCAGGAAAGAATATCCAATGGAAAAAGAGTCTCTTCAATAAACAGTGTTGGGAAAATTGGACAGCCGCAGAAGAATGAAACTGGATCTACTTTTTTTAAAAAAAAATTATTCATTCTTGCATTCATATTTTCATTCTGCTTTCTTTGTATTCTTTTGTTATCATTGTTTTTTCTGTTTTTGTTTTGGGTTTTGTTTAGTTTTTTGTTTGTTTTTTAGTAGGCTCCATGCCTAAGGTAGGGATCAACCTGATATCATGAACCCCATGCTATACCGACTGAGCTAGCCAGGTCATTGTTTTTTCTAACTTATATTGTTGAATATGTCTAAATCTATAAATTTTTTTTAGTAATAAAAGCATATAACATGAATTATTTGTTAATAGGTTTGTATCATCCCTTGCAATATGACATAATTCTCATTATTGTTTTATAAATATTTTGTAATAACTTTTTTGTAATAATGCTCTTAATTCCATCCCCATCACTGATTTTATTCCTTACACTGTGATCAGTTTCTGCTTTTAATTAGTGTCTGATCAGCTGATACTTCCTATAAAATTTCTACACCATGGGATATTTGGATATTTGCTTTGTGGCATAGTATCTGGTCACATGTTATTGCAAAGGTTTTCATTTTCAGGCACTTGTCTTTTAACTTTGTTTATGGTATGTTTCATCATATAAAGAATTTACTCTTTTTGTAGTTAAATCTGTCTATCTTTTCTGGCTTCTGTGTTTTATGTCTTTGTTAGTGAACTTTAAGTTAAACCCCACAAAATTATGTAATCATATTTAACTCTATCAAACTAGACCATTTATATCTCCTAAAACTGAAACTACACATTTGCATCACCAAATTTCTTCTACTCTTTGTTCATTCTGAGAATGGACTTCCTCTCATCTTTATCTGTAGAAACCCTGCTGATTCCTTAAGATACATATCAAAGCTTATCTCCTCTATAAACATTTCCCAGTTTGCTTCCATCATGCAATCAGGGGCACCTCTCCCTTTTCTGATTCCCACTGCACATTATTTGTACCTTTCCAGTGACATTTCATATTCTGTCTTGAATTAAGATTAATTCAGTGTTTGTCTTCGCCTTACTTTGGATGTACATTGCTTTGAGCACAAGAACTGCTTTTTTTAAAAAAAATTGAGAGATAACACATGAGCATGAGCAGGGGAAGGGGCAGAGGGACAAGCAGAGTCCCCACTGGGCACAGAGCCTAACTCGGGGGGCTTGATCCCAGGACCCTGAGATCATGACCTGAACTGAAGCCAGACGCTTAACTGACTGAGCCACCCAGGTGCCCCAGAACTGCTTTTTATTCGTGCTTGTTTTCTCTGGTATAAAATCTTGACACACATTAGGCTCTCAGTTAATACTTACTGTTCTTTAATTGTTTTAGCGTGGGAGAGACACTTTCTCTGATTTAAAACCAAAGCACTCAATTCTGTTTGTTGAGAGTTGCTTGGGAAGAAATGATGGTTACTTTGCCAACCTCAAATATCTATCCTGACTAAACCCAGTGTAAGATGAACTGCAGAGACCCAGGCATGCCCAGAAATGCTAGACAGACTTTTAAGTTAATAGTTCAGAAAATAGGGTTATTACCATTGTTTCTGTTTCGTGTTACTAGGCTTGATGAGTAGATTTCTCAGCTTCACTTTCTAAGACATCTGAATAAAAACATTATCTGTAAAATGCCACTAGAGAACTGGCTGTTTCAGATCAGGTTGACCTAAAACCTACTTCCTTTATCTACAGCCCCTCTGTTTGCCTCAGCAGTTTATCTGTGGAAAATAATCCCTGGGCTTGATTTTCAAGATATCCCCACAAAAGTTCTCTGAGAGGCTCTCTTTTTAAGACTCTGTCTGAGCCTTCCCCAGCTGTGATCTTTTAGGTGAGGCCAGCCTCTTCTCCAAACTTTGTCTTTCTGTTTGGCCTTTAATAATTGTTTTGAATGAGGTTCTTTATTGAACATCTTTAATGAAAGAGCTGTCTTCTGTTTGACCCCTTTGAGGATTTATTTCATCATCTTTTCTGAAAAATGTTAGAGAACACCTGCACCACTTCCACCTATTCTCACATTCATACACCATGCACACTTTTTCTGAAGTTCCTGTTTTCTGTTTTACATGTTAGGCCTTTCTAATAATATACTGATCTTGATTGGCAGTGGATATGGGCTCCTATTCAGTGTCATTGTCATGGACCTAAGCACAGTTATTAGCTCTGTGTGTCCTGGGTGGATAAAGAACACCCCTCAATCCCATAGCCATTGCCGAAAAGCAGGAGGATCTGTAGTGCTAGAATTGCATGACTGATTTTTTAGTTGTGTTAGTTTTTCTTGCTTTAAATCAGTTTCAGGAGTACAAGGAAATCTTACTACTGAAATTTATCATGTCTTACATGTGTTTTAGTTTGCTATGGCTGCCTTAGCAAAATGCCATAGATTGGGTGGTGTAAACAACAGAAATTTATTTTCTCATACTTCTGGGGGATAGAAATCTAAGATCAAGGTGTCAGTAGATCTGGTTTTTACTGAGGCCTCTTTCCTTCGCTTGCAGATTGCCACCTTCTCACTGAGTCCCCATATGGCTTTTTCTCTATGTACATGCATCGCTGCTCTCTGTCACTTCTTATAAGGACACCGATTATATTGGGTTAGGACCTACTCATATGACCCCATTTAATCATAATTATCCCTACAAAGCTTTTATCTCCAAATACAGTCACATTCTATAGTACTAGGGGTAAAGACTTCAACATCTGAATTTGAGCGGGGGGCACAAATCAGTCAATAACACCAAGGCCAATGAGAATACTGTAATTCTCTTCTTAAAGGGGACAATATGTCTAAAGTGTTTAGAATGATTCCCAGCACGTAATTAGGACTTAGTCATTGGCGGTGGTGAGAGGTACTTTTACTTCTGATATGGTAGTGATTATTATTATTACTAGTATTTAGTTAAGCAAGGCCATACAAATACCAGTCTAAGGTAAAAGTATTCCAACCGTGATGTAGTTAACCTCTAACCAGTGGCGCTCTTATTTCAGACGCTATTTGATACTGCAAAATCCAAGCCAGTGAAAGGATTTGGACAGAATAGGAAAAGGCAGTTTAATAAATTGGAAATTGTTGAGGCTTTGGAACAGACAACTTGTGTTCAAACTCCAACTCTATAAAGTATTGGCTGAGTCACTTGAGGCAAGGCTGTTAATTTCCCTGCCTCTCATTTTATACATGTAAAAAACAGAATAGTTTATATTTCTATTGCAAAGATCAAGTAAAGGGAACAGAATACCCCACCAGAATATGCCACTTTGGCATATTGATTATTTGAAATAAAGTTACTTGAGAAATAGCTCAGGCAAGGATACTCTGACCCTCCTTTGTGTCCCTGATGGCAGGAAATAAATCTCCCATATGTGAAGATATCCTTCTTATACCAGGAGGTTGCAAGGCATCCTTAACACCAGAGATAGGGAATTCAAGGCTGAGAAGGCTGTATAAATAAACCTACTGACTTCCTCATTTATTTACTCCAAGCCCAAACTCTTAGTCTTGTCAATACTTCACAGATTTATTATTTTTGTCTAAAAGGTGTAAAAGCTGCCTGCTTTGATCACTTCTTTGTGCCTCGTATCTTTGGGATCCCATGTGTAGAAATTAATTTTTTTTCTCCTGTTAATCTTTCTTATGTCAGTTTAATTATTAGACCAGCCAAGGAACCTAGAAGGGAAGAAGGGAAAAGTTTTCCTTCTCTGCAGTTCTGGCACCCAACGTGGGGCCCTGCACATTGCTCACTCTGGGGCTGCCTCAGTTGAGAGATCTTGGGACCTCAGAGAAGAGCTGGCAAAAGGTAAGAATTCTTACCACATCAGCCTCTGGACCTCTGCCTACTGGATCTGGTGGAAGTGAGAGCAGTCAGAGTCCTTTTCGTTTTCTAAATTTAGATTACCAGGAAAAAATATTTGTGTGCATTAGTCCCTTGGGTATAGCGACTCTGGTAAAGATTTGTTTTGAGTACTCTTGTTTTCTATCGATCCCTTTCCTCTGGAGAGGTCATTGTTTTTCTTAGTGTCTTCCTTTTGTGCCATTTATCATTAGGAGCATAGGGTAAAGCACACGCATAGGTTCTGTCGTTTGAGCTGGCCTCAAAGACTGGTGAGTTCATGGTGTTCATCAGACCAGAGTGTGTTTAGACAAACTTTGCTGTGGGTCTCCTATTTAAAAACTGGGTGAGAATTTCCTTTGAACTTGTTTTGTGTGCTTAGAGCTTGGCTTTGTAACCACTGAGAATGTTGTCTCTGGTCTCTGCCAGCCAGAAGATGCACATACCAGTGGGCATTTTGTAGCCGGTTGAATAGACTGGGTTCTGAGACATGAAGTCACAGGCAGCATTCTCTGTCCAACCTTGCCAGCTTTCAGGGGAATTTGTTATAAGGGGTCCTGGTCCATAACAGTTCTTTGTCATCTCAACCTCCATTGTCTTGCTGGTGCTGGAAAAGTCCCATTCCAGGGATGCCTGTCCCTGATTAGCAGGTCTGTGACTGGAGGCATCTCATTTTCTCATGGGAGACCAGAGACCTGCTTTATACTGCACCATCCTTACAGCCCGTGACAACAAAGATCTTCATTTTCTTAGGCTTACTCTGGGAGTGAAATTTCTGGATTTTCTGAGGGCTGCATCTTTTGCATGCTCCTTTGGGACAACTCTTGTGTCTATGGTTAAGTCGTAAAAAGTTTTTGGTTTGAGTCACTGCTGAGATTAATGCAAGATCCTATTCATTAATAGCCAAATGATGGATGCTTTGACTGATATATTTGAAAGAAATTTTTTTTTAGAGACTATTCATCTTAAAGAATTGTCTTATTGATACCTATGAAAAGATCAAATTGAAAAGAGGACACAGGGATATAATGACTAGCCTTAAGAACTCTTTTAATAGGATGGAAGAACTGAAATTAGACTTAGAACAAAAACTAAAGTCCACATCTGATGTAACTTCTCTTTCTTAAATTCCAGCCCCATCTCCTCACCAAATTCTTTTAGCTCCCAAACTCCTCCACCTTCCCAGAAAATCCCTTAAACACCCTGCTTTTTTAAACACCCTTCCTGTTTTAACTTCCCTTTCCTTACAAGACTTACAGAGAGCATTCCACCCTCATTTCTAGGCATAGGGTATACAGGTTATTTATGTACATGCTGACAGCCAGGAAGTGAATTTAGCAGAATCACCAGGGTGGACGGTAAGCTTCACTTTGCTGTTCCTTACAACTTCTCCTGCTTTCCAGAGCTCTGTAATCAGGCTTTGCCAGCTTCAGGCCTTCCCAGGCAATGTCCTTTGCAGATGTATCCTCAACCCCCCACAGCAAAGAATTCATGTCCCCTAGACAGCAACAGAGTTTTAAAATTTTAAAGCCCTTTACCTCTACTTTCAGAAGATCCTACCAAATTTAGGAAGGAATTAAAAATATTAGTGGTCATTCATAACCTCCTTCCCTACACACACAGGAAACAAATGGCCCTCCTACGAATAATTCGGGATATGGATCAGCTGTAGTTCCAGTGTTCAGGGGTTGAAAGAAGCAAAATAGTAGTGTCTTTCCCTCTAAAGTGAATTGATCAGGGCATCTGGGTGACTCAGTAAATTAAGCATCCATCTCTTGATTTTGACTCAGATCATGATCTTGGGGTTGTGAGATCGAGCCCCATGTCAGACTCTTTGCTGGGTGTGGAGCTTGCTTAAGATTCTCTCTCTCTCTCTCTGTTTGCTCCTCCCCCTCCTTGCATGTGTGTATGTGTGCTCTCTCTTTAAAAAAGTGGATTGGTCTAAGGTTGAATTGTGCACTAAGAAAGGGGAGCATCCTAAGGCCTTTTTTGAATGCTTTATACAGATTTTACAAAGGCATACTGCAGTAAACCCTGAAGCTCCAGAACATAGAAATCTTTAAATTTCCTCCTTAGCAGAAAAATTTCTCCCTGATATAAAAAGGCAAATTCAAAATGGTGTGGGTGGGTGAGCTAGTCAACCTCTAAGCATTATAATGAAAGCTGCTAACAATTATTTTAATGAGAGCTTACCAGGAATGCAAGAGAAAAAAGTTAAAATCAACAGTTCTTGATTTGCAACTTGAATCTTTGGAGAAACAAAAGCATAACTCTGAGAGCAACACAAAGTCCACTCAGACCCTTTCCTGTTTGCCTCCAGACATTTATAGATATTGTAAAAATCAGGACATTGGAAGTACAATTGTCCTACACTTAAGAAAAAGAAGGACATATTTAAGTGGTAATTATTCGAGACTATTGATAATAGAAAAATATACCCCAAAACTCCAAGGAGGAAACTTGAATCTCTCTCTGTTTCTTGAAGATGCAGATCTTACTATGTTGTTGAAATGTAAACAGTCCACGATGTAACTAAAACACTGCCCACACTTGCCTGAGACTGAAAGAAAAAAATGGCGAAATACAAACTGCGAGGGCATCTGGGTGGCTCAGTCAGGTTAAGCATCTGACTCTTGATTTTGGCTCAGGACATGATCTCAGCGTCATGAAATCGAGCCCTGAATTGGGCTCTGAGCTGAGTGTGGAGCCTGCTTAAGATTCCCTCCCTTCCTTTCCCTCTGCCCCTCCCCCCCCTTGCTCACATGCTCTCTCTCTCTCTCTCTCTCAAATAAATAAATAAACAAACAAACAAACAAACAAATAAAAAATAAATAAATAAATAAATAAATAAATAAATAAAATGCAAACGGCTATAAAAGCTCCCTTCCTCAAATCTAGTCCTTCCTTACTGAAGGGGGGAGCAGCAGATACCACCCCAGAATATGCCACTTTGGCATATTGATTATTTTGAATTAAAGTTACTTGAGAAAAAACTGATGCAGGGAGGACACTCTGATCCTCCCTTGTCCCCCTGAAAGCAGGAAATAAATCTCCCATATGTGAAGGTATTCTCCCTATACCAGGAGGTTGGAAGGCATCCTTAATACCAGACAGAGGGAATTCAAGGCTGAGAAGGCTATATACACAAACCTTGTTACTTCCTCACTAATTTAATACCCTAAGCCCAAACTCTATGTCTTGTCAGTTCTTCACAAATTTATTGTTTCTTTGCCTAAAAGGTATAAAAGCTACCTGCTTTGGTCACTTCTTTGAGCCTCATATTTTGGAGGCTTCCAAATGTACAAAATTAAATTTGTTTTTCTCCTATTTATCTGTCTTTTGTCATTTTAATTTATTAGGCAGCCGAAGAACGTGGAAGGAAAGAAGGGAAAAGTTTTACTCCCCCACAAGGAAGATAACACATTTGGAAATTTGGAAGGGCAACAGCACATGTTTTGATGCATTTTATCCCATGACTTTTTTTTTTGAGAATAGTAAAGCTCTGTGCTTTATGTTTTGTGTTTTTGGTGTTTAGAAGTCCTAAATAAAAAGGCAATATTTTTAAGTGAAAAAATAGCTGTAGGGAGAGAGCGTATTTTATTATTTATCATGGCAAACTTTGGTTTTTTGGAGACATAGTTCTCTTTATTAAGGAATTCATGTACACAGTACAAAGGACTATACAGTGAGTAGAAAGAAAAGTCTTTGTCTCACCTTTCATTGGTGCCTCAATTCCAATTTGGAAACAGCTCCTATTTTGAGATTCTCATACACTCCCCCTCTTCACACACACAGACTTAAAAAAGGAAGAGGGGAATCCTGCTATGTAATTGACATACAACATTTTTATAAGCTTAAGGTATACAATGTGATTACTGTGAAATGTTGAACACAATGAGATTAGTTAACACATCCTTAACCTCACATAATTGCCATTTTGTTGTTGTTATGGTGAGAACATTTGGAATCTACTCTCATAGCAAGTTTCAAGGGTACAATACAGTATTATTAACCGTAATCGTCATGCTGCACATGAGAAGCCCAGAACTTGTTCCTCTTATAACTGGAAGTTTGTACCCTTTGACCAACATCTCCTCATTTCTCCCACTCCCCAGCAGTTGGGAACCATAGTTCTGCTCCCTGCTTCTGTGAGTTTGGCTTTTTTAGATTCCACATTTAAATGAGATCATAGAGTATTTGTCTGTCTCTGACTTACTCCGCTTAGCATAGTGCCCTCAAGGTCCATCTATGTTGTTACAATGGAAGGATTTTTTTTTCTTTTTTTGTGGGTGAATAATCTGTTATTTATATATACCACATTTTCTTTCCCCATTTATCCACCAATGGACACACAGTTTATTTCCATGTGTTGGCTATTATAAATAATGCTGCAGTGAATATGGGGGTGCGGATATCTCTTTGAGATAGCAGTTTCATTTCTTGTGGGTATATACCCAGATGCAGGATTGATGGATCATATGGTAGTTCATTTTTAATTTTTTGAGGAACCTTCATTCTGCAGGCAAGAGAAACAGTCAACAAATTGAAAAGACATTCTGTGATTGGAGGAAATATTTGCAAACATATATTTGATAATGGATTAATATTCTAATAAGTAACTCATGCACATAAATAGCAAAAAAATTAAATTTCATTAAAAAATGGACAGATTACCCGAATAGACATTTTTCCAAAGAAGACATACAAATGGCCAACAAGTAAATGAAATCATCAATAATCATCAGGAAAATGCAAATCAAAACCACAAAGAAATGTTACCTTGCTCCTGTTAGAATGGCCATTACCAAAACCACAAGAGATGATGAATGTTGACAGGGATTTGGAGAAAAGGGGTCTCTTGAGCACTGCTGGCAGGAACGTAAAGTGGTGCACCACCATGGAAAACAGTCTGGAGGTTCTCCTTTGATCTTTGCATTTAACATTGTCTTTTGGAAATTGTACCAACTGCTGTCCGTTGTCCTCTTGATCACACAGGACTTGAAGCCCCACAACTACACTCTACATGTTCCCTTCTTGGCTGGTTTCTAGTTAGAGTCTTCAAAGACAAGGAAGGAGATAAGGAGGCTGGAGGAAGAGGGAAGGAATTTTTCTTCATGTGATTCTGTTGGTGGCAGCAGTAGCAGCAGGCTGCAGCAAGTAACTGCAGGTGTCTGTGGGCTCAAGAAATATTGGTGATTCCAAAGTGGTAGTGGCCTGGCACTGGTGGTAGTTCCAGCTGCCTCAGTAACAATGGTTCTAGTGAGGTGGGAGCAGTGGTGACAGGCTCCTTCTGCTCAGGTTTACTCAGAGCACCTTCAGCAGTTCAGGGCCCACTGAAGGTCCATGGGCTCCTGCCCAAAGGTAGTAGCAGATTTCTGATCATTGGGCAGCACTCCTTTGTTCCCTTTGTTACTCCAGTCCTTCTAACACCTAGCAGCTTCCAAATATTTGGGAAACACCTTCTTCTTCCTTCTGCCCCCTTTAGCCCTATCCCAGTCTTCACTGGCTGAACTATCTAGAGATAGTTTATGTTTTCCTGATTATACATAGATTAAAACAGCATTCGTTTTATATCTATATCTATCTAATATGTGTTTCTGTATCTGTCATTTTTAGTGGTTATATGGTATTCTACCATAATTTATAATGAACCCTTAGCAATACACATTCAGGCTGTTTCTAGTACCTTGCTGTTATAGAGATTGCTTATCCACGTCAGGTGTATCTGCAGGATAAATTCCTAGAAGAGAAATTGCTTTATCAAAGGCTTTGTGAATTTTAAATGTTGATACGTATTGTCAAATTACTCTGTGAAGAGAGTATACTAAATTATATTCCCCCAAACAATGAAAGAATGATTACTCATAGCCTGGCCAGCAAAATGTATTTTCAACATTTTTACTTTTGACAATTTAATAGATTAAAATGATACTGTATTAATAATTAAATATATGCTTCTTTAAAGTAAATTTGAACATCTTTTTAAATGTCTAAAAGCTGTTTTTATTTCCTTTTCTTTATACTACCTATGTATGCCTTTTTAATTTATCATTTCTTTGATTTACAATATTTCTTTATAATCTAAGGATATTAGTTCTTTGTCATATATATTGCATGGTTTTCCCCAGTATGCCGTTTTCTTTTCAATTTCTTTTTTTACAGAAATTTTTAGTATTTATGAAGTCAATCTTTTCTTTATCTAATGAATAATTTATTTTATAATTCTGGGTTTTGTGTTTTCTGTAGAAAGGCCTTCCAAACTCTGAGATTTGAAAGTACATTTTTTGTGCTTTTATTAATGTTCTTATGACTTAATTTTTTTTTCTTATAGTCAAATCTTTGTCCAATCTGGGATTTATTTGGTGTTAGGGAAAGAAGTATCTGACATTTTTTTTTTCCAAATGGTTAGCAACTTGTTCCAGTGTAACTTATTGAGTCATTGATATGTTTATTTACTAAACTGAAATTCTGCCTTCATCGTATGCTAACTTTGAGTATCTCTATGCAGTTGTTGTCTGTACATGTGCCAGTACCAAGCTGTTTACACTATTATTTATACATTGTTTTAACATCTGATTATTCCCCCCTTTTATACTTCAGTTTAAAATTTGTCTTTTGTTCTTGGAATATTTTTTCCATATAAAAGTTGGAATTATTTTGACTAGTTAAAATCTGTCTTCCTAAAAATCAATATGGCCTCAAATTTATAATTGGTTTGGAAAAAATGGAACAACCTTCTTTATATTTCAAAATAACAGAAGATTTCTGGGCACCTGGGTGGCTCAGTTGGTTAAGCGTCTGCCTTCGGCTCAGGTCATGATCCCAGGGTCCTGGGATCGAGTCCCACATTGGGCTCTCCCTGCTCTGCAGGGAGTCTGCTTCTCCCTCTGCCTCTGCCTGCCACTCACCCTGCTTGTGCTCTCTCTCTCTTTCTCTGTCAAATAAATAAATAAAATCTTTAAAAAAAAACAGCAAAAGATTTCTAATCACAAAGTCACTGGTTACTTCTGAATAATGAAGCAATTATTGGCAAATCATACATAATAAATTGAGCACCCAGCTGGTGCTGGTTTGAACATTTTACAGATTTTAGTTCAATATTTTAAAGCATTGTCTTATTTAATCCTCACAACAACCACATTTCAACATCACTCTTACCTTTGTTTTACAGATGAGGAGCCAGAAACTTATGAGGTTTTAGTCTTCCTTCTGGGATACCATATCTAGAAAGTGGCATAATGGCAGTAGTATGATTGTTAATTTTATGTGTCAACTTGACGAGGGCTGAATCCCCATATAGCTGGTAAAACATTATTTCCTGGGGTGTGTCTGTGAGAATGTTTCAGGAAGAGATTAGTATTTGAATCAATAGACTTAGTAAATAAGATCACCCTAACTAATGGGATTGGGCATCATCCAATTTGTTAAGAGTCTGAATAGGTGGAAGAAGGGCAAACTAGCTCTTTGCTTGAGCTGGGACATCCATCTTCTCCTGCCCTAAGACATCCGGGTTCTTGCTTTAGACTTGGATGTAGCCTACACCGTTGGTTCCCCTGGTTCTCAGGCCTTAGAGTTTGGACTAGAACTATACCACTGGCTTCTTGGGCTTTCAGTTTACAGACTACAGATTGTGGGACTTCTCAGCCTCCATAATTGTGTGAGTCAGTCTCTCATAATGAATTGCTTTCTGTTTATCTCTGTATATCCTATGGGTTCTGTTTCTCTAGAGAATGTTCATACAGGCAGCTTCATCCTGGACCATAATTCTAACCGTTATTCAGTGCTAAAGCATTGCAGTTGGGTGCCTGAATACCCATTTTATTAAAATTAGAAAAAATATAATTATGAAGAAGTTGACACTGTCATTTGACTCTTTTTAGACATCCTAATTAGGAAGCAAGGGAGTTTTCTGTCATGTGGTGTGCACGTGGGCCTTTTTGCTTGAAATGAAAATATGTTAATCATAAAGAAGGTAACATGGAAGAGTGAAGCAAACTCTGTAAAAGCTTAGGACTGGCAGGGATTATAGAGATCACTGAATTCTGTCCCATTTTAATGATAGAGGCAGTGAGCCCAAGAGAAAGGAAGAGATCTGTCCAAGGTTACAGAACTCAGTCTAACGTCCATTTCCCGTCACTCAATTCCCTGCTCTTTCTGTGAGTCACACTGCCTCTCTCTCGCATTTGCCATGGCAGAATTTCATGGCCAAGAACATATTTCTGCTGGGAGGCCAGGCTTTATCTGTATACTGAGTTTGTGGTCCTTGACGTGGTGCACTTCAAGGCTCCACTGGTTTGTAGCATTTGGTACCTTTCCTATAAGTATAAGGGGGAAGGGTTGATGACTTTGAGGTATTTGGTAGCATGGATTCACTTCTACATGAAAGCCCATCTGATGCTGGCTCTAAAGGATAAGGAAGCAGGGCCACTAGGAAGTGGCTTAAAACAAAGGTTGATTGTGCCTTGCGTGAATAGCTGTATTCATAAGCATAGGGATGGAGGTCTGAATATACAAGATGTCATCATTTCTAGGTAGCTAGGACTTAATAATGGGACTATTGATTCAAATAGGGTGTTAGGAAGAAAAGTAGCAGTAGCAGGTCTCAGATAGAAGCTTGAAGGAGTTTTAAATTTGACTTGAGCCCACATCCAGTGGTTTTTTATAGGGATCTCTGAGCTCCTTGTTAAAATATAGAGAGTTAGACTGTCAACTATATTTTTGCTTGGGTATTATTGTGAAGGTTCTTTCTGATGTTTTTATGCACTTGCTATTCAGAGTTATAGACACTGTGAATATTTCATAAGATAGCCACAGATATTAATAGCATTTGGGATGCTTACATAATATGACATTTTAGCAAAAAGTGTTTTCTGTGTGGCACTCTTGTTTGCAGATTTTCTTATTTTTTATATTTATGGAAAACAGAAGAAAATAAATGGCATCCAATAGAAACTCTCTTACCTGGGAAGCCTTGAGACTTTTGTACTTATTTTCTCTTTCTCTTAAGCAGAAAGAAGTACAAGCAGAATGAAGTACAAAAGGCAAGGGAACCTAAGGCCAAAGGAGTGATGTCAGTAACTAAGGACGGATAATGACCTACTAGAACCAACCAATGACTCCTGAGGCTTAGTTAAATTGGTGAATGCTAAATGGAAAGTTCTGAAACGTTCATGTCATAATGTCTTTAGAAATGCCTGGGATTTGTTTAAATGCTGATTCTAAGGTTCCTTCTCAAGAGAGTCTAAGGTAGCGTTCCTTGGTTTGAGCTCAGAAATCTGCATTTTAAATAACCACTTAAGGTGACTCTGATACTTGTCCAAATCACACTCTAGCTAACACGGGAGGGTCTCTTATTTCTTTCTCTCCAGGAGAAAGTTTCATAGTGTCACACATCACAGAATCTCAAAAATAGAAGGTACCTTATAGATTATCTCACTAGTCCAAACTATTATCTCTTTTTAAGATCTGTCCACAATATTCCCATTGGAAATTGCTTTGTTTTGCAAAGTCCCCCTTCATACTCAATTAAAATTTTTCTCCCTGTGACTTCTAGTCACTGTCCTTCAGCTTTCAGGACAATGTGTAAAAAGTTCAGTTCCTGTTTGATACATTAAAAGATCATCTTTCTAGACTCCTTTGATGCTTCCATTCCCTGTGCAAAACATTCCTAGTTGTAAAACATTCAGAGTTTGTAACATGATAGAAAATTTCACGCCATGAAAAATAGTTGAGCAGGTATTTCCTTTGGCTAATGCAGGCCTGCATATCCCTTTGGGATGTTAGATAATTTTTTACATGGATTAGTTAATTCAGTTGCAATGCCCATTCCAGTTGAATTGCCCTTAACCACCTTAGTTGAAGCCTTTCCTGTAGTTCAAGTAGGCAGTGCAGTTAGGAGATCCATATTGCCAACTTCCATGTCACCCATTTTCCTAAAGATCTATTTTCCAAAGTGTTAATTAGATACTCCCGTCTGGCTATCATGTGTTTGGTGCCACTGATGTGGTGTCAGTTGCAGTTATAGGATAGTTAGGATGTCTCAGTCCCTCATTGTCCTGTGGAGTGGCCTTTTTAACTGCTTGCCTTTCCATTTCTTGCAAGTTAGGAGGAATAATAGCAAGGATACAGAGCACGATTTGCATTATTTCTTCTAAGAACTGCTTCTTTACTTGGCCTTTATTCCAAGAGAACTAGCTCCCCCAGGTTTTGGGAAACTGAGTTTGGAGTTGTTCTGAGATTCTTCCCAGAAGGAGTGAAACATTATAAGCAGGGCCAGAGGAATAGACAGAATATGCATGGAGGAGACAAGATGGGAGGACATTTTAGATAAGGCACATAACAAGAGAAAATTCTTGGGGCCAGCCTGTGTGGTTGTGTGTTGGGATTGTGTGATGCATATGTGTGTGTGGTGAGGGATGATCACAGTGCAAGGTTCTCAGCCTGGAATACCAAGTTGACATTAAGGAACTGCAGAAGGTAAGAAACATGCATAGTAGACAGTGGCAACTGTTCTCAAATGTCTGGCAAAAATGATTAAACTTTATGCTGATGCCTCATCTAACATTCTGAGACTGGAACTCATCACATAACTGCCAACACGTTAGGAAAATAATCCAACTAGACTTTGATTTGGTATAATTGAGTTACTTAGCCTGGTATTTATCCTCTGTTGAATGAAAGTTAGGGGTCAGCTTCTTTAATAACGTTCCATGACAGAATATTTGATAGGAGCACACCACTTATATTAGAACATTCTCTTGGAAGGTAGGCACAAGGAAAAATAGTATCTGAGACACATTTATATTAGCAGAGCCAAAAGTAAAGTATCACAAAGACTGTGGTATGGCCAACAATTATGATAAAAATAAACTCAGAAGAGATACCTGTTATTTAATCTTTACTGATAGTGTAAGTTCCCATGACTTGTGTGTAAGTATATGTGTAAAACACCTGTAATATATGTGTGTATTGCTTTAAATAGATTTGCTTGTAGAAAGTAGTAGTATATTTTATATCTTGATGTAATATTTATATAATATCTAAAGCAATAAAGGGATTTTAATAATATTTTGTGAGCCAGCAAGATTAGAGGTACAAGTAAAAAAAAAACAAAACAAAACTATCAGAAACTTCATTAATTCAGTTAGTTTCCAGATCAAGAGAGGAGATAAATGCAGTGAATTCTGCAGTCTGACCACACAATCGTATTGCATTAAATTCATTTTTTTTTTGCTGCTTTCATGACCTTTTATTTTTTTTCATTTTTTTAAATTTTTTATTGTTATGTTAATCACCATACATTACATCATTAGTTTTTGATGTAGGGTTCCATGATTCATTGTTTGTGCATAACACCCAGTGCTCCACGCAGAATGTGCCCTCTTTAATACCCATCACTAGGCGAACCCATCCCACCACCCTCCTCTCCTCTAGAACCCTCAGTTTGTTTTTCCGAGTCCATCGTCTCTCATGGTTTTGTCTCCCACTCCGACTTACTCCCCTTCATTCTTCCCCTCCTGCTGTCTTCTTTTCTTTTTTCTTAACATAGGTTGCATTCTTTGTTTCAGAAGTACAGATCTGTGATTCAACAGTCTTGCACAATTCACAGCGCTCACCATAGCAGATACCCTCCCCAATGTCTATCACCCAAGCCACCCCATCCCTCCCACAACCCACCACTCCAGCAACCCTCAGTTTGTTTCCTGAGATTAAGAATTCCTCATATCAGTGAGGTCATATGATACATGTCTTGCTCTGATTGACTTATTTCACTCAGCATAACACCCTCCAGTTCCATCCACGTCGTTGCAAATGGCAAGATCTCATTCCTTTTGATGGCTGCATAATATTCCATTGTGTATATATACCACCTCTTCTTTATCCATTCATCTGTCGATGGGCATCTTGGCTCTTTCCACAGTTTGGCTATTGTGGACATTGCTGCTATAAACCTTGGGGTGCATGTACCCCTTCGGATCCCTACATTTGTATCTTTGTGGTAAATACCCAGTAGTGCAGTTGCTGGATCGTATGGTAGCTCTATTTTCAAATGTTTGAGGAACCTCCATACTGTTTTCCAGAGTGGTTGCACCAGCTTGCATTCCCACCAACAGTGTAGGAGGGTTCCCTTTATCCGCATCCCCGCCAACATCTGTTGTTTCTTGACTTCTTAATTTTACCATTCTGAGTGGTGTGAGGTGGTATCTCATTGAGGTTTTGATTTGGATTTCCCTGATGCTGAGCGATGTTGAGCACTTTTTCATGTGCCTGTTGGCCATTTGGATGTCTTCTTTGGAGAAATGTCTGTTCATGTCTTCTTCCCATTTCTTGATTGGATTATTTGTTCTTTGGGTGTTGGGTTTGATAAGTTCTATATAGATTGTGGATACTAGCCCTTTAACTGATATGTCATTTGCAAATATTTTCTCCCATTCTATCGGTTGTCTTTTCGTTTTGTGGACTGTTTCTTTGGCTGTGCAAAAGCTTTTTCTCTTGATGAAATCCCAATAGTTCATTTTTGCCCTTGCTTCCCTTGCCTTTGGCGATGTTTCTAGGAAGAAGTTGCTGCGGCTGAGGTCGAAGAGGTTGCTGCTTGTGTTCTCCTTTAGGATTTTGATGGACTCCTGTCTCACGTTCAAGTCTTTCAACCATTTGGAGTCTATTTTTGTGTGTGGTGTAAGGAAATGGTCCAGTTTCATTCTTCTGCATGTGGCTGTCCAATTTTCCAAAAGCCGTTTGTTGAAGAGACTGTCTTTTTGCCATTGGACATTGTTTCCCGCTTTGGCAAAGATGAGTTGACCATAGAGCTGAGGGTCCATTTCTGGGCTCTCTATTCTGTTCCATTGATCTATGTGTCTGTTTTTGTGCCAGTACCATACTGTCTTGAGGATCACAGCTTTGTAATAGAGCTGGAAGTCCAGAATTGTGATGCCGCCAGCTTTGCTTTTCTTTTTCAAGATTCCTCTGGCTCTTCGGGGTCTCTTCCGGTTCCATACAAATTTTAGGATTATTTGTTCCATTTCTTTGAAAAAAGTGGATGGTATTTTGATGGGAATTGCATTGAATGTGTAGATTGCTCTAGGTAGCATTGACATCTTCACAATGTTTGTTCTCCCAATCCATGAGCATGGAACGTTTTTCCATTTCTTTGTGTCTTCCTCAATTTCTTTCATGAGTATTTTATAGTTTTCTGAGTACAGATCCTTTGCCTCTTTGGTTAGATTTATTCCTAGGTATCTTACGGTTTTGGGTGCAATTGTAAATGGGATCGATTCCTTTATTTGTCTCTCTTGTGTCTTGTTGTTGGTGTATAGGAATGCCACTGATTTCTGTGCATTGATTTTATATCCTGCTACCTTACTGAATTCCTGTATGAGTTTTAGCAGTTTTGGGGTAGAGTGTTTTGGGTTTTCCACATACAGTATCATATCATCTGCAAAGAGTGAGAGTTTGACTTCCTCTTTGCCGATTAGGATGCCTTTGATTTCTTTTTGTTGTCTGAATGCTGTGGCTAGGACTTCTACTACTGTGTTGAATAGCAGTGGTGATAGTGGACATCCCTGCCACATTCCCGACCTTAGGGGAAAAGCTCTCAGCTTTTCCCCATTGAGAATGATATTCGCTGTAGGTTTTTTCTAGATGGCTTTTATGATATTGAGGTATGTACCTCTATCCCTATACTCTGAAGACTTTCGATCAAGAAAGGATGCTGTACT
This sequence comes from Callorhinus ursinus, assembly GCF_003265705.2. NCBI lineage: Eukaryota > Metazoa > Chordata > Mammalia > Carnivora > Otariidae > Callorhinus > Callorhinus ursinus. Next base: position 1,043,653 of record NW_027397114.1, read on the forward strand.
TTGTCAAATGCTTTTTCTACATCTATTGAGAGGATCATATGATTCTTGTTCTTTCTTTTGTTAATGTATTGTATCACGTTGATTGATTTGTGGATGTTGAACCATCCTTGCAGTCCAGGGATAAATCCCACTTGGTCGTGGTGAATAATCCTTTTAATGTACTGTTGGATCCTATTGGCTAGTATTGTGGTGAGATTTTTTGCATCCATGTTCATCAAGGATATTGGTCTGTAATTCTCCTTTTTGATGGGGTCTTTGTCTGCTTTTGGGATCAAGGTAATGGTGGCCTCATAAAATGAGTTTGGAAGTTTTCCTTCCATTTCTATTTTTTGGAACAGTTTCAGAAGAATAGGTATTAATTCTTCTTTAAATGTCTGATAGAATTCCCCAGGGAAGCTATCTGGCCCTGGGCTTTTGTTTGTTGGGAGATTTTTGATGACTGCTTCAATTTCCTTAGTGGTTATAGGTCTGTTCAGGTTTTCTATTTCTTCCTGGTTCCATTTTGGTAGTTGATACGTGTCTAGGAATGGACCCATTTCTTCCAGGTTATCTAATTTGCTGGCATAGAGTTGCTCATAATATGTTCTTATGATTGTTTGTATTTCTTTGGTGTTGGTTGTGATCTCTCTTTCATTCATGATTTTGTTGATTTGGGTCATTTCTCTTTTCTTTTTGATAAGTCTGGCCAGGGGTTTATCAATCTTGTTAATTCTTTCAGAGAACCAGCTTCTAGTTTCGTTGATGTGTTCTACTGTTCTTTTGGTTTCTAGTTCATTGATTTCTGCTCTGATCTTTATTATTTCTCTTCTACTGCTGGGTTTAGGCTTTGTTTGCTGTTCTTTCTCCAGCTCCTTTAGGTGTAGGGTTAGATTGTGTATTTGAGATCTTTCTTGTTTCTTGAGAAAGGCTTGTATTGCTATAAACTTTCCTCTCAGGACCGCCTTTGCTGTATCCCAAAGATTTTGAACAGTTGTTTTTTCATTTTCATTGATTCTTGAATTTTTTTAATTCATCTTTAATTTCCTGGTTGACGCATTCATTCTTTAGCAGGATGCTCCTTAGCCTCCATGTATTTGAGTTCTTTCCGACTTTCCTCTTGTGATTGAGTTCTAGTTTCAAAGCATTGGGGTCTGAAAATATGCAGGGAATGATCCCAATCTTTTGGTACCGGTTAAGACCTGATTTGTGACCTAGGATGTGATCAATTCTGGAGAATGTTCCATGGGCACTAGAGAAGAATATGTATTCCGTTGCTTTGGGATGGAATGTTCTGAAATGTCTGTAAAGTCCATTTGATCCAGTGTGTCATTTAAAGTCTTTATTTCCTTGTTGATCTTTTGCTTAGATGATCTGTCCATTTCAGTCAGGTGGGTGTTAAAGTCCCCCACTTATTGTATTGTTGTCAATGTGTTTCTTTGCTTTTGTTATTAATTGCCTTATATAATTGGCTGCTCCCATGTTAGGGGCATAGATATTTACTATTGTTAGATCTTCTTGTTGGATAGACTCTTTAAGTAGGATATAGTGTCCTTCTTCATCTCTTATTACAGTCTTTGTTTTAAAATCTAGTTTGTCTGATAGAAGGATTGCCACCCCAGCTTTCTTTTAGTGTCCATTAGCATGGTAAATGGTTTTCCACCCCCTCACTTTCCATCTGGGGGTGTCTTTTGGTCTAAAATGAGTCTCTTTTGCAGACAGCATATTGATGGGTCTTGTTTTTTAATCCAATCTGATAGCCTGTGTCTTTTGATTGGGACATTTAGCCCATTTACATTCAGGGTAACTATTGAAAGGTATGAATTTAGTGCCATTGTATTGCCTGTAAGGTGACTGTTACTATATATCGTCTTTGTTCTTTTCTGGTGTATGCTGCTTTTAGGCTCTCTCTTTGCTTAGAGGACCCCTTTCAATATTTCTTGGAGGGCTGGTTTCGTGTTTGCAAATTCCTTTAGTTTTTGTTTGTCCTGGAAGCTTTTTAGCTCTCCTTCTCTTTTCATTGACAGCCTAGGTGGATATAATATTCTCGGCTGCATATTTTCTCCTTTAGTGCTCTGAAGATATCATGCCGGTCCTTTTGGCCTGCCAGGTCTCTGTGGATAGGTCTGTTGCCAATCTAATATTTCTACCATTGTAGGTTACACATCTCTTCTCCCGAGCTGCTCTCAGGATTTTCTCTTTGTCTATGAGACTCGTAAGTTTTACTATTAGATGTCGGTGTGTTGAACTATTTTTATTGATTTTGAGAGGGGTTCTCTGTGCCTCCTGGATTTTGATGCCTGTTTCCTTCCTCACATTAGGGAAGTTCTCTGCTATAATTTGCTCCAATATACCTTCTGCCCCTCTCTCTCCTTCTTCTTCTGGGATCCCAATTATTCTATTGTTGTTTCGTCTTATCGTATCGCTTATCTCTTGAATTCTGCCCTCGTGATCCTGTAGTTGTTTCTCTCTCTTTTTCTCAGCCTCTTTATTTTCCATCATTTGGTCTTCTATATCGCTGATTCTCTCTTTTGCCTCATTTATCCTAGCAGTTAGTGCCCCCATTTTTGATTGCACCTCATTAATAGCCTTTTGATTTCAACTTGGTTAGATTTTAGTTCTTTTATTTCTCCAGAAAGGGTTTCTCTAATAACTTTCACTCTTTTTTCAAGCCCAGCTAGTATCTTTAAAGTCATGGTTCTGAACTCTAGGTCCGACATCGTACTCTGTCCATATTGAGTAGGTCCCTGGCTGACGGAACTACCGCTTGTTGTTTTTGCTGAGGTGATTTTTTTCGTCTTGTCATTTTGTCCAGAGGAGAATAGATGAATGAGAGAACAAAATGCTAACAGGTTAACAATGTCCCCAGCAAATATACTCTATACAAATCAGAAAAGACCTGAAACCAGGGAAAAGAAAGGGAAGGAAAGTAAAAAGAAAGAGAAAAAAGGATAAACAAAAAGAAAAAGATAAAATCAAAAACAGAACAATACAAAAAAAGAGAATATGATTAAATATAATCAGGCTAGTGCATAGATCAGTGCCACACACTAGATTTTGGGCCTATTTTGGTCTGTTAGAAAAAAGTGCCTCCTAAAACTTTAAAGGAAGAAAGATTTATATATACAAAATAAGGGTTGATACAATGAAGGCTTGGAAGATGCCTGTAAAGATGATACGTATAAAAGATTTTGTAAAAGGAATTGATAAGTAAGAGGTTGTTTGAAAAAGGAAGATTAAAAAAAAAAGGGAGAGATTGTGTACAGGCAGGAGACTAGAACAAAGCCACACACTAGTGATTTAGGGTATAGTTTGATCTGTTAGAAGAAACTGTATCTCAAAATTTTAAAGAGAGAACAACTTATATATATATATATATATATGCCAAAAATATAAGGGTAAGTACTATGAAGGGATAAAATATGACTCTAAAAATGAAAAATAAAAAATGCTCTTTTAAAAAAGGAATTGATAAGATGTTGAAAAAGGGAAAAAGAAAAATAAAAAAAAAACAGTTAAAAAATTAACTTTGAAATACTAATGAATTATGGTAAAAATAAGCCATGAATTCTGTGTGCAGTATTCCCCTAGCGCTGGAGTTATCCCGTTCTCCTTGATCGGTAAACTTGGTCTTGGCTTGCTGGCCGTTCGTGCTGATCTTCTGGGGGAGGGGCCTGTTGCCGTGGTTCCCAAATGTCTTTGCCGGAGGCGGAATTGCCCTGCCCTTGTTGGTTCGGGCTAAGCAATATGCTCGGGTTTCCTCTCAGGAGCTTTTGTTCCCTGCAAGCTCTCGGTACAGCTTTGGAGGACCAGGGCGATAATGGTGGCCTCCCAATCTCCACCCGGAGGAGCTGAGAACTCGGGGCCCCGGTCCTCAGTGCGCCCCCAGAGAAAAGCAGTCACTCCCGTCTCCCTGGTCTCCGGCCGCACTCCCTGCTCACCCGGCCTGTGACCGAGCATTTCTATCTCTGGCACTCGACCCCGTGTGGAGTCTCCAAACCCAACAGATCCCTGCAGTGTGCTCCCGCGCCGCTCCTCCCGGGGGAAGAAGGGGAGTCTTCCCGGATCTGCCCCTTGTTGGGTCCCTGCTGCAGGAGCAGTGGCCCGACTGGGCCACGGATCACAGTTTATGGCAACCCCGAGCTGCGAGACCGCGCCCCGGCTCCGTCTCTGCAGCCGGCTTCCCTGCTCTGATACCTGGGAGCTCTGCTGCCCTCAGGCACCCCTGGTCTTTCTGTGACCCCGAGGGTCCTGAGACCACACTGTCCCGCGAGGGTTCCACCCCCCGGTTAGCCATTGTAGTGACGTCCCTCAGTGGAACCGACTTCTAAAAGTTCCGATTTTGTGCTCCGCGGCTCTATCACTTGCCAGAAGCGGCCAACAGAGACCCCCTCCCCTGCCTTCTATCCTCCCGAATATCGCCGTGGATTCACTTCTCCGCACATCCTACCTTCCAGAAAGTGGTCGCTTTTCTGTTCAGAGTGTTGTTACTTTTCTTATCTTCGATCTCCTGTTTAGATTGTAGGTGTTCAGAATGGTTTGATCCGTATTCAGCTGAATTCCTGAGACCAGACGAAATCCAGGTCTACTCCTCTGCCATCTTGGTCCGCCCCCTCTGCATTAAATTCTAATTCAACCTTTTTAAAAGGATAGATGAGCATGAGTTTGTGTGTAATAGAGTTAGTCTGTGTTAAGAAAGGTTGAAAATAACTTTATATACAGGATATTTAGTCCAAAAAGTTTTGGAGAGAAAGGAAGGGTAAGTATTTTTAAGTATCTAAAAAGCCCTAACACAAAAGGGAGACTTCATTTTCATGTTTTCTTACAACTAGACTTAAGACTAAAAGAGTGACAGTGTTTAGCTCAATATAGAAAGAACTTTCTAAAAATCAAAGCTTTCTAACAATAGAGTGATCTAAAATGATGGCTTGATGATTATATGACTATGATTATATGACTATGATATTACAGAAAGGATTCCTGTGCAAAATTTAATGGGTGATAGAAACCTTTATGTACTTTTCTACTATATATTGTTATTATTCTAAATATAAGAGCAGCTGGAATCATTTAATAAAAGGACATTTTGTGGGAGCAAAGTGAATAAAATGTATTTCCAATTTTACCCTTACTTAAAATTGTATATAAATATATTTACTTGTTCTTATTTATGACATACATTTGTAGAGATATATATTTCTAAAATATGGTAATCAAATATTAATAGAGTTCAGTACCTGAGCAGTGCTATTATGAAAACAATATTATATTGCAAGATCAGACTTACCCAGGTGGTATTTATCTACTTATTTGTGTGATTCAAAACTTATGCCTTTTCTGAGATCCAAAGAAACAAAAACCCCAAAAGTTGAAGATTTAGAACAAACCTCAAGTCTTTAAAAAGTACAGTAGATATTTTAGTACAGTTAATCATAGGAGTTACAAGACAGTTTTGGTTGGCTGAGCAAAAGCCTGGTAAAATCTCCTTCACCCCCTTTCCCAGTATCTGTTCATATCAGTTAATAACATGCAAACTTTGGGGCTGTGGGAAGATCCAGGAGAACAGCATGATGTCTGACTTTTCCAACCAGCTACCGGGACTGCATTTAAAGGAGGAGAATGGTTAAATATATTGACTCTGGAGCCAGAGTGCCTGACTCAAAATTTTACTTTTGTTTCTTCAAAGCTAGGTAAACTTGAGCAAGTAATTCAAACTTACTGTCTCAGTTTTCTCATTTACAAAATTAAAAAAAAAATCTATCTCACTGTTGTTCTGACAGTAACAATTACAGTAATAGCTAATATTTATTGAGTGATCACTATGTAACTGGCACAATTCTAAGTGCATTGAGTGTATTCACTCACTTCATCCTCCTAATATGCTATAAAGTTGGTTGATTGCCTCCCTTTTTTCAGATGAGAAACTGAAGCACTAAGAGATTCAGCAATTTATTCAAAATAGTAGTATTAACCCAAACAATCTGGCTTCAGAGATCAAGTTCTGAAGTATTACTCTGTATCAAGTAGGTCCTAGCACACAGTAAATAAATAATTCAATAATTTATAGTTATTATCATGAATACTTATGTTCTGCATTGCTCAGATATGGAACTCTTAGTATTTGATTACCATATTTTAGAAATAAAGATGAGATCTGGGCAGAGAGATAATGCTGGAAAGTGTCATAACAAATTGAATGAGATCTTTTCTGAGACTCTAGACACAAGTGGAGCACTTCACATTCCAGGATGGAAGCTAGAAAAGGCCATCTCTTTGCCTCTGCTCCGAACTTGTTTAGGCGAGCGAGGCTTCACAAGTAACTTTGCAGTCAGTGAACATACACAGTGGGACAGGGTAGGAAGTGCATGACAAAGGTGGCCGACACACTAGTTTGTATACATGCTTAAGCACCACTTTTAGGACTTCTAAAATAGCCAAAAAATATAATGTGGTGAGCTGATTTTCATCACATATACCAGAGGCTTCTCAAGCTACCATAATTTGATTATTAAAAATAAATGTGGGTTCCACTTTGGGTGGTAGCTCAGAAAGATCCTATCATACTGATCCTCTCTCAGAAAACAAATATGAAATCTGGAAAAAATATATGTAATTATATACTTATATATACTATGTTATAATAGATTTTAATATTTATAATATATCTTCTGTATGTATGTGTGTATATATATATATATATATATATACACACACACACATACATTTTCCCCTCACTTTGTTTCCAGCTGATCAGAGGCCCCAGTCTGCACATGTGGGATAGTAAAACTTTGAAAGAAAATCTGCTGTCACTTTGGCTTGAAGAAACATCAGACAGAGATGAGGGCAACCACAGTTATGGGAAAACAGGGTGGAGATCCTGGGGAGCCAGCCATAAAGGGGAAGTCCAATAATTAGTATATGAACTCTTCCCAAATATCTAGCTGATCCTTGAACCACACTTGTGGTAGACTTCAAATAATACAACAAAGCTAAAAGGAAAGAATTCAGTCCAGAACTGCTGCCCAAGAGACAGAGTATGCAGTTTGAGTTTAACCAAAGCAACCTAAGACAAGCAAATTAACATTACATGTGGCAGTGTAAGAGAATCCAGAGTCTCCACAACCTTAAACCCATATGCCTAGGAAGCAATCCACAATTATTCAACATAGGAAGAAACAGGAAGATGCAAATCATCCTTTAAGGAGAAAGGACCAGTAGGAAAAAAAACTGATCCTAAAATGATCTAGATGTTGAAATTATCAGACAAAAATTTTAAAGCAGTTGATATATTTTGCTCAATGATATAAGGGAAATATGCTTGCAATGAATAAAAAAACAGAATGTTTCATTTAAGAAATAAAAAGTATTAAACGGGATTTTTTGAAGTAGGAAATACAATATCAAAAGTAAAAAAGAACTCATGGGATGGGCTTAATAGTAAAATATAGATGACAAAGAAAATGATCAGTAAATTTTATGATAGAATAGGAAAGGATATTCTATCTGAAGATGGAGAGAAAAAAATGGAAAAACATTTAAAGACATAAAATTTGCTTTACCATATGTGAAATTTGATTTCAAGAAGGAAGATAGACAAAAAAAATGGGGCAGAAAAATACATGAAGGCATAATGTCCCCCCAATTCCCAGATTTGACAAAGACATACATTTATAGATTCAAAAAGCTAAAAGACTCCAAACAGGATAAATATAAACAAAACTGTGCCTAGGCACATTATAATCAAACTTCTGAAAGCCAAAGATAACACCTTTAAGGTAGCCAGGAAAAAAAAAATGACACATTATATATAGGGGAACAAAACATGATGCTGAACAAAAGAGTACATGCTGTGTGATTCTATATGTGAAATTCAAGAAGGAATAGTCTTGAATTAGTCTGTGACAGGAAGCAGATCCATAGTTGCCTGGGACTGAGGGTGGGAATGACCTCAAAGGGACATGAGGAACCTTTTGAGGTGTTGGGCATATTTTATATCTTGATTGTAGTAGTGTTTATGTGATTGCATCTATTTATCAAAATTTACTGAATCTGTACACTAAAAGGGTGCATTTTATTTTTTATGTTGTAGCTCAATAAAGTCAATTTAAATAAATGAAAGCAGTGTTTGGAAAATACTCTCCTAAATGTAGCTGCGTATCAGTGATCCTAATGATCTGAACCAATGCTATTGCCTTCTCAGGGGAAGTTTAAGATAGAAGAAGAAAATACACCTATTAGCCGATATAGATTTAGAAAATAATTAAGTCAGTATGTGCACAGAAACAATTTCAGAGGCGCAAGTTTCTCAGAGCAGCAAATTTTCTGATTTGGTTTCTATCAGCTTGTTCCGGTATTTAGAATTTTTTTCTTTTTAAAGAATCAAATTTGTTCACCATTTGTATCAATTGAAATTTCCTGAAATCATGCCGTATTGAATTGTAAGTCTTTTCCAAGCCTAATTCTTATGCCAGAATCCTACCAAAAATATGAAATTCTGAGATTTTTATTTGCCAAAATGTCCAGAATAATATTTGTAGTTTTTCAGTATCTTACAAAATTACTATTTTAGGAACTGCAAACACTTGGAATTCGGTATCATTTTTACTGCTTCAGTCGTATGAAATGTGGAAGGTAGGGTCTATATGGTAGTTTATCTGCTCACTGTATCATTATATTCTCTACCTTTGAATTAGAATGTATTAGGATTTTTCAGGACCATGCATTTCATTGAATTTTAACAAGTCACATAATGTAATGCCTTTCTTTAGAGCATTTTCTTATTTTGTGCTATTAACAAAAATCTCAATTTTGGAAAAAAAATGACAATTATCAGGGTTTATGTGAAATTTACACTGTACAGAAACCTTAATGTATCAAGGCCAAAAAAAAGAGGAAAAGACAAACCCACATAACATATAGATGCCGTAGTGAGTAAGAGAGCATCTCTGACCTCAGGAAGGAGGATAGTTTTTTAAATAAAATAAAGGAAGTAGCATAGTACCAAATAGGGCTTGAGAAATGCCACGGAGCTGATTCTGCATCACTCAGTATATGTCTCAGGACTTCCTCAGATGTCTGAGCACATAGTATGGTACCAGTGACTAGGACTTTGATTTTTAATACAGTCCTCTCCCCTTCCTACGTATATTGTCAACCCCACATTATCTCTCAACCCTTCAGGTTTGTCATGGTGCCCTCTTGTCTAAAATATATATAAAAGAAGAAAAAAAGGGGCACCTGGGTGGCTCAGTCGGTTGAGCATCTGCCTTCGGCTCAGGTCATGATGCCAGGGTCCTGGGATTGAGCCCCACCGTGGGACTCCCTGCTCAGCGGGGAGCCTGCTTCTCCCTCTCCCTCTGCCTGCTGCTCCCCCTGCTTGTGCTCTTTCTTTGTTGAATAAATAAAATCTTAAAAAAAAAAAAAAAGAAAAACGAGAATATCAGACAGTTTTCCCAATGAAGTGTTGAGTAAAGGAAAGAGGAGTGCTTTGAATGGGTAGCTCTTTAACATGGGCATGATCTGGTTTGAATTAGCAACTCACCTAGAAATGCTTTATTGCTCTTGCTGCTGCTTAAGTGTCATTGAGGCAGCTTTTATAAATTATCCCTTAATATGTTCTGGACAGTTTGGTTTGGGGAGGATGCTCACTTTCCCCAAGGAGCTAATGAAAATTCAGTGTTTGCCTATTCCCTGTACCTCATTGCAAAAATCAATGCCTGAAATGCAATAGCTGCATAGTGATGATGTGTGGTTGTGGTGCCTTCACAGAGCTGAAAATTATAGCTCAAAAGGCAATCTTTCCTAATCTACTCTGAAAACTTTAGATTCACACATCTGCTGCCTTCTTGACCCTGAGCTTTCTGTCTTCTTGCCAGACAAGAATGTTTTCTTCTTTCTTTGGTGGACAGTGCTGACTCTTCCTGGAAGCTAGGCCCAGGGGGCAGCTGCTTACTGCACACCTGTAGCTAGATTTGAAATCTCCACGGTATCCCTGACCAAAGAACGGTGCAAACTGAAAATTACAGAGTAGCTTTCTGACTTTTAGCAGTAAGTTTTATTTGCTAGTGTGAAAACACAATAGCAACCTGTTCACTAAGTCAAGAAAACCAAGGGATTTGTTTCCTTGATTGGTTTGTGGAGTTAGCATATTTGCTAAGGAAGAATGGGACATGGAATTGCAGAAAAGAGGGTAAATTTGGGCCCCTTCTCTTTAATGCCTTTAAAATAGGAGTTTTAAACAAGGTCCAGATAGGTTTGCTGAGGACCTGAGACCAAGGGTGGGGCTTAAGGGGTGTTTAACATCATGTGCGGGGTTATGAACTTACATGAATTTGGGAAGATATTGATTTTCATTGAATTTCAAAGGGGTACCACCTCAAAGCATATGGTTACAGTCTGATATTGTTTAAAGAGATAGCAGTCACTGTGTGATCTTCAGCAATCCACTTACTTGAGATGCTGTTTTAACAACTACACAAAAGGAATAATAATAGGCTCACAAAGTTCTGAGAAAATGCTTGTAATGCATGGTGTCACCAGTGATACTAGTGATTAGTGTTTGTTTTTGCTTTGTCTAAGGATAGTCCTAAGGGCAACTAATAATAACTAACCTGGAGAAGGGAAGATTAGAAAGGAACCTGATTATCTGTCTTCCATATATTCTGTGAACTATGTGAATGAAAGATGAAGCTTATTTTGGAGACCCCCAAGAGAGGGAAATTGAACTAATGAATAAAATTATGTCATGATGGCTCTATAAAGAACATCCTACTGTGTCATTGTCTAAAAAGGGGATGGCCGGCTTCTGTTAAAAAATGTGTTTTCTGTCACTGGAGGTGCAAAAACAATTATTGAGTAACCCAGAAAGGTTAAGAAACTTACCCAAGTCCATATAGTTAATAAAACCAGAGTTAGGATCAAAACTTTAATCTGAAAGCCCTTTTCTAAATTTGTGAGTGGTGTTAATTCTCTCCTGACACACTTCCCAATCTCCATTACATAGACATATGTTTGCCTACAGGTGGCACTGTTGAACAATTTGTTAAGTGACTTAATTGCTAAGTTAAATACGTACGTTCTCTCAGCACCATTAAATTTGTCTTAGATTTTTAAAACCCTAACTGTAATTTATTTGAAGCTGCTCTGGATAATGCATAATATTCCTTAAAGGTAAGCACTAAAATTTGTTCTAATTCCTCTTACGGCTGTTGCCTGTTTAGCTGGTTCAGCCCCCATGCTTTAAAGAAGTGACCCGCTGCCACTCCCCTTATTAAATAGTGAAGAAATGCTACAGGTTCTCCTTGATGGAGGACACTGTTCCTTCATCAGATTCTTCTGTTTCTCCCTGTGGTGTTTGTGAACAGGTAGCGGCATTCTAATCAACCGTTGTTTGACCAAATTTCCCTTTGGTCCTGGTTCCTTGTTTATTCACCAGCTGAAGGGGAGGCTTTTGTTGTCATGCAGAGGTGGGTGGATTGTTTTCTTTTTTTTTCTCAAGAAATCTTTCACATTTGGAATGCTAAGCAATTACAGCATCTAATTCTAATGTATGTAACAAACCTCCTGTTTCACCTCAGCGAAGGCTCATTATGTCTAGTAAGTGTGCTACATGTTGAATTTGCACCTTCAGTAATTAGTACAACTATGCCAGCCCTCCTTCCCGCCTTTGCCAACATTTTCAGTGTGTGCAAACAAGCATCAATCACCAACCTGATGAGGAAAATTAAGGCCTCTCTGTGCAACTCAGCGTACGGGCTGGACTGAAATTCCAGCTTTAGGAGCTCATCTTTGCCAGTATTACAATATGTAACACAAACAACAATAGCTAACTTAATAATTAATGGTTTTTGTTATTTACTCTGTGCCAGATGCTGTGCTACCTGCGTGGCAATGGGTTTTTTTCGTGTAAATCCTAATAAGAAACCTAACAGGTTTGCCCACTTTATAAATAAAAAATTGAGGCACAGTGAAGTTAAATAGCGTGCCCAAGGCCATGGAGCTATAAAGTGTTGGAGCCAGATTGAGATGACAAGCAACATCTGCCAGTTCAACATGGAAAAGTTAATTCTAACCCTTTGGAATAACGACTCGGATTCTCTGACCCAAGGCTAGCCAAGGCACCTTGGAATCAGACATTAGTCATGCAGAAAAGGAGTGTGGTGATTACTTGTATTAGATAAGCCTAAACAAGAGGGAACGTGCTGTTATTGGAAGTCAGGAAGCATGGAACATTTCCCAGAGGCTCAGAGACATTCTGAAAGGGGTTCAGATAAACAAGAAAACATAGGAGAATCAGACTTTTTTTTTTTTTAAGATTTTATTTATTTAGGGCGCCTGGGTGGCTCAGTTGGTTAATCAACTGCCTTCGGCTCAGGTCATGATCCTGGAGTCCCAGGATCGAGTCCCGCATCAGGCTCCCTGCTCAGCAGGGAGTCTGCTTCTCCCTCTGACCCTCCCCCCTCTCATGTGCTTGCTCTCTCTCTCTCACTGTCTCTCAAATAAATAAATAAAATCTTTAAAAAAAAAAGATTTTATTTATTTATTTGAGAGAGAGAATGAAATAGAGCATGAGAGGGGGGAGGGTCCGAAGGAGAAGCAGACTTACTGCTGAGCAGGGAGACCAATGCAGGACTCGATCCCGGGACTCCAGGATCATGACCTGACCTGAAGGCAGTCGCTTAACCAACTGAGCCATCCAGGCGCCCTAGACTTTTTGTTTTTTTTTTTTTTTAGTTAGTTGATGGTCATTTGAATTGATCAGTTGATCTCTACACTGGGATGAATTCCTCTGGTGTTCAGGTGTTATTGTTGCTACTGTTGTCATGGAGTGGGGTAGGGGAAGAGTAAAACTTAAGGAGACTAAGTGAATGTTTATTAGTCTCAAACAAGATTTGGCACTGATCAAGTCTCATTGGATCTGCAGCTTTGCTTTTTGTGATTGGGTGTCTCAATTCTTTGGACCAAGTGCTGCTGATGTCCTACTTTAGCCACTAAGTGCTTGTCTTGTCCTTGTGAGTCATATTTACTATCTTAAACCATAATGACCTTTTTACTGGTTGTTGGAAAAAGAACGTGTTTAGAAAAATTTTACCAAGACTAATTTTATTAAATTTGAAAGAAGGACCTTCATTTTGAGATTGTTCTTTTCTGTTTCCCCGATGCTGAATTCTAATTTTCCTACCAATCCACTTGCTGAATGTTATATGTTTTTAGATTCCCAATAGGCATGTTCCATATGCTTTTTAAATTAAGAAATAGTTTTTCTTTCTACTGAAGCACTTTAATGCCGATGACAGCTATAGTCACTGCTGTTTTCTAAGTGATCGTTAAAATAGGTTGCTTAATCCTAGTAACTAGCAAGACAATATTTATAGCATTTAAAACTCTGTAGTTGGACCACTGGGGTAAAAACTTGTGACCCTAAACACATTAGCTCTGGAAACTTAGGCAATGCACTTAACTTCTCTAAACCTCAACTTTAACATCTGTTGAAAGGGAATGCTAGTACTTCATAAACTCATTATGAGTATTAAATCGTATAATGCATAATTAATTTAGCATAACACAGGATCATAGGAAGCACTCTTCACTGAAAGCTGTGGTATTATTTTTAGATAAGTCACACTGAAATCCTGGGGCTCGAATTAGTTAAAAGTTTACATGCATATTTAAAAATCAGTATGCTCTTAATAAAGAAACAAAATTGTTCTTGAATTCAGCTTATCAGGACCTCTGTGACAATACAGAATGCAAAATTATCGCCATGTTCTGGAATTCATACTCTGTGTTGTGGTACTTCCTAATTTTTTTCTTTAAATTTTTTATTGTTATGTTAATCACCATACATTACATCATTAGTTTTTGATGTAGTGTTCCATGATTCATTGTGTGTTCATAACACACAGTGCTCCACGCAGAACATGCCCTCTTTAATACCCATCACCAGGCTAACCCATCCCCCACCCCCCCTCTAGAACCCTCAGTTTGTTTTTCAGATTCCATCGTCTCTCATGGTTCGTCTCCCCCTCCGATTTCCTGCCCTTCATTCTTCCCCTCCTGCTATCTTCTTCTTCTTTTTTTTTCTTAACATATATTACATTGTTTGTTTCAGAGGTACAGATCTGTGATTCAAAAGTCTTGTACAATTCACAGCGCTCACCATAGCACATATTGTCCCCAATGTCTATCACCTAGCCACCCCATCCTTTCCACCCCACCCCCAATCAAGCGACCCTCAGTTTGTTTCCTGAGATTAAGAATTCCTCATATCAGTGATACATGTCTTTCTCTGATTGACTTCTTTCACTCAGCATAACACCCTCCAGTACCATCCATGTCATTGCAAATGGCAAGATCTCATTCCTTTTGATGGCTGCATAATATTCCATTGCATATATATACCACTTCTTCTTTATCCATTCATCTGTCCATGGACATCTTGGCTCATTCCAGTTTGGCTATTGTGGACATTGCTGCTATAAACATTGGGGTGCACATACCCCTTAGGATCCCTATATTTGTATCTTTGGAGTAAATACCCAGTAGTGCAATTGCTGGATCATATGGTAGCTCTATTTTCAACTATTTGAGGAACCTCCATACTGTTTTCTGGAGTGGTTGCACCAGCTTGCACTCCCACCAACAGTGTAGGAGGATTCCCCTTTCTCTTCATCCCCGCCAACATCTGTCATTTCCTGACTTGTTAATTTTAGCCGTTCTGACTGGTGTGAGGTGGTATCTCACTGAGTTTTTGATTTAGAATTCCCTGATGCCAAGTGAGCACTTTTTCATGTGTCTGTTGGCCATTTGGATGTCTTCTTTGGAAAAATGTGTGTTCATGTCTTCTGCCCATTTCTTGATTGGATTATTTGTTGTTTGGGTGTTGAGTTTGATAAGTTCTTTATAGATTTTGGATACTAGCCCTTTATCTGATATGTCATTTGCAAATAGCTTTGCCCATTCTGTCGATTGTCTTTTGGTTTTGTTCACTGTTGCTTTTGTGTGCAAAAGCTTTTTATCTTGATGAAATGCCAATAGTTCATTTTTGCCCTTGCTTCCCTTGCCTTTGGCGATGTTTCTAGGAAGAAGTTGCTGCAGCTGAGGTTGAAGAGGTTGCTGCCTGTATTCTCCTTTAGGATTTTGATGGACTCCTGTCTCACGTTCAAGTCTGTTAACCATTTGGAGTCTACTTTTATGTGTGGTGTAAGGAAATGGTCCAGTTTCATTCTTCTGCATGTGGCTGTCCAATTTTCCCAACACCATTTGTTGAAGAGACTGTCTTTTTTCCATTGGACATTCTTTCCTACTTTGTCAAAGATGAGTTGACCATAGAGTTGAGGGTCCATTTCTGGGCTCTCTGTTCTGTTCCATTGATCTGTGTGTCGGTTGTGCCAGTACCATACTGTCTTGATGATGACAGCTTTGTAATAAAGCTGGAAGTCCAGAATTGTGATGCCACCAGCTTTGCTTTTCTTTTTCAACATTCCTCTGGCTATTCGGGGTCTCTTCTGGTTCCCTACAAATTTTAGGATTCTTTGTTCCATTTCTTTGAAAAAAGTGGTTGGTATTTTGATGGGAATTGCATCAAATATGTAGATTGCTCTAGGTAGCATTGACATCTTCACAGTATTTGTTCTTCCAATCCATGAACATGGAACGTTTCTGTATTTCTTTCTTTCTTCTTCAGTTTCTTTCATGAGTATTTTATAGTTTCTAAGTACAGATCCTTTGCCTCTTTGCTTAGATTTATTCCTAGGTATCTTACGGTTTTCGGTGCAATTGTAAATGGGATCGACTCCTTAATTTCTGTCTCTTCTGTCTTTTTGTTGTAGAGGAGTGCCACTGATTTCTGTGCATTGATTTTATATCCTGCCACTTTACTGAATTCCTGTTTGAGTTCTAGCAGTTTTGGGGTGGAGTCTTTTGGATTTTCCACATAAAGTTTCATATCATCTGGAAAGAGTGAGAATTTGACTTCTTCTTTGCTGATTTGGATGCCTTTGATTTCTTTTTCTTGTCTGATTGCTGTGGCTAGGACTTCTACTACTGTGTTGAATAGCAGTGGTGATAGTGGACATCCCTGCCGCGTTCCTGACCTCAGAGGGAAAGCTCTCACTTTTTCCCCATTGAGAATGATATGCACTGTAGTTTTTTCAGAGATGACTTTTATGATACTGAGGTATGTACTCTCTATCCCTATACTCTGAAGAGTTTTGATCAAGGAAGGAAGCTGTACTTTGTCAAATGCTTTTTTGCATCTATGGAGAGGACCATATGATTCTTGTTCTTTCTTTTGTTAATGTATTGTATCACATTGATTTGCGGATGTTGAAGCACCCTTGCAGCCCAGGGATAAATCCTGGTCATAGTGAATAATCCTTTTAATGTACTGTTGGATCCTTTTGGCTAGTATTTTGGTGAGAATTTTTGCATCCATCGTCATCAAGGATATTGGTCTGTAATTTTCCTTTTGAATGGGGTCTTTGTCTGGTTTGGGGATCAGGTAATGGTGGCCTCATAAAACGAGTTTGGAAGTTTTCTTCCATATCTATTTTTTTGAACAGTTTCAGGAGAATAGACATTAATTCTTCTTTAAATGTTTGGTAGAATTACCCTGGGAAGCCGTCTGGCCCTGGGCTTTTGTTTCTTGGGAGATTTTTGATGACTGCTTCAATTTCCTTAATGGTTATAGGTCTGTTCAGGTTTTCTATTTCTTCCTGGTTCAATTTTGGTAGTTGATACATCTCTAGGAATGCATCCATTTCTTCCAGGTTATCTAATTTGCTGGCATAGAGTTGCTCATAATATGTTCTTATGATTGTTTGTATTTCTTTGGTGTTGGTTATGATGTCTCCTGTTTCATTCATGATTTTGTTGATTTGGGTCATTTCTCTTTTCTTTTTGATAAGAATGGGCAGGGGTTTATCAGTCTTTTTAATTTAATTTAATTCTTTCATAGAACCAGCTCCTAGTATTGTTGATCTGTTCTACTGTTCTTTTGGTTTCTATTTCATTGATTTCTGCTCTGGTCTTCATAATTTCTCTTCTCCTTCTGGGTTTAGGCTTTTTTTGCTGTTTTTTCTCTAGCTCCTTTAGGTGTAGTGGTAGGTTGTGTATTTGAGACCTTTCTTGTTTCTTGAGAAAGGCTTGTATTGCTATATACTTTCCTCTCAGGACTGCCTTTGCTGCATCTCAAGGATTTTGAGCAGTTGTGTTTTCATTTCATTGGTTTCCATGAATTTTTTTAATTCTTCTTTAATTTCCAGGTTGACCCATTCATTCTTTAGTCGGATGCTCTTTAGCCTCCATGTATTTGAGTTCCTGCAACTTTCCTCTTGTGATTGAGTTCTAATTTCAAAGCTTTGTGGTCTGAAAATATGCAGGGAATAATCCCAGTCTTCTGGACTGGTTGAGACCTGAGTTGTGACCTAGGATGTGATCAATTCTGGAGAATGTTCCATGGGCACTAGAAAAGAATGTGTATTCCGTTGCTTTGGGATGGAATGTTCTGAATACGTCTGTGAAGTCCATTTGGTCCAGTGTGTCATTTAAAGTCTTTATTTCCTTGTTGATCTTTTGCTTAGATGATCTGTCCATTTCAGTCAGGTGGGTGTTAAAGTCCCCCACTATTATTATACTGTTGTCAATGTGTTTCTTTGCTTTTGTTATTAATTGCCTTATATAATTGGCTGCTCCCACGTTAGGGGCATAGATATTTACAATTGTTAGATCTTCTTGTTGGATAGACCCTTTAAGTAGGATATAGTGCCTCTCCTCATCTCTTACAGTCTTTGGTTTAAAATCTAACTTGTCTGATATAAGGACTGCCACCCCAGCTTTGGTTTAAAATCTAACTTGTCTGATATAAGGACTGCCACCCCAGCTTTCTTTTGGTGTCCATTAGCATGGTAAATGGTTTTCCACCCCCTCACTTTCAATCTGGGCGTGTCTTTGCGTCTAAAATGAGTCTCTTACAGACAGCGTATTGATGGGTCTTGTTTTTTAATCCAATGTGATAGCCTGTGTTTTTTGATTGGGGCATTTAGCCCATTTACATTCAGGGTAACTATTGAAAGATATGAATTTAGTGCCTATGTATTGCCTGTAAGGTGACTGTGACTGTATATTGTCTGTGTTCCTTTCTGATCTATGCTGTTTTTAGGCTCTCTCTTTGCTTAGAGGACCCCTTTCAATATTTCTTGGAGGGCTGGTTTCGTGTTTGTAAATTCCTTTAGTTTTTGTTTGTCCTGGAAGCTTTTTAGCTCTCCTTCTCTTTTCATTGACAGCCTAGGTGGATATAGTATTCTTGGCTGCATATTTTTCTCCTTTAGTGCTCTGAAGGTATCATGCCGGTCCTTTCTGGCCTGCCAGGTCTCTGTGGATAGGTCTGTTGCCAATCTAATGTTTGTACCATTGTAGGTTACATCTCTCTTCTCCCAAGCTGCTTTCAAGATTTTCTCTTTGTCTCTGAGACTCGTAAGTCTTAGTATTAGATGTCGAGGTGCTGACCTATTTTTATTGATTTTGAGAGGGGTTCTCTGTGCCTCCTGGATTTTGATGCTTGTTTCCTTCCCCACATTAGGGAAGTTCTCTGCTATTATTTGCTCCAATATACCTTCTGCCCCTCTCTCTTCTTCTTCTGGGATCCCAATTATTCTAATGTTGTTTCATCTTATGGTATTGCTTCTCTCGAATTCTGCCCTCGTGATCCAGTAGTTGTTTGTCTCTCTTTTTCTCAGCTTCTTTATTTTCCATCATTTGGTCTTCTTTATCGCTGATTCTCTCTTCTGCCTCATTTATCCTAGCAGTTAGTGCCCCCATTTTTGATTGTACCTCATTAATACCCTTTTTTATTTCGCCTTGTTAGATTTTAGTTCTTCTATTTCTCCAGAAAGGGTTTCTCTAATAATTTCCATGCTTTTTCAAGCCCAGCTAGTATCTTTAAAATCATGATTCTGAACTCTGTGTCTGACATCGTACTAATGTCCGTATTGAGTAGGTCCCTGGCAGATGGTACTATCTCTTGTTCTTTTTGTTGAGGTGATTTTTCCGTCTTGTCATTTTGTCCAGAGGAGAATAGATGAATGAGAGAAAAAAATGCTAACAGGGTAACAACATCCGCACAAAATATACTCTAAACAAATCAGAAAAGACCTGAGCAGGGAAAAGAAAGGGAAAGAAAGAGAACAAAAAAGATAAAAACAAAAACAGAACAAAACAAAACAAAAAAAACAGAATATGATCAAATATGTCAGGCTGGTATATAGATCAGTGCCACACACTAGATTTTGGGTGTATTTTGGTCTGTTATCAAAAAGTGCCTCCCAAAATTTTAAAGAAAGAAAGACTTATATATGTACAAAATAAGGGTTGATATGATGAATGGATGGAATATGATTGTAAAGATAAAAATTATAAAAAATTTTATAAAAGGAATTGATAAGATAAGTTGTTTGCCAAATAAAGAAGAGGATATAAAAATAAAATAAAATAAAAAAATGGGAGAGAATCTGATCAGGCAGGAGCCTAGAACAAAGCCATACACTAGACATTTAGGGCATATTTTGTTCTGTCAGAAGAAACTGTATCTCAAAATTTTAAAGGGAGAACAACTTATATATATATATATATGCCAAAAATAAGGGTATCTAATAGAATATCATTCTAAAAATGAAAAATAAAAATGTTTTTTTAAAAAAGAGATTGATAAGATGTTGGTTGAAAAAGGGAAAAAGAAAAATTTAAAAAAAAGACAGTTAAAAAAATTAACTTTGAAATACTAAAGAATCATTCTAAAAAAGCCATGAATTCTATGTGCAGTATTCCCCTAGTGCTGGAGTTCTGCCGTTCTCATTGATCAGTAAACTTGGTCTTGGCTGGCTGTTCGTGCTGATCTTCTGGGGGAGTGGCCTGTTGCCATGGTTCCCAAATGTCTTTGCCGGAGGCGGAATTGACCCGCCCTTGTCGGTCCAGGGTAAGTAATCTGCTCGCGTTTGCTCTCGGGAGCTTTTGTTCCCTGCAAGCTCTCGGTACAGCTTTGGAGGATGATAGTGAAAATGGCGGCCTCCCAATCTCCACCCCAGAAGAGCGGAGAACTCGGGGCTCTGCTCCCCAATGTGCCCCCAGGGAAAAGCAGTCAGTCACTCCTGTCTCCCCGGTCTCCGACCGCACTCCGTTGTCACCCGGCCTATGACCGAGCATTTCTATGTCTGGCACCCGACTCGGTGTGGAGTCTCCAAACCCAGCAGATCCCTGCGGTGCGCTCTCGCGCCGCTCCTTCCAGGGGAGGAAGGGGAGTCTCCCCGAATCTGCCGCTTGTTGGGTCCCTGCTGGAGGAGCCGTGCCCCGACTGGGCCGCGGATCACAGTTTATGGCAACCCCGGGCTGAGAGCCCGCGCCTCGACTCCGTCTCTGCAGCCGGCTTCCCTGCTCAGATACTTGGGAGCTCTGCCGCACTTAGGCACCCCTGGTCTTTCTGTGACCCCGAGGATCCTGAGACCACACTGTCCCATGAGGGTTTCACCTCCCGCTTAGCCACTGGAGTGACGTCCCTCAGTGGAGCCGACTTCTAAAAGTTCTGATTTTGTGCTCTGCGGCTCTATCACTTGCCAGAAGCGGCCAATGGAGGCCCCCTCCCCCGCTGTCTATCCTCCCGAATATCGCCTCGGACTTACTTCTCCACACGTCCTACCTTCCAGAAAGTGGTCGCTTTTTTGTTCAGAGAGTTGTTGCTATTCTTTTCTTCGATTTCCTCTTGAGTTCGTAGGTGTTCAGAATGGTTTGTCCTTATCCAGCTGAATTCCTGAGACCAGACGAAATCCAGGTCTCCTACTCCTCCGCCATCTTGCTCCGCCCCCCACGGTACTTCCTAATTTAAAAGCAAAACATTAAGACAAAAACATATTCACTGCATAAATAATTTTTTAAAAATCATTTAATGAAGTTGAACAAGTTTCTTTGTTGGAACTACACATCTCTAAAATGCAAATGTGCTTGGGAATACCCAAGAGGAGTGTTTGGATATGCAACAGTACACATGTGATTTTGGGACCAGACTATTGTGTTTTCAAAGTCCCCATAGAAGCAAGTTTAGGAGTGTAGCTTGATTCCAGTAAATTTTAGTTGGCGTGCCTATTTCTGGATCTTGCCCCACTTAGCCTGGGGTAATCTACAGACTTAAATCTTTTGTTCTAGGTTATTTCCCAAAACATGAATAAATAGACTATATTAAGATTGCAGCATTATGTAATTCAATTCAGAAACTGAATATTGGAAAGGTCAATTCTTTGATATTTAAGGGGCCACTGTGTAATAGTATGGGGTAATGAATGTACCTGTGTGCTGATGGTGTTACCCCTTATTTGGGAGGGGTAGTACCAGATCATAGACCATCACACCCTCTAAATAAAATTTCATATATATTCATATATCATCTATTCCATCTGCCGTCAAGTTGCCTTATCCATCTCCAAAACCAATTCAACCCAAAGAGTTAGGCAGCACTATCTCTAGACTGAATAGCTTGTCTTCCTGTTTGGCCCCTATCTGTATGGGTATCTTAGGAAGCTGGGCTTCCACTTCTCTGGGGAAAGTTCTATCTTGCACTCAACTTTATCACATGGGTGGTGCTTTCCTGCTTTACTCTGTGCCAGTGATCCAGGGTTAGATAATGACAGTGTTAACACAAATATTTTAAAGACCTCAAACTCAGAATCTGTTATTGTCCAAAAACATATGAAAAGTTGCCTAATATCGCCAGTAATCAGAGAAACGAAAATCTGAACAGTAATTTAGCAAAATTTAAAAAGACTGGTCCTATCTAGTGCCAATCAATTTGTGGTGAAAGAAACATCTTCATCCTTACGTGTTGCTGATAGGAAATTGCTGCAGAAGTGATCTGAAGTGTGTTAAGTTTTATGTGTATTTCTTTTGACCAATGATTCTAGAAGCCTTAGTACATAAGAACATTTATATTTGAATATTTTTGGCAGTGTTCTTTGTACTTGATATCCTCCCTGCCTGGAAAAGTCTTGCCTGAGATAGATGAATATCTCTCTCACTCACTTCAGTTCTTGGATTACACACCTTCCCATGACCTCTTCTGAAAACCAGCAAGCCTCCCCCTATTTACCTTTTCTCGAGAGTCCCCCGTTTTTGTTCTCCACAACACTCAGTACTGTGTGACATGCTGTTATGTTACTTCTTTATGCATTTATTACCTGTCTCCCCCATGAGAGTGCAAGTTCCACAAAACCAAGAATTTTGTTTGTTTTGTTCACCTGAGTGCCTAAAGCAAATATCTCCAGTTACAATGACTATATGATGAATGAATGAATATACAAATTTAAAAGAATGAGTTATATCTATATGTACTAAGCCAGAAGGAAGAATAGGTTATACTGTTGACAGAAAGCAAGTTTTGCAGAAAAGTATATGAGATGACCCAATTTTTATAAAGACATGAAATATGTATATTTACATATCAATATGTATGCATATGTCCTTCCTATCTATGTTTCCGTCTGTATTTCTAAGAGCACAGAACAAGATACAGAGGATATGTGCCATATTGCAAATTAACATAGGTTGCTTTGGGATATTGGAGTCACACTGGAGGGGTAAGGAAGAGATTGTTAATTTTTTTTATACCTTCATATTGTTGCCTTATGACAACAGGCATTGCTTTACTTCTCTAACAACAACCAAAAATTATCCAATAAAATAAATGCAATCACACGCATGTAAAATGACTCTGGGCTACTTTAAATGTAATATAGCAAATTATATTATTTTACTCTTGCACAGTTGGGCTTCTTTGCATCTTCTGGTACCAGTGTCTTCAGGCTTATAACAGAAAGGTAATTAGCTTCATTTTGGTTTGCCATAGTCTCAGGGTTCACATGAAACATGTGATTGTTTGCCAAAGCTCAGCCAAGAGGACTCCTCTACCTTAAGCCTTACCTCTTAATTGTCTGAGGCTTTGATAGAAGAGGACAGTGGTCACATATTGGAGTTTTGTATGTCTCATAAATAGTGGCACACCTGAAGTGAGGTAGGGATCATGGTCAGCCTGTAATTCAGGTGCCAAGGGGAGGATACATTCTAGACAATGAAAAATCAATAATAAACTTCACTAAGAGTCCACCTGCTTTTTATTATCACCATGTGCCTGTAATTCTCAATAATGCCTGTATTACAGTTCTCTCCAAAAAAGTGTTTGGCCTAATTTCTAAATAATCGCTGAGGCTATTGATGAGTCAGGATGGACTGTACTGTCCTTGGTATGCCGCTACTCATATATAGCTGATTTTAATAATGAAAGGTAATATCTTACTTTTATTAAGCACCTATCATATATTTAATGCAGTGCTAGGAATAGAAATAGAAAGATGAATAAGACATCGCTCCCACACTCAAGTAGCTCTTAGTCGACAGAGGAAGCAGGCACAGATGCAACTGGATAAAATATGGGGCAGGTATTTTAATGAAGAAATCTCTGAAGAGCTTGGAGGATACAGAGGAGGAAGTGATTAGTTCTGCCTAGGGAATTCATTCAATACTTGTTCACAAATGTTTATTGAATGAATTGTCTACACTGGGCCAGGCACAGTGAATGAGAAATCAGAGCTTATTTTCAGGTAGGACAGTGTAGGTCACAACATCAGTAAACCGGGTAAATTCAAGCAGAGAATAGTGCTTTGTGATGCTGTAACAGAGAGGGCCCAGTAAGGGTCATCAGAGGCAGCCTCCTGAGCAGGTTGTGTTTTGGTTGAGGCTAAATGATGACATGAAGAGAGCAATGAAAACTCAGGAGGAATGGAATCTATAGAATCCAGAGGTGGCACAGGCCAGACCACATAGAATGGAGGTTTGCAAACCTGGATGGGCTGAGAATCACCGGGCCAGTGGCACATCCTACATAATTGGTGTTGGCACGGGGCCCAGGCTTTGCTATTTTGCAAAAGCTCTACAGAACATTCTTATGTGCAGATGGGACTGAGATGCTACAGTGTGGGATGGGAGAAGTATGATGAAGACCACAACAGGGTTTTAAGAAGGGGGATTGGCATGATCTAATTTACATTTTTTAAAGTATTATTGCTATGTGCAGGAGGTTTCGTGGCTTTCTGCTGGGCCTTGAAGAAAAAAGTAAGATTTTTACTTTCGATGGAAGAATGGGAACAAGACCTGAAAAAGGAATGAGAAGTGATATGGGTTGGTATTGGAAGGAATGATGGGATTTGGGGTGACACGGGTGTGGACAGATCCAAGGAATAACATAGTGGAGCTGCTAAGCAGATAAACCTCTTAATTAAGACAGAAGTTAAGGCTTTGCCTTAGGTAAATTGTTAAGCAGCAATGGTAATCTTTGATTCCACCTTTAGGTAGTCTCTGTTCCCTTTCTCTCTCTCCATGTTGGGAGGTTTCCCACCCTGGGTGCTGTTATCTTGGGTAGGCTTGGGGTTTGTTGAGATTTTTTTCTGTCACTGTTGTGGTCATTTTAACAATTGCTCCTGTTTTCTACCTAATGTACCTCTGCAGCAGTAATCAAACACAAAATGAGTCATGAAGATTTCCAAATGGGCTTTCACCCAAGCTTCAATGTTAGTGCACCATGGAATCTATTTCCTGTAAGAAACTCCCGGAGTAGCACCTGACGAGGTTCTCAATTCTTAGGTCAAGAGCTTCATTAAATCTTTCTTGGCCTCTCCCGCACTGGGACTTTATGTTTTGGAGACAGTGCTGTGTTGGCATCAAATGGTGGTGCCTTGTGTTAAGTAATCTCTCTTTTAATTTCTCTCATCAGTGGGGCAGTTGTGGGATTTTATGATTGAAGCCATGAAAACAGCTAGTATTCTGTAAGGCTGAAGTGATCTAATATTAAGGTTCCTGAACTTAAAATACATACTTCCCAAGAAGAGTAATAGCTGACATGTCTTTTTCCCACCCTGGCTTAGCAACCCATTGTCATGCTAACATCTTTCTTCTCTGAGAATGGTTTGTCTGTGCCCATCTGTATGGGGGAGGATGAAATTATTGACCAGGAACTCAGGTTATCAATTCAGACTTGCCTTCCAATCAGGATTTTACCACTTACTAAGTATGGTTCTGTACAAGTTATTTAACCAGTCTGAGACTTGATGTCCTCATCTGAACCTTGCCACTTAACAAATTAACCTTGACCAAGAGCATCAGCATCACCTGGGAGACATTTCTAACGAAATGTGGAGTCTCAAGCCCCATCCCACACCTACAGAATTAGAATCTGCATTTTTAGATTTTTAGATCCCCTGGTGATCATATAAACATTAGGGTTAAGAAACAATAATCTAGAAAAATCTGTGCTGTATTAACTTTACCTGTGGGTAAAAATGTCTATTGCTGAAGAATGCCAGCAGAAGAAAACTTGTTAGTTGCAATTTTCAGTGTAGAATGGATTTTTAAGAAGCTTATTTGTAAAAGATAGAAATAATGGAGACAAAAGAACAAACCATTTTATATTTTGGAAGGCATATGGGCCTTTAGTTACCCCCTCAAATTACAAAAACGAAGTGGTTGTGCTCACCTTGGCAGCACATATACAAAAACCAAGTGACCGCTCAATTTGTCTGTACCCTGAGTTAGCATTGGAAAATATGGCGAAGACGAAATTACATCATGAAGCATCAAATCACATTTGTTAGGCTTCTTACTTTACTTAGAATCGCCACTACCCACTTTGTCTTGGAATACTCACTATTCTTGATAGAACTCATAGGAAAAACAGTTTATAACCAGCATGGAATCTGTACACAAATAGAACAAGCTTAGACATTTCACAAACTGCCAATTTTTATTGGCTTCCTAACTGTCTCTATTTTTACTTAGGAGAAAAGACAAGAAAGAAAGAATACTGAAGTTTCTAGTCATCCTGAGTCACATCCACACTTGTGTCATCATCATCATCTGCTTTCTTCTTCTTAGAGGCATCCTATTAATCTCTCAACTACTGCTATTTCATTTTTGGTGTGGACCACTAGAGAAAATGCTTTTCTATTCAACCACCATGAATGATCTTTTTCTCTTTTATTTTTTTTTACATTAACACCACCCTTTTTCACTCTTTTCTTGCTCCCTGTTACCCTCACTACCCAAGAAGTAACCTGTGAATGCTTTGGTACAAATTTTGGATGTAACTCTCTATAATGATGATTCATGGATGATCTTCAGTTACTTTGTGTTACATTGTATTTCCCATTGATAGGTCTAGGCAGTAAGAGTTCTTTTTTTGTGTTAGGAAAGAATTAATTACTATAAAGACTATCATTCTCTTTATTAGCCTGAACTACCAGTAATAATCAGTACAACAACATCAAGACAGTCAACTCTGATTCAGATCCATTTTCCAATTGATGTTCAACTATTTAATCATACTATGTGAAGAGTTTGCATCAGAAGAGGGAGAATGAAAGTCAAAATTATGTAATTCAGGATAGTCCATGTTATTCTAAGGCAGCATGCACCTCCCAAAACACAGTTGCTTAACCTCACAAAATGTCATGAGAATTCTAAATTACATGCCCAGTGTGAGTTGATAATGGTGCCTGTCTCATTATAGATACTCGGAGATGAGATGAAGACGGGCTCCATTTAGACACATGTTTCTCCATAACTGTGGAATGGCAGGAATGAAGAGAATCCACAATGAGGCTCTCAACGTTTTTTCCAGAAGTGGCATTGGCCAAAACATGTCACACAGCTATCCTCAAATGGGGTGGGGAAGTACAAACCTATTGTGTCCAGAAGGAGGAAAGCCAGCAATACTTGGTCACCAGTATTAATGACTATCCAAAATTATCACACCCTTAGATCTTTTGGCTTTGAGCTCTCCTGCTTTACCACACACTAGTTTTGTAACCTTAGTAAACCTTGACTTTCTCAACAGTAAAATAGCTATAAAGCACCTGCCCTTCTTACCTCAAGGCTTATTTTGAGGACCAAATTCCCTAATGTATGTAAAAGCACTCTGAATGTGTGAAGGATTCTTACCAGCAAAATCTTTAGTTCCTGATACATGACCTTATTTCCATCTGTGTTCTATTGTATTGACTAGGCAATGGATGATTTGCTATTATTAAATATGAATGCTCTTATATAAAATCCTAGTATGAGTTAATTAAAATACCAAGAAGATTGTTTATATATGATCAAAAGGCAGGCATAAAATCTGAAAATATAGTTAGTTTTGCCCTCTATTATCAATGTGAGAATGTGGAACATTATGCTGTTTCTTAGAAAGTCAGCTCCACCTCTACTGCTGCCATCCCTCTGAAACTACTAACTCCAATAGATTTGTTCTGAAAATCGTTAATTTAGTTTGAAGGGAAACTTACAGGAGCACAAGATCTCAGGATCATGATTGCTACTGTCTAATAAGTCTCTGGACAGTAGAAGAGATTGGAAAGGCTATAAGAAAAATGGAAAAAGAAAGAAGAGGAATTAAATAGATGGCTGGCCATCAGATTAGAACTTTGGGGAAAGAGTAAGTGTATTTACCAGAAATTTCTCTCTCTCTCTGTTTTTCTTTCTAAGCTTATCTTTTGAATCTTCCATTTCTCTTCATGAATTTTACAGAATAACTTAACACTAAAGTTTTGTGGAAGTGAAACGTGGTTTTTTTTTTGTTTTTTTTTTTTTTTAGAGGATGGTTTACAGAGTGCTGAGTATTTTTTAAGGTGGACACAGGGTGAGAACTCAGGCTGATTGTGAGACATCCACTCAAATGAGTGACACCAAGAATGATAAAAATGAGAGGAGCAGGCTTTTGGGCAAGACTCAAAACCAACTATCCAAGCAGTTATTTGTGTCTCCCAAAATAGTTCTGTAGGTTAAGCATGTGTAGGTCCCTCTTATTTTTTATTCAATTATATAAATAACATTTTGGATGACTCAGTCCTAGCAGGGAGTGAACTAAGCCATTTAGCTTCCTAGAGCCATTGTGCAAAAGGCCATAGAACCCAGTACATACCAGAATGTAAGAAAGAACATCAGGTTCAAGATGGAAAGTGAGTACACAACAGATCTTCTAAATCAGAGGCACTGGAGGAGAGAACAAGGAATAAACACAAAGAGTGGTTAAATCACCAAGCACATTGGAACAGATGATATGGAGCTGATCTAAGTTTATTGTGGAAACAGGACTCAGTGCATCTGCATTGGCCAGCTCAGTCTTCCTAAAGTTTCTGGAACAGAACAGACACTAGATATATATTGGTCTTTTGGATTTCACTCATCATTAACTTTTCAACAGGTTTTTAATTCACAAAGCATCTGGGTTTGTGTAATTGCTTACCTAATAGTGCCCATTACATGGTTGGATGGTAACCAGGACAGAGATAAACTAGGAAAACAGAATGCTCTTCACCATCTCAAGTACTGAAGTAGAAAACAATATTTTACTAAAAATCTTCAGTAAAATAGCAGTCTCATGGTTTCAGGTCCCAGCCCTGCTACTTCTTAGGTATGTGACCCAAGTTAAGTCATTTAATTTCTCTGCATATCAATTTCTCCATATATAAAAGGATAATAACAAACTACCTGTATCACATGGTTGTTGGGTAATATAATAATGAATCATTTAAGTTCTTTTTAAAATGCATAAGCTGTTAATAAAAAAACGTGCACAAATTGTTATAGAAATGAGATGCTCTCCTACACATCCACATCTTTGTATGGGTGTTTCCTTTTAATAGGCTTCACTCCAACACTGCTGCATGTGCAAACTCCTAATGGCTCCTCATGCCTAAACTCCATTGGTCTTCTGTGACCCTTCCTTCCTTTTTATTTTTTTATTTGTTTAATAATTTTTTTGTTATGTTAATCACCATACATTACATCATTAGTTTTTGATGTAGTGTTCCATGATTCATTGTTCGTGCATAACACCCAGTGCTCCACGCAGAATGTGCCCTATTTAATACTGTTCACCAGGCTAACCCATCCCCCCAACACCCTCCCCTCTAGAACCCTCAGTTTGTTTTTCAGAGTCATCATCTCTCATGGTTGGCCTCCCCCTCTGACTTACTCTACTTCATTCTTCTCCTCTCCAGTTGAGACCTGATTTGTGACCTAGGATGTGATCAATTCTGGAGAATGTCCCATGCGCACTAGAGAAGAATGTGTATTCCGTTGCTTTGGGGTGGAATTTTCTGAATATGTCTGTGAAGTCCATTTAGTCCAGTGTTTCATTTAAAGTATTTATTTCCTTGTTGATCTTTTGCTTAGATGATCTGTCCATTTCAGTCAGAGGGGTGTTAAAGTACCCCCATTATTGTATTGTTGTCAATGTGTTTTTTTTTCCTTTTGTTGTTAATTGCCTTATATAATTGGCTGCTCCCATGTTAGGGGCATAGATATTTACAATTGTTAGATCTTCTTGTTGGATAGACCCTTTAAGTAGGATATAGTGTCCTTCTTCATCTCTTATTACAGTCTTTGTGTTAAATCTAATTTGTCTGATATAAGGATTGCCACCCCAGCTTTCTTTTGGTGTCCATTAGCATGGTAAATGATTTTCCACCCCCTCACTTTCAATCTGGGGTTGTCTTTGGGTCTAAAAGGAGTCTCTTGCAGACAGCGTATTGATGGGTCTTGTTTTTTAATCCAATGTGATAGCCTTTGTCTTTTGATTGGGGCATTTAGTCCATTTACATTCAGGGTAACTATTGAAAGGTTTGAATTTAATGCCATTGTATTGCCTGTAAGGTGACTGTGACTGTATATTGTCTGTGTTCCTTTCTCATCTATGCTGCTTTTAGGCTCTCTCTTTGCTTAGAGGGCCCCTTTCAAGATTTCTTGGAGGACTGTTTCGTGTTTGCAAATTCCTTTAGTTTTGTTTCTCCTGGAAGCTTTTTATCTCTCCTTCTATTTTCAATGAGAGCCTCGCTGGATATAGTATTCTTGGCTGCATATTTTTCTCGTTTAGTGCTCTGAAGATATCATGCCAGTCCTTTCTGGCCTGCCAGGTCTTTGTGGATAGGTCTGTTGCCAATCTGATGTTTCTACCATTGTAAGTTACATGTCTCTTCTCCCGAGCTGCTTTCAGGATTTTCTCTTTGTCTCTGAGACTCGTAAGTTTTACTATTAGATGTTGGGGTGTTGACCTCTTTTTATTGATTTTGAGAGGGGTTCTCTGTGCCTCCTGGATTTGGATGCCTGTTTCCTTCCTCACATTAGGGAAGTTCTCTGCTATAATTTGCTGCAATATACCTTCTGCCCCTCTCTCTCTTTCTTCTACTTCTGGGATCCCAATTACTCTAATGTTGTTTTGTCTTATCATATCGTTTATCTCTCAAATTATGCCCTCGTGATCCTGTAGTTGTTTATCTCTCTTTTTCTCAGCCTCTCTATTTTCCATCATTTGGTCTTCTATATCACTGATTCTCTCTTCCACCTCATTTATCCTAGCAATTAGTGCCCCCATTTTTGATTGCACCTCATTAATAGCCTTTTTGATTTCGACTTGTTTAGATTTTAGTTCTTTTATTTCTCCAGAAAGGGTGTCTCTAATAACTTCTGCGCTTTTTTCAAGCCCCGCTAGTATCTTTAAAGTCATGATTCTGAACTCTAGGTCCGACATCATACTAATGTCCGTATTGAGTAGGTCCCTGGCAGACCGTACTACCTCTTGTTCTTTTTGCTGAGGTGATTTTTTTCGTCTTTTCATTTTGTCCAGAGGAGAATGGATGAATGAAAGAACAAAATGCTAACTGGTTAACAACGTCCCCAGGAAATATACTCTATACAAATCAGAAAAGACCTGAAACCAGCGTAAAAGAAAGGGAAAGAAAGAAAAAAGAGAAAATAAAGAAAATGAAAAAGATAAAAACAAACAAAAACAGAACAAAACAAAAAAAACAGAATATCATCAAATATGATCAGGCTAGTGCATAGATCAGGGCCACACAGTAGATTTTGGGCGTATTTTGGTCTGTTAGAAGAAAGTGCCTCCTAAAATTTTAAAGGAAGGAAGACTTATACATGTACAAAACAAGGGTTGATACAAGGAAGGGATGGAAGATGACTGTAAAGATGAAAATTATAAAA
>NW_027397114.1:1094711-1099934 GCF_003265705.2 Callorhinus ursinus
GGGAAAAAGAAAAATTCAAAAAAAAAAATTAAAAAAAATTATCTTTGAAAGATTAAAGAATCGGGGGAAAAAAGGCATGAATTCTATGTGCTGTATTCCCCTAGTGCTGGAGTTCTGCCATTCTCATTAATTGGTAAACTTGGTCTTGGTTGGCTGGTTTTGTTGATCTTCCAGGGGAGGGGCCTGTTTCTGTGGTTCTCAGATGTTTTTGCCAGAGGAGGAATTTCCCTGCCCTTGCCGGGTCCGGGGTAAGTAATCTGCTCGGGTCTCGGTAGCTTTTGTTACCTGCAAGCTTTCTGTACAGCTTTGGAGGATGAGAGCAAAAACGGCTGCCTCCTAATCCCTGCCCCAGAGGAGCCGAAAACTTGGGGCCCTCTCCTCAGTTAGCCCCCAGAGAAAAGCAGTCAATTACTCCCGTCTCCCTGGTCTCCAGGCACACTCTTTGCTCACCCGGCCTGTGACCGAGGATTTCTATCTCTGTCACATGACCCTGTGTGGAGTCTCCAAACCCAGCAGATCCCTGCGGTGCGCTCCCGCACCTCTCCTCCCAGGGGAGGAAGAGGAGTCTCCCCAGATCTACTGCTTGTTGGTTCCCTGCTGGAGGTGCAGTGGCCCGTCTGTGCCACGGATCATGGTTTATGGCAACCCCGAGGTGAGAGCCCACTCCTCGGCTCAGTCTCTGCAGCCAGCCTCCCCGCTCTGATACCTGGGAGCTCTGCTGCACTCAGGCACCCCCGGTCTTTCTGTGACCCTGAGGGTCCTGAGACCACAGTGTCCCAGTGAGGGTTCCACCCTCCGCTTAGCCACTGGAGTGACGTCCATCATAGGAGCAGACTTCTAAAAGTTCTGATTTTAGCTCTGCTGCTCTATCACCTGTGGTAGCCCCCTCCCCGCCGTCTGTCTTCCCAAATATCACCTCGGATTCACTTCTCACGTCCTACCTTCCAGAAAGTGGTCGCTTTTCTGTTCAGAGAGTTGCTGGTATTCTTTTCTTCAATCTCCTGTTGAGTTCGTAGGTGTTCAGAATGGTTTTATCCCTATCTAGCTGAATTCCTGGGACCAGACGAAATTTAGGTCTCCTACTCCTCTGCCATCTTGCTTCTCCTCTGGAAAAATAAATTTTAGCATTATAATTAAGTAAGTTATGTTTATATAAAACATATCTTGATTAAGTGTTTAGAGAAATACTTAAATTTGTGGACTTATAAAGAAATGAATTTGTTGACAGAAGCTACATTTAATTATGCATTATTTAAAATGTATTAAGATGTTTATATACAAAGATCTGTAGGAGTAAGCCTGTAAATATTGGGATATCTACTTCCAGTATGGTAACTAGTTTTTATCATCCAGCCTTCTTCCTAACAAGGTTGAGAGGTTGAATAACTGAGTAGAACTTTTAGCAGTCTTACGGTTTTAAATTGGAGTTAAGGGCCTGCCAAGGAGGATGGACATGTTAAAGAAAAAATAAGAAGATAGTAGTAAGGGAAAAATGAAGGGAGGAAATTGGAGGGGAGAACAAACTATATGAGTAATGACAATCCAGATTAGACCAGCCCTCAAAGACTGAAACTCAGCTTTGAATCAGTTCAATCCCAAAATGAATTACTGTACCTGCCTCTTACCTGTCATTACCTAATGACAATCCGGATTAGACCAATCCTCAAAGACGGAAACTCGGCTTTGAATCAATACAATCCATAAATGAATTACTCTGACCTACCTCTTGCTGCCTGCCAAAGGAAAAAGTTGATACTTTCTGGAAGAAGGTAACATCACCCAGTGCTTCGAATTACCTCTGCAATTTTTCTTCATAAAAGAAGTGAGATAGTGGATAAAAAATAAGTCATATGAAGAAAGAAGAGGAATATCTGAAATAACAGATAATAGAAACAGACCCACAGGAGATTCAGATACTAGAGATATCAGACCTGGTCTTGAGAAAACTGAATATGTTCAAGAGAACTGGAATATATATATATATTTAAAAAAAGTCAAATTGAACTTCTAGTGAAATTTCAGGAGAACATGTTTAACCCATTCATTAATTTGACAGTATTTATTAACCACCTAATGTGAGCAAAAAAGGACAAAGGTAAGAAAGAACAAACAAAATATTAAGAAATTCTGCCCTTATGGCACTTATATTCTGGAAGACGGAGAGAGAAAATAAACAATACATAAAATAAGTGAACAAAATATTATAAATATAGGAGAAAATAAGTAAGACATTTCAGGTGGAGATGATGTGATTGGGTAAGTGGATACTATTTAAATAGGTTGCTAGGACTTATTTAAAAGGTAATATTTTAACAAGGCCTTGAATGAGATAAGTCAGGCTAATATCTCTGGGAGGAATATTCCAGGCATAGAGAAGGCCCAGTTAGAAGGTCTTAGAACAGGAAATTAATTGGTAAGTTCAAAGAATAGCAGAAATGTTAGTGGAGTCAGCTAGAGGGTGAGCCGTGGATAGGGAATAGAGAGGGGAGGGTTAAATCATATTGAACCTTATTGACCAAATGGGCTGTGGCTTTTACTCTGAATGATATGGGATGACATCAGAAATTTCTGAGCAGAAAGGGGTATAATATGATGTACATCTTGAAAGAATTCTTCTAGTTGCTCTATTGAGAAGATAATAATGACAAAAACCATAAGGGGCAGCAACAAAAGCAGGGAAACCAGCTTAGGACCTGTGCAGAAAACCAGGAGAGAGATTAATAGGTTCAGAGTTGAAATCAGAATATATAGGGAAGAGTGGTTGAATTTTTTATATATTTTGAGTATGGAGCCAGTACCAATATCATATAGATTGAATGTTAGGTAAGAGAGAGTGATTATTAATAGCACCCTCTTTTACTTTCAAAAAGATTCTAAATTTGACAAAGTATATGATCTTCTTAGGTAAGTCAGAATGAACCTCCTTCATGGTGTATTACTATTTTTTAAAATTTTGTTTATTATGTTAGCATACATTACATCATTGGTTTTTGATGTAGTGTTACATGATTCATTGTTTGAATATAACACCCAGTGCTCCATGCAATACGTGCCCTCCTTAATACCCATCACCAGGCTAACCCATCCCCCCAACCCTCTCCCCTCTAAAACCCTCAGTTTGTTTCTCAGAGTCCATAGTCTCTCATGGTTCATCCTCTGCTCTGATTTCCCCCCCTTCATTTTTCCCTTACTACTATCTTCTTATTTATTTTTTAACATAAAATGTATTATCTGTTTCAGAGGTACAGGTCTGTGATTCATCAATCTTACACAGTTCATAGCGCTCACCATAGCACATACCTTCCCCAATGTCCATCACCCAGCGACCCCATCCCTCCCACCCCCCACCACTCCTGCAACCCTCAGTTTGTTTCCTGAGATTAAGAGTCTCTTATGGTTTGTCTCCTCTCTGGTTTCCTCTTGTTTCATTTTTTCCTCCCTTCCTCTGTGCTCCTCTATCTTGTTTCTTAAATTCCTCATATCAGTGAGATCATATGATAATTGTCATTCTCTGATTGACTTATTTCACTTAGCATAATACCCTCTAGTTCCATCCATGTCGTTCCAGATGCCAAGATTTCGTTTGTGTTATTTTTGATGCCTGCATAATATTCCATTGTATATATACACCACATCTTTTTTATCCATTCATCTTTTGATGGACATCTTGGCTCTTTCCATAGTTTGGCTATTGTGGACATTGCTGCTATAAACATTGGGGTACACGTACTCCTTTGGATCGGTACATTTGTATCTTTGGGGTAAATACACAGTAGTACAATTGCTGGGACATAGGGTAGCTCTATTTTCAACTTTTTGATGAATCTCCAAACTGTTTTCCAGATGCCTGCACCAGCTTGCATGCCCACCAGCACTGTAGGAGGGTTCCCTTTCTCAACATCTGTCATATCCTGACTTGTTAATTTTAGCCATTCTGACTGGTGTGAGGTGGTATCTCATAGAAGGTTTTTTTTTTTAATATCTCCATTTTATTTATTTTTTTCTTTAAATTTTTTTATTATATGTTAATCACCATACATTACATCATTAGTATTTGATGTAGTGTTCCATGATTCATTGTTTGTGCATAACACCCAGTGCTCTAGGCAGAACGTGCCCTCTTTAATACCCATCACCAAGCTAACCCATCCCCCCAACCCCCTCCCCTCTAGAATCCTCAGTTTGTTTTTCAGAGTCCATCATTTCTCATGGTTCATCTCCCCTTCCAATTTAACCCCTTCATTCTTCCCCTCCTGCTATCTTCTTCTTCTTTTTTTTCTTAACATATACTGCATTATTTGTTTCAGAGGTATATCTGTGATTCAACAGTCTTGCACAATTCACAGCCCTCACCATAGCACATAACCTCCCAAATGTCTATCACACAGCCACCCCATACCTCCCACCCCCCATCACTCCAGCAACACTAAGTTTGTTTCCTGAGATAAAGAATTCCTCATATCAGTGAGGTCATATGATACATGTCTTTCTCTGATTGACTTATTTCACTCACCATAACACCCTCCAGTTCCATCCACGTCGTTGCAAATGGCAAGATCTCATTCCTTTTGATGGCTGCATAATATTCCTTTGTGTATATATACCACTTCTTCTTTATCCATTCATCTGTCGATGGACATCTTGGCCCTTTCCACAGGTTGGCTATTGTGGACATTGCTGCTATAAACATTGGGGCGCATATACCCCTTCGGATCCCTACATTTGTATCTTTGTGGCAAATACCCAGTAGTGCAATTGCTGGATTGTATGGTAGCTCCGTTTCCAACTTTTTCAGGAACCTCCATACTGTTTTCCAGAGTGGCTGCACCATCTTGCATTCCCACCAACAGTGTAGGACGGTTCCCTTTCTCTGCATCCCTGCCAACATCTGTCGTTTTCTGACTTGTTAATTTTAGCCATTCTGACTGGTGTGAGGTGGTATCTCATAGAAGTTTTTTTTTTTAATATCATCTCCATTTTATTTATTTTTTTCGTTAAATTTTTTTATTATTATGTTAATCACCATACATTACATCATTAGTTTTTGATGTAGTGTTCCATGATTCATTGTTTGTGCATAACACCCAGTGCTCTACGCAGAACGTGCCCTCTTTAATACCCATCACGAGGATAACCCATCCCCCCAACCCCCTCCCCTCTAGAATCCTCAGTTAGTTTTTCAGAGTCCATCATCTCTCATGGTTCAACTCCCCTTCCGATTTA
>NW_027397114.1:1100034-1116553 GCF_003265705.2 Callorhinus ursinus
AGAATTCCTCATATCAGTGAGGTCATATGATACATGTCTTTCTCTGACTGAATTATTTCACTCAGCATAACACCCCCCAGTTCCACCCACGTCGTTGCAAATGGCAAGATCTCATTCCTTTTCATGGCTGCATAATATTCCTTTTTGTATATATACCACATCTTCTTTATCCATTCATCTGTCGATGGACATCTTGACTCTTTCCACAGTTTGGCTGTTGTGGACATTGCTGCTATAAACATCGGGGTGCACGTACCCCTTCGGATCCCTACATTTGTATTTTGGGGTAAATACCCAGTAGTGTAATTGCTGGATCTTATGGTAGCTCTATTTTCAACTTTTTGAGGAACCTCCATACTGTTTTCCAGAGTGGTTGCACCAGCTTGCATTCCCACCAACAGTGTAGGAGGGTTCCCCTTTCTCAACATCCCCGCCAACATCTGTTGTTTCCTGACTTTTTAATTTTAACCATTCTGAGTGGTGTGAGGTGGTATCTCATTGAGGTTTTGATTTGGATTTCCCTGATGCCGAGCGATGTTGAGCACTTTTTCATGTGTCTGTTGGCCGTTTGGATGTCTTCTTTGGAAAAATATCTGTTCATGTCTTCTGCCCTTTTCTTGATTGGATTATTTTTTCTTTGGGTGTTGAGTTTGATAAGTTCTTTATAGATTTTGGATACTAGCCCTTTATCTGATATGTCATTTGCAAATATTTTCTCCCATTCTGTCAGTTGTCTTTTCATTTTGGGGACTGTTTCTTTTGCTGTGCAAAAAATTTTATCTTGATGAAATCCCAATAGTTCATTTTTGCCCTGGCTTCCCTTGCCTTTGGCGATGTTTCTAGGAAGAAGTTGCTGCAGCTGAGGTCAAAGAGGTTGCTGCCTGTGTTCTCCCTTAGTCGCGGGAGGGATGTCCACTATCACCACTGCTATTCAACTTAGTATTAGAAGTCCTAGCCACAGCAATCAGACAACAAAAAGAAATCAAAGGCATCCAAATCAGCAAAGAAGAAGTCAAACTCTCACTCTTTGCAGATGATATGATACTTTATGTGGAAAACCCAA
Source organism: Callorhinus ursinus (assembly GCF_003265705.2). Taxonomy (NCBI): domain Eukaryota; kingdom Metazoa; phylum Chordata; class Mammalia; order Carnivora; family Otariidae; genus Callorhinus; species Callorhinus ursinus. The sequence continues at coordinate 1,101,098 of NW_027397114.1, forward strand.
AAGACTCCACCCCAAAACTGCTAGAACTCATACAGGAATTCAGTCAAGTAGCAGGATATAAAATCAATGCACAGAAATCAGTGGCATTCCTATAACAACAACAAGACAGAAAAGAGACAAATCAAGGAGTTGATCCCATTTACAATTGCACCCAAAACCATAAGATACCTAGAAATAAATTTAACCAAAGAGGCAAAGGATCTGTCCTCAGAAAACTATAAACGACTCATGAAAGAAATGGAGGAAGACACAAAGAAATGGAAAAACATTCCATACTCATGGATTAGAAGAACAAACATTGTGAAGATGTCAATGCTACCAAAATCATAGAAGTTTTGATTGGATTTCCCTGATGCTGAGCAATGTTGAGCACTTTTTCATGTGTCTGTTGGCCATTTGGATGTCTTCTTTGCAGAAATGTCTGTTCACGTTTTTTGCGCATTTCTTGATTGGATCATTTGTTCTTTGGGTGTTCAGTTTGGTAAGTTCTTTACAGATATTGAATACTAGCCCTTTATCTGATATGTGATTTGCAAATATCTTTGCCCATTCTGTCCATTGCCTTTTGGTTTTGTTGACTGTTGCTTTTGCTGTGCAAAAGCTTTTTATCTTGATGAAGTCCCAGTAGTTCATTTTTGCCCTTGCTTCCCTTGTCTTTGGCAATGTTTCTAGGAAGAAGTTACTGTGGCTGAGGTCGAAGAGGTTGCTGCCTGTGTTCTCAAGGATTTTGATGGATTCCTGTCTCACAGTTATGTCTTTCAACCATTTGGAGTCTACTTTTGTGTGTGGTGTAAGGAAATGGTCCAGTTTCATTCTTCTGCATGTGGCTGTCCAATTATCCCAACACCATTTGTTGAAGAGACTGTCTTTTTTCCATTGGACATTCTTTCCTGCTTTGTCGAAGATTAGTTGATCATAGAGTTGAACTTCCATTTCTGGGTTCTCTGTTCTGTTCCCCTGATCTATGTGTCTGTTTTTGTGCCAGTACCATACTGTCTTGATGATGACAGCTTTGAAATAGAATTTGAAGTCCAGAATTGTGATGCCATCAGCTTTCTTTTCTTTCTCAACATTCCTCTGGCTATTCGGGGTCTTTTCTGGTTCCATATAAATTTTAGGATTATTTTTTCCATTTCTTTGATAAAAGTGGATGGTATTTTGATAGGGATTGCACTGAATGTGTAGATTGCTCTAGGCACCATTGACATTTTCACAGTATTTTTTCTTCCAGTCCATGGGCATGGAACGTTTTTCCATTTTTGTGTCTTCCTCAGTTTCTTTCATGATTCTAAATTATAACTATATAGGATCTTATCAACATTCATAAGAGTGATTTGTCTTCTCAGTGCTTTGGAAAAGTTTAAACACCATAGAATGAGTTATTCAACAAAGATTTTAAAGAATTCATCCTTGAATTTTTCTTGGTCCAGTTTTCTTTAAAGAAGGAGCTTTCTTAGTTTTTAGGGCATCTCAGTTTCTTTGGCTCTTTTTAGTATTTTGGAAAGGATATAGTCTGTTTAGCATTCCATGTGGGATTCAACTTTCTAATTTTCACTAATATGCTCACATTTTTATTTTCCAGTTTATAACTCAGAAATGAAACTGTTTCTATTGAAATTATCCCCCTTAAATTATGTCTTTCAATAGCTTCTTCTTACCCAGGGACTTATTGGAGTTACTATTATTATTATTATCATTATTCTTTATTTTGTCCAAGTCCATTACAAGGGTATTTCCTTTTCAGTCATTCTATAGTTTTATATAAAAATACATAATAGTTTTGTAACTATAACTACATATTTAATTTTATGTTCAAATGGATTGTTTTATTCAGTAATATACTTATTCAGTGAACTAGTACATAGGGAGAGCTTTCCATATTCTAGGCATTGTGCTGAACAATGGGGATATGCAATGGACTGTGCCCTTCTCTTTCCAAATTCATATATTAAAGTCTTAACCCTATAGTATTAGGAGGTAGGGCTTTTAGGAGGTAGTTAGATTATAACAGTGGAGCTTCTCAAGAATGGTATTATGTCCTTATAAAAAGAAACCAAGAGAGCTCTCCCACCCCTTTGGTAATGTAAGGACACACAAGAATTCTGCAGTCCAGAAGAAGACCCTCACTGGAACGCAACCATGCTGGCATTCTGATCTTGGAATTCCAGCCTCCTGAACTGTGATAACTAGATTTCTACTGTTTATAAGTATCCAGTCTGTGGTAATTGTTATAGAAGTCTGAACTAGCAAAGACAGGATACAATGGAGAACATGAAGATATGATTTCAGCCCTCACCATGAGAAAAAGTAAAAAATAAGTAGAGGCATAACTCAATAAACTAATCATAGTCCGTGGAAATAAACAAGATGCTTTTTGAAGAATAAGGGAAATGAAACTATTTTATTTTTTTCTTTAAATTTTTGTTTTTAATCACCATACATTGCGTCATTAGTTTCTGATGTAGTGTTCCATGATTCATTGTTTGTGCATTACACCCAGTGCTCAATGGAGAATGTGCCCTCTTTAATACCCATTGCCAGGCTAACCCATCCCCCCACATCCCTCCCCTCTAGAACCTTCAGTTTGTTTTTCAGAGTCCATCGTCTCTCATGGCTCATCTCCCCCTCTGATTTCAACCCCCTTCGTTCTTCCCCTCCTGCTATCTTCTTCTTTTCTTTTTCTTAACATATATTGCATTATTTGTTTCAGAGGTACAGATCTGTGATTCAACAGTCTTGCACAATTCACAGCGCTCACCATAGCACATACTCTGCCAATGTCTATCACCCAGCCACGCCATCCCTCCCACCCCACCCCCACTCCAGCAACCCTCACTTTGTTTCCTGAGATTAAGAATTCCTCATATCAGTGAAGTCATATGATACATGTCTTTCTCTGATTGACTTATGTCACTCAGCATAACACCCTCCAGTTCCATCCACGTCATTGCAAATGGCAAGATCTCATTCTTTTGATGGCTGCATAATATTCCAGTGTGTGTGTATGTGTGTGTGTGTGTGTGTGTGTGTGTGTGTGTGTGTGTATCACATCTTCTTTATCCATTCATCTGTCGGTGGACATCTTGGCTCTTTCCACAGTTTGGCTATTGTGGAAAATGGTACAATAAACATTGGGGTGCATGTACCCCTTCGGATCCCTACATTTGCATCTTTGTGGTAAATACCGAGTAGTGCAATTGCTGCATCATATGGTAGCTCTGTTTTCAACTTTTTCAGGACCTCCATACTGTTTTCCAGAGTGGTTGCACCAGCTTGCATTCCTACCAACAGTGTAGGAGGGTTCCCCTTTCTCCGCATCCCCGCCAACATCTGTTGTTTCCTGACTTTTTAATTTTAGCCATTCTGACTGGTGTGCGGTGATATCTCACTGAGGTTTTGATTTGGATTTCCCTGATGCCGAGCAATGTTGAGCACTTTTTCATGTGTCTGTTGGCCATTTGGATGTCTTTTTTGGAAAACTGTCTGTTCATGTCTTCTGCCCGTTTCTTGATTGGATCATTTGTTCTTTGGCTGTTGAGTTTGATAAGTTCTATATAGATTTTGGATACTAGCCCTTTATCTGATATGTCACGTGAAAAAATTTTCTCCCATTTCGTCATTTGTCTTTTGGTTTTGTGGACTGTTTCTTTTCCTGTGCAAAAGCTTTTTATCTTGATGAAATCCCAATAGTTCATTTTTGCCCTTGGTTTCCTTTCCTTTTGCGATGTTTGTAGGAAGAAGTTGCTATGGCTGAGGTCGAAGAGGTTGCTGCCTGTGTTCTCCTTTAGGATTTTGATGGACTCCTGTCTCACATATAGGTCTTTCAACTATTTGTAGTCTATTTTTGTGTGTGGTGTAAGGAAATGGTGCAGTTTCATTCTTCTGCATGTGGCTGTCCAATTTTCCCAACACCATTTGTTGAAGAGACTGTCTTTTTTCCATTGGACATTCTTTCCTGCTTTGTCAAAGATGAGTTGACTATACAGTTGAGGGTCCATTTCTGGGCTCTCGATTCTGTTCCATTGATCTATGTGTCTGTTTTTGTGCCAGTACCATACTGTCTTGATGATGACAGCTTTGTAATAGAGCTGGAAGTCCGGAATTGTGATTCCGCCAGCTTTGCTTTTCTTTTCCAATATTCCTCTGGCTATTCGGGGTCTCTTCTGGTTCCATACAAATTTTAGCATTATTTGTTCCGTTTCTCTTGATTGTATTTTGATGGGGATTGCATTGAATGTGTAGATTGCTCTAGGTAGCATTGACATCTTCACAATGTTTGTTCTTCAATCCATGAGCATGGAACATTTTTCCATTTCTTTGTGTCTTCCTCCATTCCTTTCATGAGTCTTTTATGGTTTTCTGAGTGCAGATCCTTTGCCTCTTTGGTTAGATTTATTCCTAGGTATCTTATGGTTTTGGGTGCAATTGTAAATGCGATCAACTCCTTCATTTCTCTCTCTTCTGTCTTGTTTTTGGTGTATAGGAATGCCACTGATGTCTGTGCATCGATTTTATATCCTGCCACTTTACTCAATTCCTGTTTCAGTTCTAGCAGTTTTGGAGTGGAGTCTTTTGGGTTTTCCACATACAGTATCATATCATCTGCAAAGAGTGAGACTTTGACTTCCTCTTTGCCGATTTGGATGCCTTTGATTTCTTTTTGTTGTCTGATTGCTGTGGCTAGGACTTCTAATACTAAGTTGAATAGCAGTGGTGATAGTGGACATCTTGCCGCATTCCTGACTTCAGGGGGAAAGCTCTCATTTTTTCCCCATGAGAATGATATTCGCTGTAGGTTTTTCATAGATGGCTTTTATGATATTGAGATATGTATCCTCTATCCCTAAATTTTGAAGAGTTTTGATCAAGAAAGGGTGCTGTACTTTGTCAAATGCTTTTCTGCATCTATTGGGAGGATCATATGATTCTTGTTCTTTCCTTTCCTAATGTATTGCATCACGTTGATTGATTTGCGGCTGTTGAACCAACCTTGCAGCCCAGTGATAAATCCCACTTGGTCGTGGTGAATAATCTTTTAAATGAACTGTTAGATCCTATTGGCTAGTATTTCGATTAGAATTTTTGCATCCATGTTCATCAAGTATATTGGTTTGTAATTCTCCTTTTTAATGGGGTCTTTGGTTTGGGGATCAAGGTAATAGTGGCCTTATAAACGAGTTTGGAAGTTTTCCTTCCGTTTCTAGTTTTTGGCACAGTTTCAGGAGAATAGGTATTAACTCTTCTTTAAATGTTTGGTAGAATTCCCCTGGGAAGCCATCTGGCCCTGGGCTTTTGTTTCTTGGGAGATTTTTGATGACTGCTTCAATTTCCTTAGTGGTTATAGGTCTGGACAGGTTTTCTATTTCTTCCTGCTTCAGTTTTGGTAGTTGATACATCTCTAGGAATGCATTCATTTCTTCCAAGTTATCTAATTTGCTGGCATAGAGTTGCTCATAATATATTCTTATAATTGTTTGTATTTCTTTGGTGTTGGTTGTGATCTCTCCTCTTTCATTCATGATTTTGTTGATTTGGGTCATTTCTCTTTTCTTTTTGATAAGTCTGGCCAGGGGTTTATCAGTCTCATTAATTCTTTTGAAGAACCAGCTCCTAGTTTTGTTGAGGTGTTCTACTGTTCTTTTGGTTTCTAGTTCATTGATTTCTGCTCTGATCTTTATTATTTCTCTTCTCCTGCTGGGTTTGCCCTTTATTTGCTGTTTTTTTCTCTAGCTCCTTTTAGTGTAGGGTTAGGTTGTGTATTTGAGACCTTTCTTGTTTTTTGAGAAAGTCTTGTATTGCTATATACTGTCCTCTCAGGACTGCCTTTGCTGCATCCCAAAGATTTTGAACAGTTGTTTTTTTCAATTTCATTTTTTTCCATTATTTTTTTAATATTTCTTTAATTTCCTGGTTGACCCATTCATTCTTTAGTAGGATGCTCTTATAATGAAACTATTTTAGAAAAAAAAAAACTTGCTAGAGAAGAATTTTCAGAGGAGGTGCCAGTTAGGTTGTAGGATGAGAAAAATCCTACCACCGTAAAGGGAAAGGATAATAACATTCTAGGCAGCGTATAGCTTGTGTGGTTTCTTGGGAATGCAAAAGGGCTCAGCATGTTTAAGGAATTGAAAAACGACCAGTGTCACTAAAGTGGAATAAGGAACCTCAAATGAAGCTAAGGCACAACATGGTTCCTTCATTTTCAGTTTCTTATTTTTCTTGGATTCCAGAAAATGCTCAGCTATTATCTTATCATTCCATCTTTCCCATTCTCTCCATAATCTAGTCAGTCTTTTTAGTTCATTAGAAATTGACATGAAATAGTATAAGTAGTATAAGTGGAAGTAGTATAAATTCAGACTCCACAGTGAGGCATGGTACGCTGATTTTCTTCTTCCATCAGTACACAGCAAGCTTCCTTATAGCTTCCAAGGATTGTGATTCCTAAGTCCCTTCTCAACAGGGTAGAAAGGGGCTGTTTTCTGCATAAAACAGGATGGCATCCTCATCCCCTCTTTTTCTAGGGGTGGCTATTAAAATTGTAAATATTGGCTATTTACTAATTAATGTCAAGAACTGCTAAGGATCTAGGGTTTTTACCCCTCTGCAAGCGATAAACTTGCCATAGGTTTAAGGGTGCTAACAGAAGACTTGAGATTATTGGTGAGAGACAAAGGACTTTATTAAATAGAAGATAGTATGAGCTTCTTCTCAAGTCCCATGCAGGTGGTGTAGTATACAGTAAATTTTATTTCACAGCCGAAAAACCCTGAACTTAGGTAACTTGAATCTTTTATAATGGACAGTAAGCAATCCTGTGTGATGTTTTCCAGAAGAAGAAGCTATTATATTGAACAGTAGGCAAACCTGTCCCTGTTTCTAGAGAGAGACACTATCTCTAACTTAGAAGTCTGCTTTCTATGTAAATTTCCTTGGAAAGATAGTGCAGATCAAAAGGGGAGTTAGTGACCCTGCTCATTGGACATATACAAATTCAGAGACTCAAAGAGAGTTGTCTCCCAAAGATTGATTCCTAGCAGAGACTTTGTTTTCCTATTAGGTAGTATGTGATTACTGACCCTGAGTAATCACATACTACCTAATTAAAAAAACTACCTTTTTCTGTTTTGCATGTAAACCTCTAGAATGGGTGTACACCGCTGAAAACTATGCTTTTCTCTTGGCAGCTATACCTAATTCTCCATGGATGGCTACTTCATGTTTAATATCATGTGAACTACTATTGAATTTGAGTTTAATAAATATTTGTTTAATAAGTCAATTCTTATCTGTTCTTAACTTACTATGCTCAAACCTGCATGTAATATTGTACATGCTATTTCAAAAGACTGCTGTGATGAAAATAAGTATTAATAAACATTTGGCTACTAACTGCAGTTTGAGAAACTAACATTTATTACTTAGTGAACAGTTCCAAGAAACATTCCAAGAGAGATTTCTTCAAGCTCATAAAATTTTTATTTTATTTCAGTGGAGAGCCAAATAGGGACTAGTTTCACCCAGCAGATTGACCTATCTCTTTAAAAAGATGTCAAATTTGAAAGTAAAAAAAAATGAAACAAAAAAAGAGCTTATGGGACTCAGTTTTTATCTCCAGTGGGATACTAAGTGGATTTCCTATTGGCTTGGCGGCCCTTCCTCTGTAGAAATGTTTGGCTCTGGAATATAAGAACATAGAAGTGGAGTTTAGTGATAGAGAACACCCGGTGGAGTTTAAGAATGCTGTCCTTGAAGAGTAAGAACACATAGGATCTGTTTTCTCGGGAAAAGACGATAGATGGTGTAGAGATATAGCAGTATTATAAAGTACAAAAGGAATTCACAGTCTTTTATTAGTCATCTAGATTGGCAAATCCTAGAGAGTATTGATGCTCAATTTTACTGGTCTGTAATAATAAAATAGTTGATACACCTGGGTGGATTTTTAAGTCATATTAAAGAATATAAAATGATAGAATTTAGTCAAAGGGTATATTACACTTTTATTCATTTTTGATATTTTTTTCATAATACCAAAAATCGTAAAGTTGGTCTGTTTCTGAAACATACATTAAAAAGGGTGGGATTGAGGAGGTGAGAAATGTATAGGAAGCTCTTGAAGGATTTTGGGCAAGTGGTGGATGTTTTTATATTTGTATATAAAAGGATCACCTTGGTTGCTGTGTGGTAAATCACTGTAAGGGATGGGACAGGAGTAGAAATATGGAGAAAAATTTCTGGAAGAAGTTTCCATTAACTCTGGTAGGGAAGGGATTGAACTGAAATGCTGAGGGGCCCTGGAGAAAGAAGGTAGGAGGAGAATTCACTTCATCCTTTTGAATACCTTTCCTGGGAAGATGTGGGATATGGTCTGCCAAAATCTATTCCAGAACTCCCAGATGATTTCAGGAATAAATTTATCTGTGACAACTCAGAATCAGACAGCATAGAAGTGCAATATTCCTTACCTCATTAAGGATGAATAAATACACACAAACCAGTAGGAGGCAATGAAAATACTCCTGACAGAAATTGTTTTTAAAGAATTTTAGTCCAGCAAGTAGAAAGCAATTTGAGAAAGCAAGTCATGTTTTCTGTTCCCAAGAAGGTGCTGGAAACATAGAATGAGAAATGCAATGAGATGAGAATTTCCTGTAGTCATGTGGTCATGGGGACAGACAATTTCTTTGATAATGTGAATGTTTGTTATTTTGTCTATTTTTAGAAAAGTGCTTTGCAAATGAAAGAACTTAGATGAAAATCATTCATGCGTTACATAAACACTGATGAGTGAATACCAGGTGCTGGCTACCATGCTAGGAAATTAATAACCACCAAGAAGAAACAAGTAAGGATTCTTTCGGGGGGGTGGGTGTTGAGGTTGAGTTATGTATATGAAACAGACATTGATGGGTGGGTGCTCTAAGTGAGGTACAGATAGAAGTTATGCAATAATGGATTGTGGTTAATTATAGACCTTTGTACACAGAGTGGGGTCAAATACTATTCCTTGAAGTATATAATCTTCATAATTGATATAAAATTATCAAAATGTATTAGTTCTTTCTCCCAATATCTGCAGTTTATTGTTACATTACAATTGAGGTAGTTCTTGAGGACATCAAATACCCAAGATTGGTATTTTAGTCTATGCCATGCTACTTAATACCATCAACTAGTGAGGACCCATTAGGATACATGTACAATAGAAAACTGATGAAAAGAACCCAAAATAAATAGATACCATGTGAAAATGGATAGTAACGTGAATAAAATGAGTTTTTTAACAAATACATCTGAAACATTAAAATTTTGCTTTCTCCAACCTCATAAGTTTTTATGAGATATGTCACTTTTTTTCTTCTAACTGTAAGTCAGATCTCAAGTTCAATTAAAATGTTTACTAACTTCCACATTTCATGGGAGAGAAGGGAACTCTGAGCTAAAAGTAAGTGCTGTAAGTGCTTCTTACAACACAAAATAACGGTAATGGCTCCAAACTTTAATTCCAAACTGCCTTTTTAAAAAATCCCTTTTAGAGGTCGCTATTTTCATTCTCATCCTCTAAAGCACCGTGAAAAGCCCTCAGGGAACAAAACCCACATAGAGCAATCCAGGGCCGCTTACCCTGAACTTGGCCCCCTGGCAAAGGTGGTGCAACTCCCCCAGGGCAAAGACACCTGAGCATCCGTGCAACAGGCCCCTCCCCCAGAAGAGCAGCAAGAACATGCCCCTAAAACCAAGTTTATCTGTCACACAGAACTGCAAAACTCCAATGCTAGTGGAAAATAACGTATATATTGTTAAAATGTCTATGCTACCTAGAGCAATCTATACATTCAATGTAATCCCTATCAAAATACCATCCACTTTTTTCACAGAACTGGAAAAAATAATCCTAAAATTTGTATGGAACCAGAAAAGACCCCAAATAGCCAGAGGAATATTGAAAAAGAAAACCAAGCTGGTGGCATCACAATTCTGGATTTCCAGCTCTGTTACAGAGCTGTAATCATCAAGACAGTATGGTACTGGCACAAAAACAGACACATAGGTCAGTGAACCAGAATGGAGAACCCAGAATTGGACCCTCAACTTTATGGCCAACTAATCTTTGACAAAGGAGGAAAGAATATCCAATGAGAAAAAGATAGTCTCTTCAACAAATGGTGTTGGGAATATTGGACATCCACATGCAGTGGAGTGAAACTGGACCATTTCCTTACACCATACACAAAAATAGACTCCAAATGGATGAAAGACAGGATTCCATCAAAATCCTAGAGAACAGAGGCAGTAACCTCTGTGACCTCAGCTGCAGCAACTTCTTGCTAGACACATCTCCAAAGGCAAGGGAAACAAAGGCAAAAATGAACTATTTGGACTTCATCAAGATAAAAAGCTTTTGTACAGCAAAGGAAACCATCAACAAAACCAAAAGACAACCAACAGAATGGGAGAAGATATTTGCAAGTGTTTTATCAGTTAAAGGGCTAGTATCCAAAATCTATAAAGAGCCAAACTGAACACCCAAAAAACATAATCCAATCAAGAAATGGACAGAAGACACGAAGAGATGTTTCTCCAAAGAAGACATACAAATGGCCAACAGTCACATGAAAAAATTCTCAACATCACTCGGCATCAGGGAAATACAAATCAAAACCACAATGAGATTCCACTTCATACTAGTCAGAATGGCTAAAATTAACAAGTCAGGAAACGACAGATGTTGGCGAGGATGCAGAGAAAGGGGAACCCTCCTACACTGTTGGTCGGAATGCAAGCTGGTGCAGCCGCGCTGGAAAACAGTATGGATGTTCCTCAAAAAGTTGAAAATAGAGCTACCCTGCGACCAAGCAGTTGCACTGCTTGGTATTTACCCCAAAGATACAAATGCAGTGATCCAAAGGGGCACCTTCACCCCAATGTTTATAGCAGCAATGTCCGCAATAGCCAAACTATAGAAAGAGTCCAGATGCCCATAAGATGTGTGTGTATATATGTATATATATACATATACACACACACACACACACACACACACACACACACACACACACACACACACAATGGAATACTTCTCAGCCATCAAAGAGAATGAAATCTTGTTATTTGCAAGGATGTGGATGGAACTAGAGAGTATTATGCTAAGTGAAATAAGTCAATCAGAGAAAGACAATTCTATGACCTCACTGATATGTGGAATATAAGAAGCAAAACAGTGGATCGTACGGGAACAGAGGGGGAAAATAAGATGAAATCAGAGAGGGAGACAAACCATATGAGACTCTTAATCATAGGAAACAAACTGAGGGTTGCTGGAGGGGGAGAGGTGGGGAATGGGGTAATTGGAGTGATGGACATTAAGGAGGGCACATCGTGTAATGAACCCGGGGTATTATAGAAGACTGATGAATCACTGAACTCTACCTCTGAAACTAATAATACATTATTTGTTAATGTATTGAATTTAAATTATATAAAAAGGAAAAAAAGATAAGCATTCTCTTCATATCATATAAAAATATCCAAAGTATATGACCTTTTCTGAATGCTGTGTGTAAACTTTGAAATATTACAATGAATTTTTCTATTGCCTCTTTTCTATAAATAAATAAATAAATAAATAAATAAATAAATAAATAAATATCTCTTTTAAAAGGGTCATATGACATAAAAATCCCAAAGGTGTGTTATATGACTGGAAGCCCCTTATTTTCTACTAAATTGGTCTTTGGATATAAAAGTAAAGAGGAATCACAGAAAACTTTTTTGCATCCTGTTTTAGAACTGTTAGACCCATTGAGGAAATCAATTAGCAAGGCACCAAGCTTTAAGCAGTCAGAATGTCAACAATTTCTTTCAAATCCTTTCCTTTCCTTTCTTTGGATATGAAGTACCCCAGGCCTACAGAATTATGTCTTTTCCACTTTGGTAAGCAGATTAGCTTGTCTAAGGCAGCAAAGCTTCATTTACTCATTTAGCTTTCTTCAAGTTTCCATCTTGTGCCTTTTGTCTCATGTCTTATATGGTGAAAACAAGGATGTGTTCTCAAGGCTACAGATTATTTGTTGCCTTGCAGAGGGAGCTACAGCCTAGTTCCTAGAGATTTTTCGGGTATATTTTTGTATGATGTTAATTAAATAAAACAATAGCATGTAAGCGTCTTTGGGATGTGTCTTCTTTCCTGCTCTTGTCCTGTTCATCAGTTCCAGGTCCTCAAACCATTGTAATTAAAGTTAGCCATAAACACATTCAGAACGCGGATATCATAAAGGGAGGATTCCTTTTATTTTACCATTTCTTCTCACAAGTTGGCTTTGCCCACAAATGTCCAGAGCTCTTTAATATATCACAATAGAACAACATCTATTTCCCATAGAAATTTTGTATGACTACATTTTATTCTGAATACAAAACTCACTTTTCTTTTTTTCCTGTGTATTAAATTTTTGTTGAAGCTTTAGAAATTGGAATTTCATACTGCCTGGAAGGATAAAATTTTGATAATGTTTGGGGGGTTTCCATGGTCTCTTTCATTTTTGTAATTTCCACCATGATTTCCTCATTTTTCACACACAGATTGAATCTTGAGTTTGTTGTTGTTGTTGCTTTTGTTCTTAATGGGCCAATAAATCTAGTTTGATCTGTTGCTAGATTTGAAAATTAACATGAAGGTGGCATGAAATAGTAGCTACACCCAAATGAGAATCTTCTTAGAGGGCAAGCATAAGAATTATAGAATCACTAGTTGATTTTAATCAGAAATTTCTGCAAACAAAATAAATGCAACCTGAGAATATGTTATTAAATTGAATACTTTGCTAGTATAGAGGGCAAAAATCCCATATTTATTTCATTTAAATTTCCAGGACTTGTGATTTCAAGACAATAAAGACATTTCCACAGGCTTCTCTCAAAAATCACCCAAATGCAACAAGGAGAGTAATAAACAGAAACTGTCCATCTTCAATGAAACTAGGAGACATTTGTAAATCTGAAAGACAATATATGAAAATTGAATGTATCTGGAGGACTATAAGTGATTTAAGAGAAAAAATGGTTAAAAATAATGCTTATAGTGATGAGAAATTCACATTGTAGTACCCTAGTTAAAAATTAAGAATTGGAGTACCAGATACTTCTAAAGAGTTGGATGTTGATGAGGTTGGGGCTAAAAACAGGAAGATTGCTTATAAAGTCCTCTTGTGGGACCCAACCTGCTAAGTGACTTTTCTTTCCCCACCAGAGGCTGATCCAGAGGGATCAGACCCAGCAGAAGGAGACACTGAGTCGTTGCACTGAAACCAAAGAATGAGGTGAAAAATCTATATTCCAAAACTGAGATAGCCCACATAAATTTTAATTTTGGAAATAGGTTGCTCTTCACCCAGCAGTTTAATTGGTTAATATAGTGAGAGATGACAATATTAATGTGGGTTTTCCTTTAGGAAGTTGCTTTTGTGCACTAGAAGAAATACTCAGGATTCTTTGTGTCCAGCTGATATGGTGGTTGTTATGGTAACTACTTTACACTGAACGACAATGCAGTGAGCATACAAGTCTAGCTTTGGGCAGAGAATCTAGAATTTTGTTTTGTTTTTCCAAACAAGTGGTAAACTTTCTTAAGTGAATAGATATTGTTTTGACTAGAATAAATGCCAATTACACAAATGAAATCCACTTCTAGTCCAAAAGTTTTCAGTAGGCTAAGTCCAAAACCCTCCAAGAGGAGGCTATTTGGGGAAACTTGGTTTAAGTAAAAATAAAATGTTCATAACCTATTCAACTCAATTTTTACCAATATTTGCCAATGTCCAGAGACTGTAATGGTACTGTTTGCCTCATCTGTTCCACATATATTTACTAGGCATGTATTCTGTGTTAGGCACAGTGTATACATCTTCAGAAAAAAGTTGAGGCTAAGGGAAAAGAATTCCTTTTTGCTGTAGACTACAGGTACAGATGTCAGATGAATCTGTTTAAAATTGTCTTTGTTTAATCAATTCATCATTAAAAATGTTAGACTGTTTTCTAAGTTAGTGACTAGAGCTTTTTATATATTTGAAATGCTTTATCTGTATAATGTTTAATGAGATTTCAAGCAATCATACCAGCCAGATGACATTTTTATTTTTTTGGCTTGTTATTACTTTATCAAAGAAACACTATCTTTGCTCTCTTGTGTAAACTTCTAGGTTTCCACAACCTTCAGCATAAGAAAAATGGATTATGGGCCAGACATAATTTGACCATAAGAGTTAAGAGTTCCTCTTAAAAGAATCCACAGGGTGCTGCACTGGGATTATCTTATGGTGTGCTGACTCCTTAAACATTTTCTTCAGCTTCCTCTCTGACCTTTTCAGATTGTAATGAATTCTGATGGTTCATATTTTTTTATAAACATTTCCATCCTGAGAAAAATAAGCAAGAAGGAAAGTAATTGATTTGAAAAGCAAATCTTTCATCAAAACCTGGAAATGTGTTGTAGCAAGGATAACTCAGAAAAACTTTCATGCCACAGGAAAGAGGTTATATCACAGCTTCCAAATACAATAGAAATGCCAAAAGTTGCTAAGCCAAAATGTTAACTTGTCAAAACAATGGTTTTGCTCTCTGTATTTTAACCAGGAGGAAAGCACACGTGTCAACATTCACTGGTTGGTAACACCATCTTAAACTATTAATTATAAACTACAATAGAGATGAAAGTTTCAGCAGTTGATAGCTAGAAAATTCATTACAATTTTGTGTTGGGCACTGAAGGATATTGGCTGTAGGTAAATCAAAGTAATTTCAGGTTTCAGTTTACTCTGAAAATGCCTACCACATGACAGTAATCATGCCAAATTCCTCCCCTTTCCTCCCACCTTCCCACACATAGAATCAGGTATTGTTAACATTAAATTGGAAACTGAACTTGCCAGGATCCAAAAAAAACTTGAACACTTTTCTAAGTCAGTAGTTCTCCTAAAATGTGGTCCTCAGATGAGCAGCAACAATATCATCTGTGAACTTATTACAAGTTCCCAGAGTTACCTGCACACCAGATCTTTTGACTCAGAATATCTGGGGATTTGGTCCAACAACCACCTCCAGGTGATTCTGATGGCATGCTAGTGTTTGAGAATTACCATCTAGGGGACATGAGAATGAGCAAAAATACAAAGGCAAAACATAATTTACTATTTCCAGCCAAGACTCATCTGCATCAATGATCTTTGCAGCTCTCAGAATATTCATTTCTAAGGCCTAAATAAGCTAAAACTTTTCCAAAATTAACAGCGTTGATTATAGTTAGGCTAATTGGGTAAATGACAGCTATCTTTTTAGTATTTTTTAAAGAGGATTTATAGACTCATAGATATGAGTGATATGAAAGAGCTCATTTAAAGTAACCCCTTCCACTGGAGGGTGTTATGCTGAGTGAAATAAGTCAATCAGAGAAAGACA
>NW_027397114.1:1116953-1139393 GCF_003265705.2 Callorhinus ursinus
CCTGGTGATGGGTATTGAGGAGGGCACGTTCTGCATGGAGCACTGGGTGTTATGAACAAACAATGAATCATGGAACACTGCACCAAAAACTAATGATGTAATATATGGTGATTAACATAACAATAAAAAAATTAAAAAAAAAAGTAACCCCTTCCATTTATACAGGTGTTTTTATGCCCTTGTTTAGTAGCTCCAGATAGCTTTAATACTTGCTTTACATAGCCTTTCACCCAAGCAAGGTAAACTGCCATGTTTTCTATCAATCCCTCATATTGAATCTATATAAGAATTTGGTTCTAAAGTCACTGTATAGGGTTCTAAAAGCATCCTGTAAAATTGGAAGAACATATGTAAAACTTATCCTAAATATCCTTTATGAAGGTAAAACAATGGAGTTCAATAGTCCATCTCAAAATACATAGAGCACAGCCAATTTTTCCTGTAGCATTGAGGAAAAAGTATTCTGTTCCTTTGTTTGGACACTGGATGATGCATTTGGTTAGAGGCCAAATGTTGTATGAAAAATACATACATTTAAATACAATTTAATGTAGCAAGATGCTTAGACTTTGAGAGTATGGGGAAACTGATCGTAACAAAGAAGCTAGGATATAAACATTTCCCATCAGGTTTTTTCATGGAATATATCGATTGATTGACCTAGTGGGAAGAATTTCCACACAATTCAAATTATTATCTTTCTCTCTTTCTTATTTTAAACTGAGTGTGTGTAGTTTAATTCAAATAAGTAAACTGCCCATATGATGTAGAATTGGGCTGTATTATTTGACTTTATGCTGTATTAGAATAAAATCTCCTATTAAGGATAGACTTAAAATTTTTTTTAAAACCTTTGATCCAAGGAAACTGTTATTTATATTTTGAAGAACATAACTAGCTCCATGATTTGGGACACTCCAAGGCCTCAGTTTTCTCATTTATGTTTGTCCTTAAATAAATCTTGAGAACTGGTTTGGAGGTTATTATAATGTGCGTGTGTATAAAAAAACCTTCCTTGGTGTAGAAAGGTCTTAGTCTTACATGGAGACAAGCACTGTTTTAGGAACGATATAATGTCTGGCAGTGATTGGAGTTTGAGTCAAATCATCTTCATATAATTTGTTAATGTACTGAAGATAAGGAGCACAGTATGCAAGACTAAGCTCAATAGGGATGCCCGGGTGGCTCAGTTGGTTAAGCGTCTGCCTTCGGCTCAGGTCATGATCCCGGGGTCCTGGGATCAAGTCCCAAATTGAGCTCCTTGCTCAGCGGAGAGCCTGCTTCTCCCTCTGGCTGCTGCTCCCCCTGCTTGTGTGCACTCTCTTTCGTTCTCTCGCTCTCTCTCTCTCTGACAAATAAAATCTTAAAAAAAAGATTCAATGATATCTTGTGTCTAACCTTGAATTTTTTATGAAACCAAAAAGAAAACTAATCACTTGGAAAGTGTGAATTCATGACATTAAGCATTGTGATATTTGCATGTCTCTAAACAATTTGTTAAATATTTTCAACTGAATACTTGGTGTTCTGGAGATCTGAAACTAAATTAATCAGATTTCAACTTTATATTGAGCACCGATGAAATGGCAGATATATTACGTTCTGGCATTAAAGAGCTATGCAAGAAAGAAATAGACTCCTAACCTCTTGGAATTTTAATTCAAGCTGTTGAAGCAGGCATTGAATAAATAATAACCAAATGGATTAAGTTTTTTTTAAAGTAAGCTCTATGCCCAACAGGGGTCCTGAACTCATGACCCTGAGACCAAGAGTCACATGCTCTACTGACTGAGCCAGGCAGGTGCCTCCACGTGGGTTAATTTTAATTTATATAAGGATCTGTAAAAAAATAATAAAAAAATTCTTTCCAGGTACACGATTGAAATGGGTGTCCATCGTACACCTTAACTTATGCCATCACATCACTTACCAGAGTAATATGATCTCCTGTTTATTATATGTATCTCTCCTACTAGATTAAATGTCCTTGAAGGCTGAATCAATGTCTTGTTCATTTTTTCTTGTACAGGCTTTTTGTTTCCAGTTTCTGTTGTTGTTACCGGTTAGATAGAATGTGATACTAGTAAATATTTATAAACACAGAATGAAATAATGGAAAAAAGGGAAGAAACATTCTCCTATCCCCATATCTACCCATATAATTAATTCTTGCAATCATCAAAAGTGCTTTTTGAAGCCGGCCAAAGGGCAAAAAGAAAAAATACCCAAGAGAAAAAAATGCTTTCATTTGCTTTCTTGGTGATCAGCTCTTAGTAGTTTGTGTTTCTTAGGGTTCTATTCTCAGCATCACTAATTGGCTTAATGTACATGGAAATAGTAAAAAGACCAGAAATGGAGGTCAATGACCACAAGTTGCCAGCCAAAAGCAAAATGAAGACAGAGAAGAGTGTCAGTAGACACAGGAAGAACTCTCATTTCAATTCCTCTCTATCTATAACTCTTTCACTTTGAATTCAGAGGACAGGAAGAAGATGAATGGGACTGAGAAAGAAGAAGGGTAGGGGAGAAAAAATGAGTAAAAGGAAGGATTTCTTTCCCTTTTTTTTTTTTAAGATTTTATGTGAGAGAGAAAGCACGCTCACACGTGAGTGGGTGGGCACAGAGGGAGAAGCAGACTCCTCTCTGAGTAGGGAGCAATGGCATGGGGCTGAGCCAAAGGCAGCCGCTTAACTTACTGAGCCACTCAGGCACCCCAAGGAAGAATTTCTTTTTAGAAAAAGAAACAAAAATTATGACCCAGGTGAGGAAAAGGAAAGAATGAGGAAGTGAATGACAGTGTTTATATAGATGGTCAACAAAACCCAGACTGGTTACTTGAAAATATGAATTAAATAGAAAAACTCTAGGAATATGAATCCAGAAAAAAGCAGACACTGTTTCAAAAATTAGAAGTTAAATAGTGTACGCAATAAGGAAAATTGGGTTTTATTGTTAAAATTAAGTCTTGAGAACACCATAGACAACATCAGCATAATACATGTGAGAATTTAGAGGAAACAGATCAAAACTGAAAAAATCAACTTTGGAAGTAGAAAGACCAAATAAGTTCATTATCATTGAATTGGTAACCTGTGTCCTTCCCAAAAGGACCAGGAAGTTTTACTGAACACCTGGGTAATGAAAAATCCTTCCTATATACAAACTGTTTCAGAGAATAAAGAAGGAAAGAATATTAACCAACTTATTTTATGAAATTAATAGAAACTTGATAGCATAATTGATCAAAAGCAGTACAACAAAAGGATAAACCAGTTATATTTATGAAATATATACATGTTAAATTCCTAAAGGCAGTGTTAGTGAATTAAATTTATGCATGTGTTAACAAAAAATATCTGACAAGATTTGTCCAAGGAATATCATCATTGAATCTTAGAAAATCTATTTTCACATTAATATCACATTAACAGTTGAAAGTAAATAAGAAAATTTGTTTGCCTAAATAGATGCAGAAATTATTCAATAAAAATCTTAAACTGGGATTAGAAAATAAGCCCTTTCAGTTTTTAACCTTATAAAGGGTTTCTGTGGAGAAAAAGTGATAGCAAATATAAAGTAAATGGTGAAACTGCAAAGTACCTCTTTTAATTTAGGAGTAAGTCAAATATATCTGCCATTATTTCTAATATTCAATATGGTACTAAAGGCTTTAGCCAATGAATAAGGCAAGAAAGATACAAAAGAAAAAAAAGGAAATAATGAAAAGTCATACAGTGATGAAGTTGTATATATAAACATTCAAGAGAATTTGTAGGCAAATTATAACAAGCAATATCAAGGTTTTTAGATAGGATATCTACATACAAAAGCTAAGTGTTCCTAATTCCAGTAAACTGTAATGGTTAAAAAAATTCTCATTCACAATAATAAGAAAAACTTTAAAAAGAAACCTAGAAGTAGATCTCACAATGGTTTATATGTGGAGAAAACTATGAAATATTGCTGAAAAAGACAACTAAATAAATTGGGAGGTACGATGCTCATGTATGGGAATCCTCAAGATCACAATGACAGCAATTATTGCCAGATTAATCTGCTATTCTGATCAAAATCCCAAGAGGATTTTTGTGGAACTTGACAGAGTCATGAAAATTGTGAAAAAGGAAAATGTATAGGAAATTGTTCTGGCCAATACCAAGATTATTGTATATAGTAATTAAGAAAGTGTGATGAGTGACACAGGAACGGATAATTAGACAAATAGAAACTGATAGAAACTTGATAGCACAAAATAGCCCAGAAAAAGACCCAGACAATATGGAACTTGATCTATGACAGCAATATTTTACACAGTGGGAAAATATGTGCCAGTCAAAAACTGGTCGTAGGACAGTTTGTTATTCATCTGAAAAAAATATTTCAAAGTTAGATTGATACTGCATATCACATACAAAATGTACATATAAAAAGAAAAACTTTATAAATTCTGTTAAAATATAGAAAAGTACCTTATTAGGACAGATTGAGAAAACATTTCTTAATGCTAAGAGAATATAAATCATATATAAAGAGACAAGGTTTTGAAAAAATTAGAATTTCTGTACCAGAATACCATAATGTGAAAATATAAGTCAAACTAGAAAAAATGTAATGCGTATAATCATCAAAACCTAAGTATAGATAATATACAAATAATTCCTAAAACTTAAGAACTCAAGAGAAAAATGGGCAAAAGAAGAGAAAATGTGATTTCCTAACTTCTCCCTATAAAAAGAAAATCTCAAGGAAGAAACTTCATCAGTGATTCCCATCCTATTTTCACAATGAAATGTGTGACTATACCAATTATTGGTAAGGACATGGCATAACAACTCGTTATGTATCGCTAGTCAAGATAAGCATTGTTATCATTACTTTGGAGAACATTTTAGCAATATTTGATACATTTTAAAAATGTGCATGCATTCAAAATCTTGCAATACCATACAGAAGTAAAAATGGGTAAATGAAAACTGTACTAACAAGGATGACTCTCACAAATATTAAATGAAAACCAAGCCACCTTTTGTTTAGGAATACATAGTCATGTAGTAAAAATACAAGGAGATGTGTGAGAATAAAATAACCTAATGGAGAGATGATGTAAAGTCACCTTGTGAAAACCCCTCTATGTCATCATCATGTTCCTCTGCCTTCAATCTCACTTCTCTCCAAATACTTACAAACACCACAGCCAGACTAATCTTCCTGAAACTGCTCTTTTCTCCTTAAAAAACCTTCCACAATTTCCCCCTAAATCAAAATAATGTCCAAACCATTGGATTGTAAACTCATTGTGGGCAGAGGTTGTCAACATCTCTCTATGTTCCCATCCCCCAGAACAGTTCCTTACATATAATCATACAGCAAATGCACCATGATTAAATAGCCCTGAAATGATTGAGTTTTGCTCAGATTAATCAGTTTATGAGTTCTTATAACAGTAAATCTCACTTTGAGTTTTTTTGCAAACAATGTCAAATGGTTTAGAGGAAAATTAAGGTTAAATCTTAAATTTGGCAAAATTAGATAATAGAACATGAAGCATGAAAGCTAAAATTATGATAAAAAATTCCATATGCTTGTATGAGTATGTGGTTTAATACAATGTTTCCTACCAATAGTATGCTGAAAGTATAGAGAAATGCCATGAGAAAATAAGTAGAATAAAATGATCTTTGGGGCACCTGGGTGGCTCAGTCGGTTAAGTGCCTTCAGCTCAGGTCGTGATCTCAGGATCCTGGATTGAGCCCCACATAAGGCTCCTGCTCAGCGGGGAGTCTGCTGCTTCCTCTCCCTTGGCCTGTCTTTATTGCTTGTGTACTCTGTCTCTCTGAAATAAATAAAATAAAATAAAAAATAAACTAAAATGGTCTTTGAATAGCTATAGCAGACAAGATACATTAATTAACATTATTTATATCAATAAAAAATATTCTCTCCTGGAAAAAGTATTTGACAAACTTGGGATAAAAGTATTTTTCTCTTCTAACAGTGTAAAATAACTTATACTCTATTAACATATTACAAACCTTTGAGTGAACTTTTTTCCAGAAAGAGACAAGCCTGTGGAGCAGTAACTTTAGTCTTCTGGAGATGTGGAGATCCCATGCCCAAAGCCAGGAGCATCTTGGTTCTGCTCTTTTTGAATGATCTTGCAGTTCAGAATCATATTCCCTGACAGTGATACGTTTATTTGATTATAAGTTGCACTCAAAATCCAGAAGAGATATTTTTTGATTAATAGAATGGTATAGTATTGTGGCTAGTAAAATACTCAGGTATGCAAGATATGTAACTTTAAAAATTTTTCATTAATTCAACATTTTTGACAAAGTCTCTATTCAGCTAGGCTTTTAGAAAGTTCTTTCTGGGGATGTCACTTCTTTCTGACTTTTCTAATGGTGCCAGAACTCTTAACCATTTGTCCTGGGAGGATGAGAGAAGTAGGCAAACTAACTATTAGTAACCCAGTAGGATCATGGCTGAGATGTCCTGTCAGCTTTATCCATCATCTTTCAGCTCCCAAGAGGTTCTGCTGCTTTGTGCTAAGCTTGAAGTACAGGAATCATTTGCCATGCTGCCTATAGTCTGGTCAGGCTGGATACATAAGGCAAACAGGCCTCTCTTCATTCAGAAAATACCTGACCTGGGGAACTTCCAGGAGGCGGACATATGTCCTTTCAACTCACATCCATAGACTTCTTCTATTTCTTGTCTAAATTTTGCAGATTCACATTATATTTAACCACTCTCACTGTTGCCTGAATATACTTCTTGTTACCTCCTCTTGAATACTTCTCAAATTCTCCTAAAATCTTAGACTTGGGGAAATTAGAATCCTAATGAGATATGGATACTTCTACTTTCTTCTTCACATTCCTGAGACAGTGAACTCACAACATTCTGTCTCCTTTAAATGGAAGGAATAAAATGTGGCAAAGTACAGAGAAAAATATCACAGATTAATATGTTAAAATATTATCCTTTAAAAACAGAGCATGAGGCAGACATGAATTTGCCTGCCTGTTCTAGTGATGTGGACAGTTTGCCATAGAACATACTCAAAAATCACTGCATATTAGAATCACCCAGGGAGTTTTGGGGGGGAAAAAGCCATTGGCCATTAGACCTAAACTGATTAAGAATATCTGGGGAGTAGAGCCCAGAAAATAAGGATATCAAAAATACTCTGGGCAATTCTAATGTGCAGACAGACTTGAGAACTACTGCCTTTGAGCTGTGCTGTTTAAAATATGGTCCCCAGAGTAGTGACTTCATACCACTTTTAACATTTAACAGATTCTGTTAAAAATGCAGAATCTGAGGCCTACCTCAGACCTAGTAAATCAGAATCTCTGTGTTTTTAACAAATTCTCCAGGTGATTCTTAATGCACATTAAAAATTGAGAACCTTGACTATTGAGGAAGTCAATAGAGGTCATACACAAGGCCCTTATTTCCCTTGTGATTGATTTAGAGCCATGCATTAGGATGGGATCAAAATGAGGAAAGAATGGGATCTCTGTAATCCTGTGAGGTTAGAGCTATTTTGTGGCAAAAAGTGTTCCAGAGTTAGGTAGACTTTAAGGGCTTCCTTGGAAGCTACATTCCTCCTCACTGATATTTTCATGTTGTGAATCTAACATTCTTCCATTATTTAGCTATGAATCCCTAGGAGTAAACCATGTTGACATCTGCAGCATCTAGCGTTGAGATAAGATGCTTCCAATTTCCCAGCTGTCATTTAGCAATTATGCATTCTGTCTCGTAATAATGTTTCCCTACATTTCATGGTACTCTACAGTGTAAATTGCTCTGTATACATTATCTTATTTAAGCCTCAAGAGATCATTTAATAGATGATGGAACTGAGGTTGTAAGAATCTAGTGACTCAGGTTCTCGAAGACCTACTAGTTGGTAAAATTCAAAGAGGATTTATACCGTGATTCTGATTCCAATTACAGGACTTTTTTCTCCCCCAGTATACCAAATTATTTTTGAGTTTGGCTAATTTCAGTTGATTCTTCATGTTTTCTTTTTATGAAATGAAAAGATCTTAAGTCAAGCAGGCTATAGGGCTCACATGAAATACAGAATTTAGTGAAGGTTTGCTTGATGAAGCCAGTAAAAATAAATCAGCTTTCATAAATGAAGAATTCTGTACAAGGCAGGTTTGCTTTCCTTTGCTTTGCTTTATTTTGTTTTTAAAATAGTGGGAGGCTTGAGGGGGAAAGGGTTTGTCAGAAAAAGAAAAGGAGGCAGCATGAAATTGGCAAAATTATTTATACCCTGGAATTATCTTAAAATTAAAATGGAGATTTGGATACAAACATGTGGAAAGACCTGAAAGTATTTCAAACCAAATATTAAGCAGTGACAATTAACACTATAGACCAATACCACTAGCAGGTCATAGGCATTAGGACAAGAAGACCTGGAGAGGTTTCCAGCAGTGGCAGTACTCCCATAAAAGCTACTTTTTCCAGGTTAAAAAAAAAAAATCCAGCTCTGTACATACTTGAAAACAGGAAAAAAGAAAGAAAGAAAGAAAAATACATTTCCAGGTTGAGGAGTCATTAGAATATCGTTTGCTAAACTACTTCATATAAATTATTAACCTGAGGGCACATCTTTGAGCTTGTTCCATACAGAATATTCTATGTTGAATGTATTTTTCCATTAATTCACTTCAATTATATATTATTTTCTTTTTAAATGCACTGCTTTTTGACAAGTTTATATATCACTTGATTATTATACTAGCATAGAGCATGCAATAGAAGGATATTGTGTTCTGTATCATTTGTTAATTTCTACTGTGCAGCTTGAGTAAATTTAAATCCTTCTAGCCTAAGGAATCTTCTTTCTTCACCGTGCTATGTAGGCAGTGTAATAAAAATATAAAACCTTTTAGGTTTTTGGGAAGCAGGTATGTCAGAAGATAATATGTTGTCCAAAAGTGTCTTAAATCACCCATCAGCTTAGCTTTTTAAAATGTGGTATACGTTTACACACCAGGATATTTTATGACCTAAGACAGCAACTTTAATATTTAAAATGTTACTTTTAGTCTGGGAAGTCTAATCTAGTGTGATGTGTTACTTCTTATTGCAGTGTTTCCAATTGTGTGTGCTTGGGGGACTATATTTTCCATTTTGATTTATCATCTTGTGAGTCAAGTACTTTTAATTGCTTTCCTATAAGATAAAGGTTTACTTGTTTCAATTTCACAAATAATTCATGAGGACTTATGAATATGCATATCCTGTCTTATGTAGCATAACATTATTAATCAGGTTTTTCCTCAGAGTAGAGTAATAGATTAAATAAAAAGGGATTTAGAATGAATAATGGATTATAAACAAAAGGATTTACAGAAAATAACTTTTATCTTTCTTGGTTGTTTTAGAAAATACATTCATATTGTCAAAAGATAAGGTCATTTTCTAACATTTAGCATGCTGTTATTCTTCATCATTTTCCCCAAAAGTACATGTTGTTTTGTGTCCATTATAGGACTAAAGATATAAAATGGACAAATATATGAGCCTAGAAGAAAATGAACACCTTTATTAAGTATAACTTTGTTTACACATCTGTTTTATCTAAAATATCATATTCCCTTCCAAGGTGATTGTACCCACTATAAAATTAACATATGTTTGTATTTCTAAAATGCATATTTGGAACTCAAAATTTACTTTTCATAGTTAAGAACTTAAGTCTATACTAATACCTGTAATTATAGCATACAACTTTTACTTAGGGTTAAAATTTGAATAACTTTTCATGGAAAAATGTGATTTGGTGTTCTCTTGTACCCTCATTAACTTTTCAGAGGTAAGCATTAGTAGAAATGGATTTTAGTTGTTTTGCTTAGCTTTAGTGTTTGATACACCAATTTAAATGTGCATAATAACATATAAACAAGTATGTTTAACAGTACTGTCATAATATATTGTATCTTAATGGGAGAGTTTAAAACATGTTTTAGTCTAATTTTCTGAGCTGATAATTACATGAAGTGTGTTTCATTTATGTTGGTGACCTTAACTTATTCCTTCTTTGAAGAACACTGCATTAATACCTTCTGTTGTATGATAGGATAATGCAGTTTTGTTATTTCAAAGAAAACCGAACACCAGTTCACTTCTTAAGGAGTTCGCCTCTCTTACTAATTGGCCAGAATACAATTATCATGTATGTCTGTTCTAGCAATGAGAGAAATTTACCAACCAACCTCAGCCATTTGGCTCTTCTATTCATTTTTACCAGGAAAAGGGGATTCTCCTAGTATATAGCCCCTCCCACTGCAATGGTTAAAAAGAAATTCCAAGCAGAATTGCTGTTTGAGGATTTTACAAGGCTAAAACTCTCAGGAAAGAGCGAGATAAACCGGATCATATGAATTTTGTTTACATAACTAGTGCATAACTCTTTGGAGATAAATGCACACATACACAGCTTTCTTTCACCTCTTCCTGTCTTCTCTCCCTTTCTTTCAATCTTTTATAAAGTTCTCAAAAAACTATCAAAGGATTACACACAGAAAGTTATTCCTTAATACAGGTCTTTAGAATTATTTTTAAACATGGATTATTATAGTTTTTTCTGAACTTCTCTGGAATCCTCCATGTTCTAGAATGCAAGTTATGATTTGACAAATAGCTACCATTTTTAGAAAACCTTGGATAGTATTAGCCTGTCAGAGAATATTTTTAAATCCCTGTTGATTCCCCATTTAATATGTACTATAATCCTGGGAATGTATGTAAGAGTGGAAACAAGCTTTGACAAATGTATCTAAAATACAAAAAGAAAGCATATGGAAATCTAGGATAACAAGTGTTAAGGAGTCAGTTTGGGCAAAAAAAAAATAGCAAAGTCGCCACTGAAATGAGAAATGCATTAAAAAAACCCAATGTATTTACCACAAAGATAAAAATGTAGGGATCCAAAGGGGGACATGCACCCCAATGTTTATAGCAGCAATGTCCACAACACCCAAACTGTGGAAAGAATCAAGATGTCCATCGACAGATGAATGGATAAAGAAGATGTGGTATATATACACAATGGAATATTATGCAGCCATCAAAAGAATGAGATCTTGCCATTTGCAACGACGTGGATGGAACTGGAGGGTGTTATGCTGAGTGAAATAAGTCAATCAGAGAAAGACATGTATCATATGACCTCACTGATATGAGGAATTCTTAATCTCAGGAAACAAACTGAGGGTTGCTGGAGTGGGGGTGGGGTGAGAGGGATGGGGTGGCTGGGTGATAGACATTGGGGAGGGTACGTGCTATGGTGAGCGCTGTGAATTGTGCAAGACTGTTGAATCACAGATCTGTACCTCTGAAACAAATAATGCAATATATGTTAAGAAAAAAAAAAGATAGCAGGAGGGGAAGAATGAAGAGGGTAAATTGGAGGGGGAGATGAACCATGAGAGATGATGGACTCTGAAAAACAAACTGAGGGTTCTAGAGGGGAGGGAGTTGGGGGAATGGGTTAGCCTGGTGATGGGTATTAAAGAGGGCATGTTCTGTGTAGCGCACTGGGTGTTATGCACAAACAATGAATCATGGAACACTAAACACTACATCAAAAACTAATGATGTAATGTATGGTGATTAACATAACAATAAAAAAATTTAAAGAAAAAAAACCTAATAATGAATTCTTATATTCAAAGAGAATAACCATATCATGATATGCATATCATAGTAGAATTTAAAAGGGAATTGCGGGATTACCTGACCCTTAATTCGGTTCCTTGGGGCACAAGTTCTACCAGGGATATGGTACTTGATTTGAAAAATAATGGCTTAAGAAAAAGCTAAACAGTGTTTTGTTTTGTATTTCTTTAAACTGTGGAACTCCTTAGCATCTGTAACTTGCGCATAAATTAGCAGAGTAAATACCACATTTGTTGACGGTGACCAGATATTCAATGAAATCTCTCATAAGTCTTGGTTACATTTGCCTCCAAGAGAACACTACTTTTCTTAGTGTTAATCCAATTCTAAATTTTCTTTTCATCTTTATTTGGGAGGGTGGTGGTGGAGGGACTTTTGTCACTTAATAAATCAAGTCCCCCCACCTCATCTTTCTAAGTAATATGCTCAAGGCATGAGGATAATAAATAACATCTTGACAAAGATAGTCTAATATTCTCTTAAGCCTGACTAAACTTTATTATTTTTTTTAATTTTTTAATGTTATGTTAATCACCATACATTACATCATTAGTTTTTGATGTAGTGTTCCATGATTCACTGTTTGTGCATAACACCCAGTGCTCCACGCAGAATGTGCCCTCTTTAATACCCATCACCAGGCTAACCCATCCCCCCACCCCCTCCCCTCTAGAACCCTCAGTGTGTTTTTCAGAGTCCATTGTTTCTCATGGTTTGTCTCCCCCTCCGACTTACTCCCATTCATTCTTCCTCTCCTGCTATCTTCTTCTTTTCATTTTTCTTAACATATGTTGCATTATTTGTTTCAGAAGTACAGATCTGTGATTCAACAGTCTTGCACAATTCACAATGCTCACCACAGCACATACCCTCCCCAATGACTATCACCCAGCCACCCCATCACTCCCATCCGCCAACACTCCAACAATACTCAGTTTGTTTCCTGAGATTAAGAATTCCTCATATCAGTGAGGTCATATGATACATGTCTTTCTCTGATTGACTTATTTCACTCAGCATAACACCCTCCAGTTCCATCCACGTCATTGCAAATGACAAGATCTCATTCCTTTTGATGGCTGCATAATATTCCATTGTATATATATACCACTTCTTCTTTATCCATTCATCTGTTGATGGAAATCCTGGCTCTTTCCACAGTTTGGCTATTGCGGACATTGCTGCTATAAACATGGGGTGCACGTACCCCTTCGGATCCCTATATTTGTATCTTTGGGGTAAATACCCAGTAGTGCAATTGCTGGATCGTATGGTAGCTCTATTTTCAACTTCTTGAGGAACCTCCATACTGTTTTCCAGAGTGGCTGCACCAGCTTGCATTCCCACCAACAGTGTAAGAGGGTTCCCCTTCTCCACATCGCCGCCAACATCTATCGTTTCCTGACTTGTTAATTCTAGCCATTCTGACTGGTGTGAGGTGGTATCTCACTGAGGTTTTGATTTGGATTTCGCTGATGCCGAGTGATGTTGAGCACTTTTTCATGTGTCTGTTGGCTGTTTAGATGTCTTCTTTGGAAAAACGTCTGCTCATGTCTTCTGCTCATTTCTTGATTGGATAATTTGTTCTTTGGTGTTGAGTTTGATAAGTTCTTTATAGATTTTGGATACTAGCCCTTTATCTGATATGACATTTGCAACTATTTTCTCCCATTCTGTCAGTTGTCTTTTGGTTTTGTGAACTGTTTCTTTTGCTGTGCAAAAGCTTTTTATCTTGATGAAATCCCAATAGTTCATTTTTGCCCTTGCTTTCCTTTCCTTTTGCGATGTTTGTAGGAAGAAGTTGCTATGGCTGAGGTCGAAGAGGTTTCTGCCTGTGTTCTTCTTTAGGATTTTGATGGACTCCTGTCTCACGTTGAAGTCTTTCAACCATTTGGAGTCTATTTTTGTGTGTGCTGTAAGGAAATGGTCCAGTTTCATTCTTCTGCATGTGGCTGTCCAATTTTCCCAACACCATTTGTGGAAGAGACTGTCTTTTTTCCATTGGACATTCTTTCCTGCTTTGTCAAAGATTAGTTGACAATAGAGTTGAGGGTCCATTTCTGGGCTCTCGATTCTATTCCATTGATCTATGTGTCTGTTTTTGTGCCGGTACCATACTTTCTCGATGATGACAGCTTTGTAATAGAGCTGGAAGTCCAGAATTGTGATTCCGCCAGCTTTGCTTTTCTTTTTCAAGATTCCTCTGGCTGTTCGGGGTTTCTTCTGGTTCCATACAAATTTTAGGATAATTTGTTCCATTTCTTTGAAAAAAGTGGATGTTATTTTGATGGGGATTGCACTGAATGTGTAGATTGCTCTAGGTAGCATTGACATCTTCACAAAGATTGTTCTTCCAATCCATGAGCATGGAATGTTTTTCCATTTCTTTGTGTGTTCTTCAATTTCTTTCATGAGTATTTTATAGTTTTCTGAGTACAGATCCTTTGCCTCTTTGATTGAATTTATTCCTAGGTATCTTATGGTTTTGGGTACCATTGTGAATGGGATCGACTCCTTGATTTGTCTCTCTTGTGTCTTGTTGTCGGTGTATACGAATGCCACTGATTGCTGTGCATCGATTTTATAGCCTGCTACTTGACTGAATTCCTGTATGATTTCTAGCAGTTTTGGGGTGGAGTCTCTTGGGTTTTCCACATACAGTATCATATCATCTGCAAAAAGTGAGAGTTTGACTTCTTTGCCTATTTGGATGCCTTTGATTTCTTTTTGTTGTCTAATTGCTGTGGCTAGGATTTCTAATATTATGTTGAATAGCAGTGGTGATAGTGGACATCCCTGCCGCGTTCCTGACCTTAGGGGAAAAGCTCTCAGCTTTTCCATATTGAGAATGACATTTGCTGCGTGTTTTTCATAGATGGCTTTTATGATATTGAGGTTTGTACCCTCTATCCCTATACTCTGAAGAGTTTTGATCAAGAAAGGTTGCTGTACTTTGTCAAATGCTTTTTCTGCATCTGTTGAGAGGATCATATGACTCTTTTTCTTTCTTTTGTTAATGTATTGTATCAGGTCGATTGATTTGCGGATGTTGAACCAACCTTGCAGCCCAGGGATAAATCCCACTTGATCATGGTGAAGAATCCTTTTGATGTACTATGGATTCTATTGCTAGTATTGTGGTGAGAATTTTTACATCCATGTTCATCAAGGATATTGGTCTGTAATTCTCCTTTTTGATGGGGTCTTTGTGTGGTTTTGGGATCAAGGTAATGGTGGCCTCATAAAATGAGTTTGGAACTTTCCCTTCCATTTCTATTTTTTGGAACAGTTTCAGGAGAATAGGTATTAATTCTTCTTTAAATGTCTGATAGAATTCCCCTGGGAAGCCGTCTGGCCCTGGGCTTTTGTTTCTTGGGAGATTTTTGATGACTGCTTCAATTTCCTTAGTGGTTATAGGTCTGTTCAGGTTTTCTATTTCTTCCTGCTTCAGTTTTGATAGTTGATACATCTCTAGGAATGCACCCATTTCTTCCAGGTTATCTAATTTACAGGCATAGAGTTGCTTATAATATGTTCTTATGATTGTTTGTATTTCTTTGGTGTTGGTTGTGATCTCTCCTCTTTCATTCATGATTTTGTTGATTTGGGTCATTCCTCTTTTCTTTTGATCAGTCTGGCCAGGGGTTTATCAATCTTGTTAATTCTTACAAAGAACCAGCTCCTAGTTTTGTTGATCTGTTCTACTGTTCTTTTGGTTTCTAGTTCATTGATTTCTGCTCTGACCTTTATTTTCTCTCTTCTCCTACTGGGTTTAGGCTTTATTTGCTGTCCTCTCTCCAGCTCCTTTAGGTGTAGGGTTAGGTTGTGTATTTTCGACCTTTCTTGTTTCTTGAGAAAGGCTTGTATTGATATATACTTTCCTCTCAGGACCGCCTTTGCTGTAACAGTTGTGTTTTCATTTTCATTGGTTTCCATGAATTTTTTAAATTCTTCTTTAATTTCCTGGTGGACCCATTCATTCTTTAGTAGGAAGCTCTTTAGCCTCCATGTATTTGAGTTCTTTCCGACTTTCCTCTTGTGGTTGAGTTCTAGTTTCAAAGCATTGTGGTCTGAAAATATGCAGGGAATAATCCCAATCTTTTGGTACTGGTTGAGACCTATCTTGTGACCTATGATGTGATAAATAATGGAGAATGTCCCATGGGCACTAGAGAAGAATGTGTGTTCCGTTGCTTTGGGATGGAATGTTCTGAATATGTCTGTGAAGTGCATTTGGTCCAGTGTGTCATTTAAAGTCTTTATTTCCTTGTTGATCTTTTGCTTAGATGATCTGTCCATTTCAGTCAGGGGGGTGTTAAATTCCCCCACTATTACTGTATTGTTGTCAGTGTTTTTCTTTGCTTTTGTTATTAATTGCCTTATATAATTGGCTGCTTCCATGTTAGGGGCATAGATATTTACAATTGTTAGATCTTCTTGTTGGATAGACCCTTTAAGTAGGATATAGTGTCCTTCCTCATCTCTTATTACACTCTTTGTATTAAAATCTAATTTCTCTGATATAAGGATTGCCACCCCAGCTTTCTTTTGGTGTCCATTAGCATGGTAAATGGCTTTCTACCCCCTGAATTTTAATCTGGGGGTGTCTTTGGGTCTAAAATGAGTCTCTTGCAGACAGCATATCGATGGGTCTTTTTTTAAAAAATTTTTTTATTGTTATGTTAATCACCATGTATTACATCATTAGTTTTTGGTGCAATGTTCCATGATTCATTGTTTGTTCATAACACGCAGTGCTCCATGCAGAACGTGCCCTCCTCAATACCCATCACCAGGAGAACCAATCCCCCTCCCCCCCTCCGCTCTAGAACCCTCAGTTTGTTTTTCAGAGTCCATCATCTCTCATGGTTCGTCTCCCCCTCTGACATACTCCCCTTTTCTTCCTCTCCTGTTATCTTCTTCTTTTCCTTTTTTCTTAAAATATGTTGCGTTATTTGTTTCAGAAGTACAGATCTGTGATTCAACAGTCTTGCACAATTCACAGCGCTCACCGTAGCACATACCCTCCCCAATGTCTATCACCCAGCCACCCCATCCCTCCCACCCCCAACCACTCCAGTAACACTCAGTTTGTTTCCTGAGATTAAGAATTCCTCATATCAGTGAGGTCATGTGATACATGTCTTTCTCTGATTGACTTATTTCACTCAGCATAACACCCTCCAGTTCCATCCACGTCGTTGCAAATGGCAAGATCTCATTCCTTTTGATGGCTGCATAATATTCCATTGTGTATATATACCACATCTTCTTTATCCATTCATCTGTCGATGGGCATCTTGGCTCTTTCCACAGTTTGGCTATTGTGGACATTGCTGCTATAAACATTGGGGTACATGTACCCCTTCGGGTCCCTACATTTGTATCTTTGTGGTAAATACCCAGTAGTGCAATTGCTGGATCGAACGGTAGCTCTAATTTCAACTGTTTGAGAAACCTCCATACTGTTTTCCAGAGGGGTTGCACCAGCTTGCATTCCCACCAACAGTGTAGGAGGGTTCCCCTTTCTCCACATCCCCGCCAACATCTGGAACTGCTTTATTAAGTTGACATAGAGGTTCTTACAGAAGTAGTTTAACATGGAAAAGACTCAGAGTTGGAAAGATGCAACACAATAAATAATCCTAGGAAATTCAATTATATAAAGACTTAGTTTCTTCAACTACAAAATGGAAATAAAGTTGTGTCCCATCTTACAGATTATGAATGCTTCAATGTTCCATTAAATGTAAACTATCATATAAACTGTAATTTATATTACAAAGTATAATAACATGACCACCAAATTTCATATAATACATATTCAGCAATTAGGTACTTAGTGTGTTATTAAGAGAGAAATGCAATTTCTAATTTTTCCGCTCTATATGGCCAATTAAAAGAGTCCCCAAATTTAATTTTTAAAATAAAGGGCAGAATGTTTTGTGAGAGCATAATGATAAAAGTAAAACACATGAAATTTATTAATTTTAAGTATTTCCAAATTGATCTATGATCTATCATAAACACCTAATGACTAATCCTTAGTTTTCATTGAGTCTGCAGAAGTTACAAAATAATACGGTCAAGAAGTCCAAGGTCTTTCTATGAAAGTTTTTACAATGCTCAAAACAGGGCTCGTAATTAAACTCTGGTTTAGGGAGCATTCTACATAGATAGTTCAACACAAATTAGGTCATAAGAAGAAAATAGCTGCAGAAAACTTGAAGAAGCTAGGGAAAACCATTTATTGAAATCTAATATATGGATGTGTGTTGTAAGGATTCATTTCTGATTTTAATTGGAGAATTACTTTAAAATTGTTTCTGTGTCTCAACAGACCATATAGTAGGAAACAAAATGATACCTTTCTCTATGATAAAGTCACAGGAGAAGCTGAGTTTTAAAATAATTCTAATAGGGGCACCTGGGTGGCTCAGTCAGTTAAGCATCTGCCTTCAGCTCAGGTCATGATCCCAGGGTCCTGGGATCAAGCCCCACGTCGGGCTCCCTGCTCAGTGGGAAGCCTGCTTCTCCCCCTCCCTCTGCCTGACCACCACTCCCCTTACTTGTGCGCTCTCACTGTCAAATAAATAAAATCTTAAAAAATAATAATAAAATAATTCTAATGGACGTAATGATGTGTGGCTGTGTGTGTGTGTGTGTGTGTGTGTGTGTATGAGTGTGTCTGGGTGAGTGTGTACGTATGTGTGTGTGTGTGTCTTTCTCAGGTAGGTATCATGGGAAATGAATGAAAAGGGCAAATATTCTCAAAGATATGACAAACCACTGTCATCTTTAATGCTGTTTCTTAGCAAACTGATATACCATACATATTAATCCATTTAATAAGATGAGCCAACAGTCGGTTTTCAGGAGTATTACTATCTAGTGTTAGCTGTGCATGTATTTATGTAATGTGAAGATTGTCAAAGAGAAATTGCCTTGGGCAAGTTAAACAGGCAAAAAAGAATTTTATTTAAAACTACTGCTTTGAGGGTTATGACTACTGCAAAGGGGAGAGAGACTGAACTCAAGCCCACTGAAACAAAGGCAGAATCTCTAACCACTGTGGTGACCTAGTGGAGAAGGTAAGGGAGGACAGCATGAGAGAGGTTGGTCTCTGTGATTAGGCCAACTGTGTTACTGAGGGATCTTTTGAAAGTTAGGTTTCTACCCTCTCACAGTGACTGGGAGATAGGGACATTTCTTTCTTTATGATTACATTTCAAATGGGTGGCTCCCAGGTACGGGAGAAAGATATTCATGAGTTATAAAACTGGAGTCTCTGGGAGAAGATTTGCATATCAAAAGGCTAGAGAAAGAATTTACATATTCTAATTTTCTAAAGTAAATGCACTAAGAAGAGGCAGGTTGGGGTCCTATAACCAGAAAGAAATTTGTTTAAAGTTTAGTCAGCCTGGGGCGGAGCAAGATGGCGGAGGAGTAGGAGACCTGGATTTCGTCTGGTCTCAGGAATTCAGCTGCATAGGGATCAAACCATTTTGAACACCTACGAACTCAACAGGAGATCGAACAGGAGAGTAGCAACAACTAAGAACAGAGAAGCGACCACTTACTGGAAGGTAGGACGTGCAGAGAAGTGAATCCGAGGCGATATTCGGGAGGATAGATGGCGGGGGAGTGGCCTCCGTCGGCCGCTTCTGGCAAGTGATAGAGCCGCGGAGCACAAAATCGGAACTTTTAGAAGTCGGCTCCACTGAGGGACGTCGCTCCAGTGGCTAAGCAGGGGGTGGAACCCTCGCTGGGACACTGTGATATCAGGACACTCAGGGTCAAAAAAATGGGGGTAC
The DNA here is from genome assembly GCF_003265705.2 of Callorhinus ursinus. NCBI lineage: Eukaryota > Metazoa > Chordata > Mammalia > Carnivora > Otariidae > Callorhinus > Callorhinus ursinus. The sequence continues at coordinate 1,136,477 of NW_027397114.1, forward strand.
TTTAGTGCAGCAGAGCTCCCGGGTATCAGAGCGGGGAAGCCGGCTGCAGAGACGGAGCCGAGGTGCGGGCTCTCAGCTCGGGGTTGCCATAAACTGTGATCCGCGGCCCAGTCGGGCCACTGCTCCTCCACCAGGGACCCAATAAGCGGCAGAGCCGGGGAGACTACCCTTTCACCCCTGGGAGGAGCGGCATGGGAGCGCACCGCAGGGATCTGCTGGGTTTGGAGACTCCACACGGGGTCGGGTGCCAGGGATAGAAACGCTCGGTCACAGGCCAGGTGAGCACGGAGTGCGGCCGGAGACAAGGGAGACGGGAGTGCCTGCTTTTCTCTGGGGGTGCACTGAGGAGCGGGCCCCCGAGTTCTCAGCTCATCCAGGTGGAGATTGGGAGGCCACCATTTTCACCCTGGTCCTCCAAAGCTGTACGGAGAGCTTGCAGGGAACAAAAGCTCCCGAGAGCAAACCCGAGCAGCTTGCTTAGCCCGGACTCACAAGGGCGGGGCAATTCCGCCTCCAGCAAAGACATTTGGGAACCACGGCAACAGGCCCCTCCCCCAGAAGATCAGCACGAAGAGCCAGCAAGCCAAGACCAAGTTTACCCATCAAGGAGAACAGGAGAACTCCAGCGCTAGGGGAATACTGCACATAGAATTCATGGCTTTTTTACCATGATTCATTAGTTTTTCAAAGTTAAAGTCAATTTTTTAAACTTTTTTTTTAATTTTTATTTTCCCTTTTTCAACCAACATTTTATCCCTTTTTTAAAAAATATTTTATATTTTTCATTTTTAGAGTCATATTTTATCCCTTCATAGTAGATACCCTTATTTTTGATATATATATATAAGTTGTTCTCTCTTTAAAATTTTGAGATACAGTTTCTTCTAACAGATCAAAATATACCCTAAATCACTAGTGTATAGCTTTGTTCTAGTCTCCTGCCTGATCAGAGTCTCTCCCTTTTTTTCCCTCTTTTTTTTTTAAATCTTCTTTCTTTTTTCAAACAACTTCTTATCAATTCCTTTTATAAAATCTTTTATAATTTTCATCTTTAAAGTCATCTTCCATCCCTTCATTGTATCAACCCTTATTTTGTACATATATAAGTCTTACTTCCTTTAAAATTTTTGGTGGCACTTTTCTCTAACAGACCAAAATACACCCAAAATCTAGTGTGTGGCACTGATCTATGCACTAGCCTGATCATATTTGATCATATTGTGGTATTTTTTGTATTGTTCTGTCTTTGTTTTTATCTTTTACTTTTTGGTTTTTTTTTCTCTTTCTTTCCCTTTCTTTTCCCCTGGTTTCAGGTCTTTTCTGATTTCTATAGAGTATATTTGCTGGAGACGTTGTTAACCTGTTAGCATTTTGTTCTCTCATTCATTTAGTCTCCTCTGGACAAAATGACAAGACGAAAAAATCACCTCAGCAAAAAGAACAAGAGGTAGTACGGTCGGCCAGGGACCTACTCAATACAGACATTAGTACGATGTCAGACCTAGGTTTCAGAATCATGAATTTAAAGATATTAGCTAGGCTTGAAAAAAGCGTGGAAGTTATTAGAGAAACCCTTTCTGGAGAAATAAAAGAAATAAAATCTAAACAAGTTGAAATCAAAAAGTTTATTAATGAGGTGCAATCAAAAATGGGGGCACTAACTGCTAGGATAAATGAGGCAGAAGAGAGAATCAGAGAAATAGAAGACCAAAAGCTGGAAAATAAAGAGGCTGAGAAAAAGAGAGAGAAACAACTACAGGATCATGAGGGCAGAATTCGAGAGATAAGTGATACCATAAGATGAAACAACATTAGAATAATTGTGATCCCAGAAGAAGAAGAAAGAAAGAGAGGGGAAGAAGGTATATTGGAGCAAATTATACCAGAGAACTTCCCTAATGTGAGGAAGGAAACAGGCATTAAAATCCAGGAGGCACAGAGAACCCCTCTCAAAATCAATAATAATAGGTCAACACCCCGACATCTAATAGTAAAACTTACGAGTCTCAGAGACAAAGAGAAAATCCTGAAAGCAGCTCGGGAGAAGAGATATGTAACCTACAATGGTAGAAACATTAGATTGGCAACAGACCTATCCACAGAGACCTGGCAGGCCAGAAAGGACTGGCAAGATATCTTCAGAGCACTAAACGAGAAAAATATGCAGCCAAGAATGCTATATCCAGCTAGGCTATCATTGAAAATAGAAGGAGAGATCAAAAGCTTCCAGAACAAACAAAAACTAAAGGAATTTGCAAACACGAAAGCAGCCCTCCAAGAAATATTGAGAGGGGTCCTCTAAGCAAAGAGAGAACCTAAAAGCAGCAAAGAGCAGAAACGAACACAGACAACAGACAGTTAACAGTCACCTTACAGGTAATACAATGGCACTAAATTCATACCTTTCAATAGTTACCCTGAATGTAAATGGGCTCAATGCCCCAATCAAAAGACACAGGCTATCAGATTGGATTAAAAAACAAGACCCATCAATATGCTGTCTGCAAGAGACTCATTTTAGACACAAAGACACCCCAGGATTGAAAGTGAGGGGGTGGAAAACCATTTACCATGCTAATGGACACCTAAAGAAAGCTGGGGTGGCAATCCTTATATCAGAAAAACTAGATTTTAAAACAAAGAGTGTAATAAGAGATGAGGAAGGACACTATATCCTACTTAAAGGGTCTATCCAACAAGAAGATCTAACAATTGTAAATATCTATGCCCCGAACATGGGAGCAGCCAATTATATAAGGCAATTAATAACAAAAGCAAAGAAACACATTGACAACAATACAATAAGAATGGGGGACTTTAACACCCCCCTGACTGAAATGGACAGATCATCTAAGCAAAAGATCAACAAGGAAATAAAGACTTTAAATGACACACTGGACCAAATGGACTTCACAGA
>NW_027397114.1:1144393-1190950 GCF_003265705.2 Callorhinus ursinus
GTGGGGGGATGGGTTAGCCTGGTGATGGGTATTGAGGAGGGCACGTTTTGCATGGTGCACTGGGTGTTATGAACAAACAATGAATCATGGAACACTGCATCAAAAACTAATGATGTAATATATGGTGATTAACATAACAATAAAAAAAATAAAAAAAAAAAAAGATCAAACCATGAAAATATAGGGGAGGAACTTTAAATGCCTATTACTAAGTGAAAAAAGCCAATCTGAAAAGGCTATCTACATACTATATGATTCCGACTCTAGGACATTTTGGAAAAGGCAAAACTGTAGACACAATCAGAAGTTTAGTGGTTGGCAGGGGTTGGGGAAAGGAGGGATAAACAAGGTAGTGAAACTATTTTTAGTGCAGTGAAATTATTCTCTACAATACTATGATTGTGGATACATGTCATTACACATTTGCCTGAACCTACAGAATGCATAACACCATGACTGAACCCTAATGTAATAAACTACGGATTTTGGATGATAATGATATGTCAACATAAGTTAATCAGTTATAACAAATACACCATGCTGATGTGGAATGCTGATGGGAGAAGCTGTGCAAGTGCAGGGGCAGGAGGTATATGGGACATCTCTTAACTTTCTACTCAATTCTGCTGTGAACCTAGAACTGTTCTAAAAAACAAAATATATTAAAAGAAAATTAGGCAAATGATGCTAAAATTAAGAAATGTTTTCTGAGCAAAGAAAAAATCCAGAGCACTACCAGGAAAACATTCAACAATGAGGCTGAGGGTATGACTGAAAACTCTTTCATTAAAATTTCAAAAATATTAAAGGTGGTGCCTCAGACTATTAGTCAGCCAAACGGCCCTTGAAAGACATTACAATGCAACTATTGATCCTCTCAAACAATAAAGCTTCTACAAAATTAAGGGCATTATCCCTCAGCCTTGTTACTAGAAGCCCAACGTATACAAGGATTTATCTCAAAAAAAAAAGTGTGTGTGATTTTTACTCAAAGGAATACATCTCAATAGAATTCACGTAACATCCACAAGATTTATAAAAGAATAATATATCTTTTTATTTAATATATAAAAGATTTAATATATCTTAAATGAAGAGAGACTTTTGGACCCCAAAATTCCACTGACAGAAAGCAAGCTGAGAAAAAAACTCACCTTAGAAACATCTGCTATCTTTCATGAGAAAAGACAGAGGTACAAGAAAAAGCACAGAAGGCAAGGTGAAGAATCATAAAGAATTATTCCCAGGCTTGAGATCTAATCAAGAAACTTCCAGTATGTGCCTATCTGGATCTCAGAATTGCTACGAACTAAGGACACCTTTGCATCTTCCATTTTTCCCCTTTTAAAACAAAACTATCTATAACAGTTATCCTATACCTGTCCCCCATTGTATGTTCGGTATTGCAGGTGGGGAGAAGCAGATGGAGCAGAATGGTACTCAAAGAGCTGTGCTTGAGGAAAAACACCCAAGTAACCACATCTAAGCCCGGACCTGATTTAGATGATGAAATTCTGCACTTTAAGATGATATAGTAACAGAATGAGACATGTTAGGCCTTGGGAAGCACTGGGTGAACTCTGCATGTGGGAAGAACATGAACCCCTGGAGGATGGAGGGCAGACAATGGCAGCCAACTTCCTACCTCCTGTTATTCACATCTTCACGTAGTCTCCTCCCACACAATGCCAGAGTTGACTTGTATGACCAATACTAAACAGGAGAAGTGATAGTATCACACCTGAGAAATTATAACATTGTGGCTTCCATCTTGGGTGCTCTCTCACTCTATCAGATCACTCGCTCTTGGGAAGCCATGTTGTGAGCAGCCCTATGGAGAGGCCCAACTGGTACTTAAGTGAAGCTTCCTGCCACCAGCCACAGGAGTGAGCATGGAAGTGGATCTTACAGACCCAGGCAAACTACAGATGACTGCAACCCTAGTTGAGACTGTAACTACAACCTCATGAGAAATCCTAAATCAGAACCACCCCTAAGCTGACCCTAAATTTCTGACTCTAAGAGACTGTGTGAAATAATAAATATTTTTCATCTTAAAAAAAAAATGCAGTTCCATAAAGTAGTAAAAATTGCTAAGAATCTTCAAGCCATAAAACTGGGAAAGATAGCAGGATGGTTTACCTCACCTTCCTCATTTTATCTGTTATGAATTTATTTATTTATTATTTATTTATTTATCTATCTACCTACCTACCTACCTACCTACCTATCCACTTAATAAGCCTTTGCTACTATTCAAAGTTTTTTAATGTGAGTGCAATAATCATGTGATGCATGGGAAAAAACTAAAAGGGGAAAAGTGTGAATGGAAGAAAAGGGATGTTTATATCTTCCAGAATAAACAGATGCAAAACCAAGGACATCAAAGAAAATGGGAGGGGCTTTTGTTCCTGGCTATGACACAGTAATGGATAATGGAAATGCTTTCAGATTGTAAAAAAAGAGAAAAGTGGACAGTAAGCAGCCAGGAGTGTGATGCCTTACAGAAGGAAAACAAATGAAGAAATCCTTAAGATTAGTCCAGCACTCCTAAGAGAGGCACTTTTTAGACTAAAGCACTAGAAAGGGGAACACAGCAGAGTATCAGTCTTTCTGAGTTCTCAGAGGATACAAATATCAGAATTCAGGGTGTCTGAGGCAAGACTAACAGCAGAGCAGCTAAGCAGAGAAATAGCACCAGTCTTTCGGCTGAACACTAGGGTGAGCATGAATAGCATAAGACTCTAAGGCCACATAAGGTCAGACGAAAAAAAAAAAAGCTACTGGGGAAGAATAACTTCTGGTGGATTATGAGCTGAAAAGTTCCCAGAGTTCATGCAGTGTTGGGAGATATTTAGGTGCTTACTAGTCAGGGCAGAAAGACCTTATTGAACAGTTAGGGAATTTAGTAGATTAGATATTAAAGAGGAAAATAACAGTAAACCTGGGTATATAATATTAGAAATCCAAACTGAAGAAGTAAGAATGAAAACATTTGAAAAAATAAAGAGCTGCAGTGGCCTATCAACTGGTTTAACCTGTGTGTAATTAGAGCTACATAAGGAGGCAAAGCTCAGTGCAGAAAATATTTGAAAAGTATATATATATACATCTAAAAACAGTTTCTTTTTTTTAAGTTTTATTTTATTATGTTAATCACCATACATTACATCATTAGTTTTTGATGTAGTGCTCCATGATTCATTGTTTGCATATAACACCCAGTGCTCCATTCAGTATGTGCCCTCTTAAATACCCATCACCAGGCTAACCCATCCCCCCACACCCCCTCCCCTCTGGAACCCTCAGTTTGTTTCTCAGAGTCCATAGGCTCTCATGGTTTGTCTCCCCCTTCGATTTCTCCCCCTTCATTCTTCCCCTCCTGCTATCTTCTTCTTTTTTTTTTTAAACATATAATGTATTATTTGTTTCAGAAGTATAGGTCTGTGATTCATCAGTCTTACACAATTCACAGCGCTCACCATAGCACATACCCTCCCCAATGTCTATCACCCAGCCACCCAATCCCTCCCCCCCCACCACTCCTGCAACCCTGTTTCCTGAGATTAAGAATTCCTCATCTCAGTGAGGTCATATGATACATGTCTTTCTCTGATTGACTTATTTCACTTAGCATAATACCCTCTAGTTCCATCCATGTTGTTGCAAATGGCAAAATTTTGATTTTTTTTGATGGCTGCATAATTTTCCATTGTGTGTATGTATATATACCACATCTTCTTTATCCATTCATCTGTTGATGGACATCTTGGCTCTTTCCATAGTTTGGCTATTGTGGACATTGCTGCTATAAACATCAGGCTGCATGAACCCCTTCGGATCACTACATTTGTATCTTTGGGGTAAATACCCGGTAGTGCAATTGCTGGGTCATAGGGTAGCTCTATTTCCAACTTTTTGAGGAACTTCCATACTGTTTTTCAGAGTGGCTGCACCAGCTTGCATTCCCACCAAAAGTGTAGGAGGATTCCCCTCTCTCCGCATCCTTGCCAACATCTGTCATTTCCTGACTTGTTAATTTTAGCCATTCTGACTGGTGTGAGGTGGTATCTTATAGAGGTTTTGATTTGGACTTCCCTGATGCCGAACAATGTTGAGCACTTAAAAACAGAGTTTCTAATACATCAAGAACTTTCAGAAGGAATAAGAAAACAAATCAAGAACTAAGTGAAATTTCAACACAACTCTCTCCCTAATGGAACAAGAGAAAAATTCTTAAGTATATAAAAGTATAATGGGGTGCCTGGGTGGCTCAGTAGGTTGGGCATCTGCCTTCCGCTCAGGTCATGATCCCAGGGTCCTGGGATTGAGCCCCGCATTGGGCTCCCTGCTCAGCGGAGAGCCTGCTTCTCCCTCTCCCTCTGTCTGCTGCTCTGCCTACTTGTGTTCTCTTTCTCTCTCTCTCTCTCTGTCAAATAAATAAATAAAATCTTTAAAAAATACATATAGAAGTCTTAAATACACACTCATTTGTAGAACACTAAATCAACAATAACAGTACACAGTTCTTCTCAAATGCAAATAAAACATTCACTAAGAAAACTCACACTTAGAGATTTAGAATTAAGTCACAATATATTTCATAGGATTGAAAGCATAAAGATTATGCTCTCAGATCAAATGGAATTAAATTATGAATCAATAACAGAATGATATCTCCAAAACTCCAAATATTTGGCATTTGAGGTCAAAGATGGAACCACAAAAGATATTAGAAAATATCTTACATTAAATGATAGTGGCGATGCAACATATCAAAATGATCATGGGATGCTGCTGAGAGGGAAATTTATAGTTTTAATGCTATTCTAGAAAAGGAAAAAGGCAAAAAATTAATGAAAAGATATATATCATGCAACCATTAATCAAAGGAAAGCAGGATTGGCTAAATTAAATACCAAATATCAAATACAGTATAATTTAAAGCATGGGGTGGTGACTGGGTGGCTCAGTCAATTGGGCATCCAACTCTTGGTTTCAACTCAGGTCATGATCTTGGGGTCATGGGATGAAGCCCCACGTCGGGCTCTGCACTCAATGCGAAATCTGTTGGAGATTCTTTCCCTCTGTCTCTGCCCCTTCCCCTGCTAGTGCGCTTTCTCTCATAGATAGATAGATAGATAGATAGATAGATAGATAAAATATTTTTTAAAACATAAAAAATTACTAGAGATAAAGAGGGATATTTTATAATAGTAAATTTGTTAATCATCAACATGACATAGTATTTCTTTATGGGCATGCACCAAACAACAGAGCTGCAAAATAAGTGAAGCAAAAAGTGATAGAACTGAAGAGAGAACTAGACAAACCCACAATTACAGTTTGGCATGTCAACAATCCTCTGTCCACATTTAACAACCCAACAGAAAATCATCAAGACTATAGAACTCAACAACATCATCAATAATATCTATTCTACATTTCTGGAATATTGCACCTACCAATAGTAAAAGACACATTCTTTTCAAGTGCCCAGAGAATATACACTAAGACAGACCATATCCTGGGGCATAAAACAAAACTTAAGAGGATTTAAAAGAATCAAAATTGTATAGAATGTGTTCCCTAACCACAACAGAGTCAAATTAGAAATCAATATCACAAAGATAACAGAAAAATATGCTAATACTTGCAAACTAAACAACATATTTTTTTAAACACTTTTATTTCATGAGTTTGTGAGGAAGTCCTCAGGGAAATTAAAAAGTACTTTGAACTAAATGAAAATGAAAATAAAGCATACTGAAATTTATGGGTCACAGCTAAAACTTTTGCTGAACTCTAAATGCATACTGAGCATAATATACTGAGCATATTATAATACCGAGCATAATATACTGAGCATATTATAATACTGAGCATAATATAATATACTGAGCATACTGAGCATATAAATGCAAAGAGAAACTCTGAGATCAATAATCTGAGCTCTTCAAGGACCTAGAAAAAGAAAAGCAAAATAAAACTAAAGCAAGCAGAAGGAGGATATGATAAAAACAAGACCAAAAATCAATGAAATTGAAAAAAGAGAAACAATAGAGAAAAATCAGTGGAACAGCTGATTCTGTTCAGTAAGAATCAGAATCAGTAAGTAATCTTTTCTCACTTCAGTAAGAAAAGATCAGTAAAACTGACAAACTTCTAAAAGGACTGACAAATAAAAATTGAAGATACACATTCCAGTGTCAGCAATGAAACAGGAGCTATCACTAAAGACCCTGCATATATAAAAAGGATAACAGAGGAATACTATGAACAACTCTACACTTCTCCACACTTAAATTTGACAATTTAGATGAAGTAGACCAAGTCCTCAAAAATCACAGCTGCCGCATTTCATCCAATATGGAACAGAACATTTGAATAGCTTTATGACAATCATGGAAATTGGATTACTTATTCTAAAAACTCTCAAAAAAGGAAAACTGTGAACCCATATTGTTTCTGTGGAGAATTTTACCAAATGTTAAAGAAAAATTAACAATTCGACACAATCTTTTTCAGAAACATAAGAAACATTTACTAATTCATTTTATGATGCTAGGATTACCCTGATTCCAAAACCAGACAAAGACAATGCAAGGGAAAAAATTTACAATGCCTACCCTTTATGAATATAGATGCATTCCCATAACAAAATATTAGGAAATAGAATTCGGTCAAATATAAAAGAATTATACATGATAATCAAATGAGATTTATTCCAGGCATGCAAATCTAGTTCAATATTCAAGAAAAATAATCAATGTAATTCACCATTATAAGATGCTACAAGAAAAGTCACATGATTGAATCAATCAATGCAAAAGAGCACTTGGCAAAACTCAAAACTCATTCATGATTAAAATTCTGGAAAAAATAGAACAGGGAAACTTCCTCAACTTTATAAAGCACACACTAATCTACAGTTAACATTATCCTTTGTTATGAATAGTTAATAGTTTTCCCCTAAGATCGTGAAGAAGGCAAGGATGTTCACTCTACCCTTCTTATTCAGCATAAAGTTGCAAGTTCTAGTCAGCTAAATAAGGCAAGAAATGGAAAATAAGACACAGTGATAGGAAAGGAAGAAATAAGAACTGTCCCTATTTGCAGATAATGTAGTTTTCTGTGTTGGAAATCCAAAGGAGTCAGCAACAAAAGAAATTCCTAGAATTAATAAATGGCTTCAGTAAGACGGCAGGATACAAGATAAACATAAAAAATCAACTATATTTCGGTACACTAGCAATAAACGGTATACAGTGAATTTAAAAATCTAATATCATTTACAATTGAGGGGCACCTGGCTAGCTCAGTCAGTGGAGCATGTGACTCTTGATGTTGGGGTCGTAAATTTGAGCCCTATGTTGGGTGTAGAGATTACCTTAAAAAATAAAACATTTTAAAAATATATTAACCATTGAAAAAAATGGGAATATTTACATGTATATCTAATAAAAACATGTTCAAGACTTTATCCTGGGGGCGCCTAGGTGGCTCAGTCATTAAGCGTCTGCCTTCGCCTGGGATCAAGGCCCTCATCGGGCTCCCTGCTTCGCGGGAGGCCTGCTTCTCCCTCTCCCACTCCCCCTGCTTGTGTTTCCTCTCTCTCTGTCTCTCTCTCTGTCAAATAAATAAATAAAATCTTTAAAAAAAAATCCAGCTTCTAATATTAAAAAATAAAAAAAAGACTTTATCCTGATAACTGCATACTACTGATGAAAAATCAAAGAGGATCTAAGTAAATGAGGAGACATACCATGTTCATGGATTGGAAGACTCAAAATAGCAAAAATGTCGATTCACCTTAAATTTATATATAGCTTTAGTTTAATACCTATCAGAATCCTAGAAAGTGTTTGTATGTTTGTTTTTATAGGTAGAGATAAATCTATATACTAAAAACCACTGAACACTTCTGGGAAGTAATAAACCCTAAATAAATAGAGAGACATGCCATGGTCATGGATTGGAAGGCTTAATCTTTTGAAGATACCAGCTCTTCTAAAGTTGATCTATAGATACAATCCTTGTTTGCAGTTCCATCTCTGACATGATCAGAGCATTACTGGTAATAGTGGGTATCTGTGTCTCATTCCTATCTCATAGGACATGTTCATAATATTTCACCATAAAGTATGTTTATTGTAGATTTTAGTAGATATATTTGTTACATTAAAGACTTTCTTTTGTTCCAAGAGTTCTTATCATAAATGGATGTTTAATCTTATCAAAGGTTTTATCTCTATTATCTATTTGAGTACTCAAATGCCCTTGTTCCACTAATATGTTAATATGGTGAATTATATTAAAGGATTTTCTGATTTTAAATCGTCTTTGCATTCTTGAATTTTATGGGTTGGGTTCTCAAGGGAGTAGACTCGGAGAAAAATTCTAGTGTTTAGGATATTTATCAGGGAATAGCCTTGGGGTAAACATCTATGGAAGGGATAAAGAGACATCAGGATTGGGCAAAGAAGGAAATCAAGCTTTGCTGCAAACCTCATAGCTTCAACTACCCATGAGATGTATGCCCTTCCTATAAGGGCATAATCTTAGACCAAGTGTCTCTAACTGGGTCAATTCCTGAAAGGGCTATAAGCTAAAGGATGTCTACCAATAGTTTTCAAACACCTGGGCAACAAGTCTTTTCTTGAAAGGCAATTTGGGATTCACACCTCTAGGTCCACCACACAGAGATATATCTGGTCATGATAGATTAATTTTTTTAATACATGGCTGGATTAATTTGTTAATATTTTGTTTGGGATTTTTGCTTCTATATGACTGAACCTGTTAAATAATTACCATTTCTTACACTATACATATCTGATTTTAGTAATTAAGAATATACTATCCTCATCAAATAAATTGTGGGAGTATTTTAGTTTTTTAAATATATTTTTTGAGATAATTGTATAAAATTGATCTGTTTATTGCCTGTTTTCTAGAAGTTACTGATTGTGGCATCCCCTGCCAGCTGCACTCTTATTTTGTCCCTTTTTAAAGGAGCCTGACTCCTGACAGCAGTTAACTCCAGCTAACTGGCTACATCTCTTAGTTTTCTTTGCTTCTAGGAGTGGCAATATCACTAAATTATGGCCAAAAATTTAGTGGAAGTGTTATGTGGAATTTTGTGAAAGTTGTCTTATGAAAGCAAGACTTTCGTGCCTTCTTTTTTTTTTCCCTTTTGCCTGCAGTGCAGAAATGCTGACAGACAGAAGCCTGGTATGGCAAAGCAGAAAAATAGAGACTAGATCTTCTACATGAAAGAGTAGACCAATGTGAGCTTATGATAACTGTAGTTGGGTTTTCTGACTGATGTCAGTGTTGGCTTATAGTTATCTTTATGTTCAACACTCATTGCTTCTCCTGTTTGTCTCCCAGATGTTGTTGTGGAGTTCATTTCTTCAGTCTTAAAATTCATCATTTGGAAATTACTTTAACAAGAGTTTATTGTTAGTAGATTCTCAGTATTTATTTAAAACAACATCCTCGCTTTTCCTTTTTCTTTTTTTTTCCCTTGAGAGTTTCTTTAGCTAGGCATATAATTCCAGGTTGGTAGCTGTTTTTCACACAGCACTTTAAAGATGCTATTCCATTCTCTTTGCTCTTTGGATTCCTTTTTTGCCTTTATGAAGTATTCTATCAGTCCTTTTATAAGGAAAGGTGCCTTTCTGGAGTTGCCTTAAGAACTCCACTTTATTCTTGGTATTCTGCCGTTTTATACAATGTTCCTAGGTGTGGATTTATTTGTCTGTATCTTGAATGGCATTTATTTCATTTGCTGAATCTGGAATTCACATTTTTATTAATTTCAGAAAATTCCTAGCCATTGTCTCTTCAAATCTTATCTTTCTCTCATCTCTCCCTTGGAAGTCAATATAGATGTGTGTGAGACTTCCCTGCTCCATCTTGCGGTCTTTTAATTTCTCATATATGAAAGGTGATACCTCTTTGTGTCTCTGGGCAGCTTTTGGGTAATATCTTTATATCTGTGTCCTGGTTTACTGATTCTCTCTTCAGTTCTGTTACTGAGTTCATCCTCTCTCTGTGTATGCCTGTGTGAGTACATGTATGTATGATTGCATGTACGTGTGTTTTAATTTCAACAATGTTTTTCAGTTTGAGGAGATTCTATTTTAATTCTTGTATTTGCCTGGTAATTTCATATACTTTATATTCTTTGTTCAAGTTTTTAAATCATTTTATTTCTATAAATTTTGAAATATGCTTACTTAATATTTTTAAGTCATTTTATTTCTATAAATTTTGAAATATGCTTACTTAATAGTCTGTATCTTGTAATCCTTCTACCTGTACTCCCTGGGGATCCCATTCTTCTGCTTTGTTTCTGCAAATTCTCCTTCTGTGACTTTTTTTCTGTATACATGGTGATTCATTATTGTAATACTATATTTAGCCAGTCTTCATATTAGGAATCCTAGTGGACTTGGATTAAATATGTACTAATCCACAGAGGATTTGCATTTACTTCACCAGGCGCTCTGAGCTACTATGAGTATGAAAGCACCTTAAATGAATTTCTCATCTTGGAGTTTCCTGAACGAAGTATAAATGCAGACCCCAAATCTACATGAAAGCAGGATTGTAGTTATGAATTCTCAAAAAATAATCTCTACTTGTCCCCCAACTCAAAATTCTCCTTTTGCTGGTAGACAGATTGTTTTTCTAGTCTACCCTTTCATTTAGGATATATACTACTCAAGTTTTCCCTTTGTCAGAACAACTGAAGGTGCATATGTCCTAGCTCCAACTCCTAATCTTAATAGGGGCCTTATTTTCTATTTTAATATGAGCTCATTAAAAACTGAAGCTTTCAAGAATCAACAGATATCCCCAGCTCAGCCTGTGTGGCTATGCAGGTTCTACTAATTTTCCGCATGTACTTCCCTTAATTTTGTGTAGATGCAGCTTTCCATTTAAATGGAGGTTCCCAGAATTTCTAGGTATTTGTAGCAGTATAATTTTCTAGAACATAATTTTTTTTTTAGATTGTAGAATAAATTTCCAGAAGTCATCCAGTCTGACTTAAATTCCTGGTTTCTGTCTTCCCATGTCATCCTAAATGTTCTATCATTGTTCTTATATTTCTTTTATTTTTGTGTTGTAATTTCCAGGTTGTCTTCCCCTCTGTTATCCTATGAATTAATTTAAAAAGATGAAATTTGAAATCTATTTCTTTGTCTCTGTCTGATATTTTCAGTGAAGAGGATGGGAAAGCTATGTAAACTCATAGTTTTCCTACCAGTCCTAACTAAGGGATAGCCAAGGGATGATTCTATAACCTGTCAAATCATGGAGATGAATATAGATCCACATTGTACCTGTTGGCTCTCTTCTTCCTTCTGATTCCTTTATTAGTGTGCAGAAACACTGCTGTGTCCGCTGAGATACAGCTCACTGTGGAATATGGATAGGGTAGCAGAAGCTATGTATCTCCTGGGTAAGGTTCATTTCTGCCTGACATATTTGCCTCTTCTCTGGTCCTGGTTCTCCAATCAACTTTGTTCATTTACTCTATGTAAGCCTGGTGGCAAAAATTGTGAAAAGATATGAAAACCAACCATCTGCATCCAACCGAGTAATGAAACAATATCTGCTCTGGCAGGATAACTAGAGTTTGTGAGGGTCTTTAAAACGCCATGCCTGGAAGTTGTCAGTGTGTATATTAACAGACCTAAGTTAATTATCCCTGAGGAGTGTTGTATACTCTTTGGTATCCAACAAAACCTTTGAATCCTTTTAAAAATATTTGAAATCTTAGTTTTTTTGAAAACTAACCTGGATTATCAGCCTTTCTCAGTCTTAGGAATTGGTTTTCTGTGACTGCCACTGACAATCAAGAGGCATAATTTGATTGAAATGGAAAGGAGAGAACATGTTTGAGTACCTGGTATGTGCCTGTATTTCCCGAAGCATTTTATATACTTTACCTTAATATCTTCACAACTCTACTGGTTGCTATATATTATTATCCTATTATACCTTGTGGAAAGTAAAAATCTGAGATACTAAGTAACTTTCTAGGGCCCCACACCTTATATTTGAGATTTTTGATTCCCAAGTAAATACTTAGGTATGTACTTAGGTACACCATTATGTGGATTCCTATGTGGTGGTGTACGAAATCTCTTTTGCATGAACTGAAACAATGCTTTCTGGATCTTCCTAATCAGAGTCACATGGAAAATCACTGCCAACAAAACTTGTCATTTTTTCCCCTTTGTTTCCCCTCCTCTGCCCATTCTTTCCTTCCTCTCACATTGCTCCTTCTTCAGGCCTCACCACCTTCCCCACCACCACCCTTGGAAAACTCATGATAACAACCTAATAATTGTCCTGCCAAATTTTTGTTTATATTCCTATAATGTACAAATGAAAATTATATATACACACATATATGGAGCTTATTCTTTCTTACAATATGAGGTTGTGTGCAGATGTTCTGCATTCTACTTTTTATCACTCAAGAATACCTCATGGAGGGGCATCTGAGTGGCTCAATCAATTCAGTATCTAACCCTTGGTTTCAGCTCAGGTTCATGGGATCAAACCCCACAGTGGGGAGTCTGCTTGGATGTTCTCTCCGTCTGCCCATTCCCCTGCTCATGCACACACTCTCTCTAAAATAAGTAAATAAATCTTAAAAAAAAAAAAGAATACCTCATGGAAATCCCTTCAAGTCAACAGATATAATTCTGATTTATATCTTTCCATTGCTGCATAATATTTCATGGCATGGAAATACCATTTTTTTAGCCATTCCTATTATGACCAGTACTCTCATAAAGTATGTGTGTGTTTATATTTGAATACTTGCATTTTTATTTCTGTAGCTATGATATTAGAAGTGGGATCAAAAGCTCAAGTTGTATGTTGATTTTTAATTTTAATAGATGTTTCTGGTTGCTTTCCAAAACCTGGAAACAATTCTAGTTTTGTTTCCTCCTCAGGGCCTTTTACCAGCATCCCTGGGATCTAACAATATGTATTATTACTCTTTTTAAAGGTGTGGCTATTTAATGGTGGTGAAGTGATATCTCCGTTTTATTTAATTTATATTTGCCTGATTACCAGTGAATTTGAACACTTTTTTTTTGAAGATTTCATTTATTTGAGAGAGAGAGAGAGAGAATGAGAGGGGAGAGGTCAGAGGGATAGGTGACTCCCAGCTGAGCAGGGAGCCCGATGCTGGACTCAATCCTAGGACTCCAGGATCATGACCTGAGCCGAAGGCAGTTGCTTAACCAACTGAGCCACCCAGGTGCCCCTGAACACATATTTCCTGACACTGGGATTGGTTTTTGAGATACTTGTTTCCTCATATCCCCTGCCCGTATTTTATTGGGTTGTTCACTTTTTTCTTGTCAATATTTGAGCTTTGCATTTTGTTAAAGAAACAATATGAACTTCAAAAGTTTGTATATGTTGAAACATATACACGTGGAGGTAACTCTATCTACTCAGCATGCATTTTGGAAAATGTTGACACAAAACAAGAGGAAATAAATAACATTAAATTTTTAACCAAGTTCTACGGTTATGAATGTTGTCGTAACCTAACTAGTCATGGGTTTTGTGCTCAGATTCTAAACATAGCTTATCGTCTAACTATTCTGTGGTTTATTGTTTGGGACTTGTTAGTTAAGTATATATTCAGTATGGATTGTGGACAATTATTTTTTGCAAAATTCTTTCTCAACTTTATAGACAGCATACCTTTTTTTTCTGCTGAATATATTACAGTTTCTTTCCAAATTTTGTCTATTGCCTTGTTTTTTTTAAGCTCCTTTTGCCATTCAAAGATTTATATATTTTATAGGCAGAAATGGCAGATTTATTAGTAGAACTTTTATTGGTAGATTCTGGTTTCATGTCTTGGTTAAGGGAAGGGAAACTATTTTTATGCCAGTGACATAGTGATCCAATTGTAGGGATTTTTTTTTTTCTTCTTTAATGTGATAGGCTCTTTTTAAAAACATTTTTATTGAGAGATAGTTGACATATAGCATTATATTAGTTTCAGGTGTACAACATAATTGCTTAATATTTGTATATATTGTAAAGTAATCACGCAGAATAAGTCTAGTTAACATCCATAACCAAGCATAGTTACAATTTTTTTTCTTCTGGTAAGAACTTTTAAGATCTACTCTCTTAGCAACCTTCAAAATTTTGATATATCCTGACATCTCTTAAGGCAAGTTCCTCATCATTATTTTCACTACTTTTTTCCCTCTTTCTCGTAGATGTTTTTTCTTCCATATAAACTTTAGGATCTATTTATAAAATTTGGCTTAAACACCTATCCAATTGGAATTGCATTGTTTTTATTAATTTAGGGAGAATAGTGGTTTATGGGAGCAAATCCCCTCGTAATGAGACTGGTATATGTTTCCATTTGTTTAAATCAAATTTTATCTTCTACAAGGTTTTATTGTTTTTCTGATCTAATTCCTGTTTTTTTGTCTTGTTACATTTACTCCTAGCTAATTTATAGTTTACAGTGTATAGTGAATGGAATGCATTCTATTTCCATTTTTATTTTTTATTTTTTTAAAGATTTTATTTATTAGAGAGAGAGAATGAGAGATAGAGAGCATGAGAGGGAAGAGGGTCAGAGGGAGAAGCAGACTCCCTGCTGAGCTGGGAGCCCGATGTGGAACTCGATCCTGGGACTCCAGGATCATGACCTGAGCCGAAGGCAGTCGCTTAACCAACTGAGCCACCCAGGCGCCCATCTATTTCCATTTTTAAATTTGTGTTTACTTTAGTTCTGATATATATATGTTTCTATGATGAGTGTATGGATGTAGTATTTTTTTTCTTTTGAGAAACATGAAATGATGAGAACAGAAACCAAAGTGTACTTTTGTTTTTAAAACTAGATAAGGCATTTTTGAGAATGTATTTTCATTCTCCCACTAAATGGCAAACCCCACAATTTTGACTTGCCCGTGTTAAGTGCGACAGTCATTATGATGTCTATTCTACACACTTTTTTTCTGTATATTTATATACACGCACAGAAATACACTTAAACACACCTCTACTCTAAATATAACTCTTTATCAACTTTTTAAAAAATGGCAGCCTAGCTTGAAGTTTTCAGTAACATAAAGAACACTGAATAAAATCTTTGAACATACATGGACAAAGACAATGGAAGAAAGGTAAGGAGATGGTGAAGCCATGCAATGCTTGAGTCATTATTTGGCAGGAGAGCCAAACTTGGAGAACTTCTGGATCACAGAAGATTTTGCATTGAGAGGTGACATCACTTGCTTGTTTATATAAATTGCAAGATGAGTTGCCAAGATTCAAACCCAAAATCTTGCTCCAGAAACCATCCTGAGAATTCCTACATTATTCAGTCTCATATTATGTTTTTTTTATTATGTTATGTTACTCACCATACATTACATCATTAGTTTTTGATGTAGTGTTCCATGATTCATTGTTTGCGTATAACACCCTGTGCTCCATGCAGTACGTGCCCTCTTTACTACCCATCACCAAGCTAACCCATCCACTCAACCAACCCCCTCTCCTCTAGAAAATTCAGTTTCTTTCTCATAGTCCATAGACACTCATGGTTCATCTCCTACTCTGATTTTCAACCCTTCATTTTCCCCTTCCTGCTATTGTCGTCGTCGTCTTCTTCTTCTTCTTCTTCTTCTTCTTCTTCTTCTTCTTCTTCTTCTTCTCTTTTTGTTTAAACAAATAATGTATTATTTGTTTCACAGGTACAGGTCTGTGATTCAACAGTCTTACACAATCCACAGCCTTCACCATAGCACATACCCTACCCAATGTCTATCACCCAGCCACCCCATCTCTCCCGCCACTCCAGCAATCCTCAGTTTGTTTCCTGAGATTAAGAATTCCTCATATCAGTGAGGTCATATGATACATGTCTTGCTCTGATTGACTTATTTCACTTAGCATAGCACCCACCAGTTCCATCCACGTCATTGCAAATGGCAAGATCTCATTCCTTTCGATGGCTGCATAATATTCCATTGTGTATATATACCACTTCTTCTTTATCCATTCATCTGTCGATGGACATCTTGGCTCTTTCCACAGTTTGGCTCTTGTGGACATTGCTGCCATAAACATCGGGGTGCACGTATGCCCTCGGATCCCTACATTTGTATGTTTGTGGTAGATACCCAGTAGTGCAATTGCTGGGTCATATGGTAGCTCTGTTTTCAACTTTTTGAGGAACCTCCATACTATTTTCCAGAATGGCTACACCAGCTTGCATTACCACCAACGGTGTGGGAGGGTTCCCCTTTCAGCACATTACGGGCAACATCTGTTGTTTCCTGACTTGGTAATTTTAGCCATGCTGACTGCTCTGAAGTGGTATCTCACTGAGGTTTTGATTTGGATTTCCCTGATGCTGAGTGATGTTTAGCAGTTTTTCATGTGTCTTTTGGCCATTTGGGTGTCTTCTTTGGGAGAATGTCTGTTCACGTCTTCTGCCCATTTCTTGATTAGATCATTTGTTCTTTGGGTGTTGAGTTTGACAAATTCTGTTTTTTTTAAATTTTTTATTGTTATGTTAATCACCATACATCATTAGTTTTTGGTGTAGTGTTCCATGATTCATTGTTTGTGCACAACACACAGTGCTCCACGCAGAACGTGCCCTCCTTAATACCCATCACCAGGCCAACTCATCCTCCCACCCCTTCCCCTCTAGAAACCTCAGTTTGTTTTTCAGAGTCCATTGTCTCTCATGGTTCGTCTCCCCCTCCAACTTACTCCCCTTCATTCTTCTCCTCCTGCTATCTTCTTCTTTTTTTTTTTCTTAACATATATTGCATTATTTGTTTCAGAAGTACTGATCTGTGATTCAACAGTCTTGCACAATTCACAGCGCTCACCATAGCACATACCCTACCCAATGTCTGTCACCCAGCCACCCCATCCCTCCCACCCCCCACCACTCCGCAACACTAAGTTTGTATCCTGAGGTTAAAAATTCCTCATATCAGCGAGGTCATGTGATACATGTCTTTCTCTGATTGACTTATTTCACTTAGCATAACACCCTCCAGTTCCATCCATGTGGTTGCAAATGGCAAGATCTCATTCCTTTCGATGGCTGCATAATATTCCATTGTGTATATATACCACTTCTTCTTTACCCATTCATCTGTCGATGGACATCTTGGCTCTTTCCACAGTTTGGCTATTGTGGACATTGCTGCTATAAACCTTGGGGTGCACGTACCCCTTCGGATCCCTACATTTGTATGTTTGGGGTAAATACCCAGTAGTGCAATTGCTGGAACGTATGCTAGCTCTATTTTCAACTGTTTGAGGAACCTCCATACTGTTTTCCAGAGTAGTTGCACCAGCTTGCATTCCCACCAACAGTGTAGGAGGGTTCCCCTTTCTCCACATCCACACCAACATCTGCTGTTTCCTGACTTGTTAATTCTAGCCAATCTGACTGGTATGAGGTGGTAACTCATTGAGGTTTTGATTTGGATTTCCCTGATGCCGAGCGATGTTGAGCACTTTTTCATGTATCTGTTGGCCATTTGGATGTCTTCTTTGGAAAAATGTCTGTTCATGTCTTCTGCCCATTTCTTGATTGGATTATTTCTTCTGTGGGTGTTGAGTTTGATAAGTTCTTTATAGATTTTGGAGACTAGCCCTTTATCTGATATGTCCTTTGCAAATATTTTCTCCCATTCTGTCAGTTGTTTTTTGGTTTTGTGGACTGTTTCTTTTGCTGTGCAAAAGCTTTTTATCTTGATGAAATCCCAATAGTTCATTTTTGCCCTTGCTTCCCTTGCCTTTGGCAATGTTTCTAGGAAGAAGTTGCTGCGGCTGAGGTCGAAGAGGTCGCTACCTGTGTTCTCCTTTAGGATTTTGATAGACTCCTGTCTCACGTTTAGGTCTCTCAACCATTTGGAGTCTATTTTTGTGTGTGGTGTAAGGAAATGGTCCAGTTCATTCTTCTGCATGGGGCTGTCCAATTTTCCCAACACCATTTGTGGAAGAGACTGTCTTTATTCCATTGGACATTCTTTCCTGTTTTGTCAAAGATTGGTTGACCATAGAGTTGAGGGTTCATTTCTGGGCTCTCTATTCTGTTCCATTGATCTACGTCTCTGTTTCTGTGCCAGTACCATACTGTCTTGATGATGACAGCTTTGTAATATAGCTGGAAGTCCAGAATTGTGATGCCGCCAGCTTTGCTTTCTTTTTCAATATTCCTCTGGCTATTCGGGGTCTCTTCTGGTTCCATACAAATTTTAGGATTATTTGTTCCATTTCTTTGAAAAAAGTGGATGGTATTTTGATGGGGATTGCATTGAATGTGTAGATTGCTCTAGGTAGCATTGACATCTTCACAAAGATTGTTCTTCCAATCCATGAGCATGGAACGTTTTTCCATTTCTTTGTGTCTTCTTCAATTTCTTTCATGAGTATTTTATAGTTTTCTTAGTACAGATCCTTTGCCTCTTTGGTTAGATTTATTCCTAGGTATCTTATGGTTTTGGGTGCACTTGTAAATGGGATCGACTCCTTGATTTGTCTCTCTTCTGTCTTGTTGTTGGTGTATAGGAAGCCACTGATTTCTGTGCATTGATTTTATATCCTGCTACTTGACTGAATTCCTTTATGAGTTCTAGCAGTTTTAGGGTGGAGTCTTGGGTTTTCCACATAGAGTATCATATCGTCTGCACAGAGTGAGAGTTTGACTTCCTCTTTGCCGATTTGGATGCCTTTGATTTCTTTTTGTTGTCTGATTGCTGTGGCTAGGACTTCTAATACTATGTTGAATAGCAGTGGTGATAGTGGACATCACTGCCGTGTTCCCGACCTTAGGGGAAAAGCTCTCAGCTTTTCCCCATTGAGAATGATATTCACTGTAGGTTTTTCATAGATGGCTTTTATGATAGTGAGGTATATACCCTCTATCCCTATACTCTGAAGAGTTTTGATCAAGAAAGGATGATGTACTTTGTCAAATGCTTTTTCTGCATCTATTGAGAGGATCATATGAGTCTTTTTCTTTCTTTTGTTAATGTATTGTATCACGTTGATTGATTTGCGGATGTTGAACCAACCTTGCAACCCAGGGATAAATCCCACTTGGTCATGGTGAATAATCCTTTTAATGTACTGTTGGATCCTATTGGCTAGTATTGTGGTGAGAATTTTTGCATCCATGTTCTTCAAGGATATTGGTCTGTAATTCTCCTTTTAGATGGGATCTTTGTCTGGTTTTGGGATCAAGGTAATGCTGGCCTCATAAAATGAGTTTGGAAGTTTTCCTTCCATTTCTATTTTTTGGAACAGTTTGAGGAGAATAAGTATTAATTCTTCTTTAAATATTTGATAGAATTCCCCTGGGAAGCCATCTGGCCCTGGGCTTTTGTTTGTTGGGAGATTTTTGATGACTGCTTCAATTTCCTTAGTGGTTATAGGTCTGTTCAGGTTTTCTATTTCTTCCTGGTTCCATTTTGGTAGTTGATACATCTCTAGGAATGCAGCCATTTCTTCCAGGCTATCTAATTTGCTGGCATAGAGTTGCTCATAATATGTTCTTATAATTGTTTGTATGTCTTTGGTGTTGGTTGTGATCTCTCCTCTTTCATTCATGATTTTGTTGATTTGGATCATTTCTCTTTTCTTTTTGATAAGTCTGGCCAGCGGTTTATCAATCTTGTTAATTTTTTCAAAGAACCCAGCTCCTAGTTTTGTTGATCTGTTCTACTGTTCTTTTGGTTTCTATTTCATTGATTTCTGCTCTGATCTTTATGATTTCTCTTCTCCTGCTGGGTTTAGGCTTTCTTTGCTGTTCTTTCTCTAGCTCCTTTAGGTGTAGGGTTAGGTTGTGTATTTGAGACCTTTCTTGTTTCTTGAGAAAGGCTTGTATTGCTATATACTTTCCTCTCAGGACTGCCTTTGCTCTATCCCAAAGATTTTGAACAGTTGTGTTTTCATTTTCATTGGTTTCCATGAATTTTTTTAATTCTTCTTTCATTTCCTGGTTGACCCATTCATTCTTTAGTAGGACGCTCTTTAGCCTCCATGTATTTGAGTTCTTTCCGACTTTCCTCTTATGATTGAGTTCTAGTTTCAAAGCACTATGGTCTGAAAATATGCAAGGAATAATCCCAATCTTTTGGAATTGATTGTGACCTTATTTGTGACCTAGGATGTGATTAATTCTGGAGAATATTCCATGGGCACTAGAGAAGAATGTGAATTCCGTTGCTTTGGATGGAATGTTTTGAATATGTCTGTGAAATCCATTTGGTCCAGGGTTTCATTTAAAGTCTTATTTCTTTGTTGATTTTTTGCTTACAATATGTGTCCATTTCAGTCAGGGGGGTGTTAAATCCCCCACTATTATTGTATTGTTGTCGATGTGTTTCTTTGCTTTTGTTATTAATTGCCTTATAAAAGTGGCTGCTCCCATGTTAGGGGCATAGATATTTACAATTGTTAGATCTTCTTGTTGGATAGACCCTTTCAGTAAGATATATTGTCCTTCCTCATCTCTTATTACAGTCTTTTGTTTAAAATCTAATTTGTCTGATATAAGGATTGCCACCCCAGCTTTCTTTGGTGTCCTTTAGCATGGTAAACCATCTTCCATCCCCTCACTTTCAATCTGGAGGTGTCTTTGCTCTAAAATGAGTCTCTTGCATACAGCATATCGATGGGTCTTGTTTTTTTAATCCAATCTGATAGCCTCTGTCTTTTGTTTGGGGCATTTAGCCCCTTTATATTCATGGTAACTATTGAAAGATATGAATTTCATGACATTGTATTGCCTATAAGGTGACTGTGACTGTATATTTTCAGTGTTCATTTCTGGTATGTTGCTTTAAGCCTCTCTCTTTGCTTAGAGGACCCCTTTCAATATTTCTTGTAGGGCTGGTTTCGTGTTTGCAAATTCCTTTGGTTTTTGTTTTTCCTGGAAGGTTTTTATCTCTCCTTCTATTTTCAATGAGAGCCAAGCTGGATATAGTAATCTTGGCTGCATATATTTCTCGTTTATTGCTCTGAAGATATCATGCCAGTCCTTTCTGGCCTGCCAGATTTCTGTAGATAGGTCTGTTGCCAATCTAATATTTCTACCATTGTAGCTTACGTATCTCTTCTCCCAAACTGCTTTCAGGATTTTCTCTTTGTCTCTGAGACTCGTAAGTTTTACTGTTAGATGTCGGGGTGTTGACCTATTATTATTGATTTTGAGAGGGGTTCTCTGTGCCTCCTGGATTTTGATGCCTGTTTCCTTCCCCACATTAGGGAAGTTCTCTGGTATAATTTGCTCCAATATACCTTCTGCCTCTCTGTCTCTTTCTTCTTCTTCTGGGATCCCAATTATTCTAATGTTTTTTGTCCTATGGCATTGCTTATCTCTCGAATTCTGCCCTCGTGATCCAGTAGTTGTTTCTGTCTTTTTCTCAGCTTCTTTATTTTCCATCATTTGGTCTTCTATATCACTAGTGTTCTCTTTTGCCTCATTTATACTAGCATTTAATGCCCCCGTTTTTTATAGCTCCTCATTAATAGCTTTTTTTATTTCGACTTGGTTAAATTTTAGTTCTTTTATTTCTCCAGAAAGGGTTTCTTTAATACCTTCCATGCTTTTTTCAAGCCCAGCTATTTTCTTTAAAATCATCATTCTGAGCTCTTGGTCCGATACTGTACTAATCTGCATATTGAGTAGGTCCCTGGCAGTTGGTACTGCCTCTTCTTTTTGTTGAGGTGATTTTTCCCATCTTGTCATTTTGTCCAGAGGAGAATAGTTGAATGAGAGAACAAAATGCTAACAGGGTAACAACATCCCCAGAAGATATCCTCTAAACAAGTCAGAAAAGATCTGAAACTGGGGGCAAAGAAAGGGAAAGAAAGATAAAAGAAAAAAGATAAAAACAAACAAAAAGAGAACAAGACAAAAAAAAGAGAATATGTTCAAATATGATCAGGTTGGTGCATAGATCAGTGCCACACACTAAATTTGAGGTGTATTTTGGTCTGTTAGAAGAAAGTGCTTCTCAAAATTTTAAAGAAAGAAAAACTTATATATGTATAAAAATTAGGGTTGATATTCTGAAGGGATGGAATATGACTGTAAAGATGAAAATTATAAAACATTTTATAAAAGGAATTGATAAGTTGTTTGAATAAAGAAAGAGAAGGATTTAAAAAAAAAGAAAAAGGGAGAGACTGTGATCAGGCAGAAGACTAGAAGAAAGCCATACACTAGAGATTTAGGGTATATTTTGATCTGTTAGAAGAAATTGTATCTCAAAATTTTAAAGGGAGAACAACTTATATATATATGCCAAAAATAAGGGTACCTACTATGAAGGGTTAGAATATGACTCTAAAATGGAAAATAGAAATGTTTTTTAAAAAAGGGATTGATAAGATGTTGGTTGAAAAAGATAAAAAAAAAAAGTTAAAAAAAATTAACTTTGAAAGACTAAAGAATCATGGTAAAAAAGCCATGGATTCTATGTGCAGTATTCCCCTACCCTGGAGTTTTGCCGTTCTCACTGATCGGTAAACTTTGTCTTGGCTGGTGGTTCTTGCTGATCTTCTGGGGGAGGGGCCTGTTGCCATGGTTCCCAAATGTCTTTGCCAGAGGCGGAATTGCCCGGCCCTTGCTCAGTCCAGGCTAAGTAATCTGCTAGGGTTTGCTCTCAGGAACTTTTCTTCCCTGCAAGCTTTCTGTACAGCTTTGGAGGAGAAGAGTGAAAATGGCGGCCTCCCAATGTCTGCCTGGAGGAGCCGAGAATTCGGGGCCCCGCTCCTCAGTGCACCCCCAGATAAAAGCCGTCAATCACTCCCGTCTCCCCGGTCTCTGGCTGTACTCCGTGCTCATCCAGCCTGTGACCGAGCATTTCTATCTCTGGCACCCTACTCGGTGTGGAGTCTCCAAACCCAGCAGATCCCTGCAGGAAGGAAGGGGAGTCTCCCCGGATCTGCTGCTTGTTGGGTCCCAGCTGGAGGAGCAATGGACCGACTGGGCCGCAGATCACAGTTTATGGCAACCCCGAGCTGAGAGCCGGTGCCTCAGCTCCGTGTCTGCAGCAGGCTTTCCCGCTCCGATACCTGGGTGCTCTGTCGCACTCAGGCACCCCTGGTCTTTCTGTGACCCTGAGGGTCCTGAGGCCACACTGTCCCGTGAGGGTTCTACCCCCTGCTTAGCCACTGGAGTGACATCCCTCAGCGGAGCCGACTTCTAAAAGTTCCGATTTTGTGCTCCCCGGTTCTATCACTTGCCAGAAGCGGCCGACGGAGGCCCCTTTCCCTGCTGTTTATCCTCCCAAATATCGCCTCGGATTCACTTCTCCGCATGTCCTACCTTTCAGAAAGTGGTCGTTTGTCTGTTCAGAGTGTTGTTGCTATTCTTTTCTTTGATCTCCTGTTGAGTTCGTAGGTGTTCAGAATGGTTTGATCCCTATCTAGCTGTATTCCTGGGACCAGACAAAATTTAGGTCTCCTTCTCCTCCGCCTTCTTGCTCCTCCTCCTCATATTATGTTTTTTGATTCTTGTTTAGAATATGCTTTAGAAATATCCCAAACTATAGTCCCATCAGCATTTCCTGAGAGCATCATTCAAATAGGTATTAGTAAACATTGACATCTATTTTGTACTGATAGAATAAAGTTAAAATTGTCATTTAATTTATACTTTAAACATTTCAGTTAGTACTAAACACTGTATGATTTATATTTCCTATTTTGATGATAATTAGTGCATGTATTTTGCCTGAATATCTAATGTATTTGGGTATTTTTTTCATAATTGCTCAGATAGTTAGCAGTAGTAACTTATTATGGTGTCCTGACTAAATTGTGAAAATATTACCTAGTTTGGATTTCTTCTGCTTCTCTACCCAAGAAAAATCATTCAGAGAAATATACATTTTCAACTGACTTTGTTTTCATGCTTGGAAAGCTTTGCCTTAAATAAAATTATAAAATAGTCAACTAATAGTTTTTTTCTATTTTGATATAAAATATCAAGATCAAATTTTATTTTTCTCTAAATGACCAATGATTTTTTAAAAGGTGAATAGATTTTTATTTAGTATTATGCAGTTAGCATAATATTGATATCAAAACCAGAAAAATAATTTATAAGAAAAAAAATAGTCCTATCTCATATATGCACCTAAATGCAAAATGTTTACATAGCAGAATATTTAAATAATGGAAAAATCTGAGAGATTCCAAGAATTCAATGTTAGATCACATTTTTAAAATGTTATATACTGAATCACATTAACAGATTAAAGACGAAAACAAATGTAAACATTTCAATAAATGACAGAAAAGGTGATAAAAGTTAATACCCTCTTCTTTATTTTCTTTTTCTTTTCTTTTCTTTTTTTTTTTAATTATCTAAGAAGGCTCCACGTGGGGCTTGAACTCAACAACCGTGCGATCAAGACCTGAGCTGAGATAGTCAAATATCTACCTAAGTGAGCCAACCAGGTGCCACTCTTTCTTTATTTGCTTATTTATTTACTTATTTTCTTTGAGTATAGTTGACACACAATGTTACATTAGTTGCAGGTGTGCAATTTAGTGATTTGGCAAGTTTGTACATCTTGCTGTATTCACCACAAGTGTAGCTACTAGCTTTCCCATTACATCTCTACTACAATATCATTGACTGTGTTCCTGTGCTGTGCCTTTTATTGTCATGACTTACTCATTCTATAACTGAAAGGCTGTATCTTCCTCCCCCCCTGCACCCATTTTGCCCAACCCACAACCTCCTTCCCCTCTGGCAACTGTCAGTTTGTTCTCTGTATTTACAGGTCTGATTTTGCTTTTTGTTTGTTTATTTTTTAGTTTCCCCTTTTGGGTGGAATCATATGGTATTTGTCTTAGTCTGACTGAGGTCCTCTAGGTCCATCCATGTTGTCTCAAATGGCACAGTCTCATCTTTTTTATGGCTGTGTAATATTCCGTGAACCCCATTAATATTCCACATTTTCATTATCCATTCATCTATTGATGAACACTTAAGTTGCTTCAATATCTGGTTATTGTAAATAATGCTGCAATAAATACATGGGTGCATATATCTTTTTGAATTAGTGTTTTCAATGTATCATATGATTGATACATTCCTCACTGATATGAGGAATTCTGAATCTCAGGAACAAACTGAGTGTTACTGGAGTGGTTGGGGGTGGGAGGGATGAGGTGGCTGGGTGATAGACATTGGGAGGGTATGTGCTATGGTGAGCGCTGTGAATTGTGCAAGACTGTTGAATCACAGATCTGTACTTCTGAAACAAATAACGCAACATATTTTAAGAAAAAAGAAAAAGAAGATAGCAGGAGAGGAAGAATGAAGGGGAGTAAGTCAGAGGGGGAGACGAACCATGAGAGATGATGGACTCTGATAAACAAACTGAGGGTTCTGGAGGGGAGGAGGGTAGGGGGATGGGTTAGCCTGGTGATGGGTATTAAGGAGGGCACATTCTGCATGGAGCACTGGGTGTTATGAACAAACAATGAATCATGGAACACTACACCAAAACAAATGATGTAATATATGGTGATTAACATAACAATAAAAAATTAAAAAAAAAAAGAAGAAGTGAATTAGTGTTTTCATTGTCTTTAGGTAAAACCCAGTAGTGGAATTATTGTATCATATGGCATTTCTATTTTTAATTTTTTGAGAAACCTGCATACTGTTTTCCATAGTAGGTGTACCATTTTACACTCCCACCAACAGTGCATGATGATTTCTTTTTCTCCACATCCTCACCAACACTTGTTATTTCCTGTCATTTTGATTTTAGCCATTCTAACTGGTGTAAGGTGATATCTCACTGTGGTTTTGATTTGTGTTTCCCTGATGATTAGTGATGTTGAACATCTTTTTGCATGTCTGTCATCTGTATGTCTTCATTTGAAAAATGTCTATTTCGTTCCTCTGCCCATTTTTTAATCTGGTATTTTTTGGTGTTGAATTGTATAAGTTCTTTATATATTTTGGATATTAATCCCTTATCAGATATATCATTTGCAAATATCTCCTCCCATTCAGTAGTAGGTTGTCTTTTTGTTTTGTTGATGGTTTGCTTTGTTGTGCAAAGCTTTTTATTTTGGTGATTTTTTTTTTATTCTAACAGATTTGTTTGGTCATTTTCTTTCCTTGCTAATCTCAGTTTTTGGCCTATTTCTCTTTGATTCATTTCTGCTCTGACATCATACTTTAAAAAATTAATTTGAATTCAGATACTTATATTCTGGTTTACTCCTCAAGTTTGAAACTCCAGAAAGTACAGGGAGATGTTAAAAGCTGCCAAAGAAGTTAAAGAGTTTGAAAGATGTGCAAGGGGACCTACGGGATTTCTGTAATGTTGATCTTGGTATTCCTTCACTGAAGCTGAACCATGATTAAGATTTAGTATAGAAGCAATTCAAAGAGAATGACCAAGCTGATACCAATCTACTGGCAGTGTATGCATTTTTTGGTTCTATCATCCTCATTTGAATATCATAGATCCCAGTTCTTTGATGAAGTTTCTTATCTTGTCATCTGTGTCTCCAAACACACTGATCACAATTATTTTAAAGTCTGTGTTTGAAAACTCTGATTTCCATATTAGACTAAATCTGTTTCTCTTGCCTCATTTTCTCTTGGTCCTTTCTTACAATGTGCTTGAATTTTTTTTGGTTGAATGGACATTTGTATAGACAAAATTGCAATGGCTCTGGATTAGTTCTTCATTTCTGCTAGGAAATTAAAGTAATGGCAAATAACATGAATCCATGTAGGAATTGAGATGTTTTGCAAAATGCAGAAAACATTTTAAAGTTTTTGTGGACTTTCTAAAGTCCTTTTCAAGATAAAGCTGGTCATTTTAATTTGCTCATATCATACAGTTGAGTCTTAAACTTTCTGCTTCACCTTTAGCTTCTTAATTTAGGTGGGCTGGAAGTCTGTATGTGGAATTAGCTTAGAGTGGAGCACAGTGCATATTACATGTGGGAACAGTGAGGTCCCTGGTTTGGGGCCAGCCTCCTTGTGCTCAGCCTCATTAGTTATGGCACAAAATGTTCCCTGAGGTTCTTATTAATATGTACCTTCCTATGAAATCTCTCTGGTGTATATTTAGAAATCACTACTTCAAATGATGTCCCTGTTAGTTTGAAATCTTGCTCCCCATTCTTACATAAAGTCATTTATCTAGTGGAGGCAAACACTAAAATTAAAAAAACAAAAACAAAAAACAAATCTCAAACTCCTAGCAAAATGCTTGTAATAATGCTCCTAATTGTTGGCAGGAGATCAGAGCTTGTGTATTATAAATCTGCCCAGTGCCTCTGTGAGCAAACTGGCCACCAAAAATGCTGCAATAACTGATTCCACCTGACTCAGAAAGCCACAGCAGCGAGAACCAGTGTGGGACTAGGCAGAAACAAAGTAGGTCAGAGCTTCTTTTGAAGACCCATCCATTCTGCAGTATGCTTAACCATATCTCTCAAATGTTTCTGCAGCTCTGCAGGAGGAAATCTCCTGCTGGGACTTAGTGTATTGCTTAAAAATGCAGTTTGGATTTGTTTTCCTTAAAACAGTTTTCGAAAAAATTTTCCCTCTTTTTCCCCCAAATACAATATATATTTTAAGGTATCAAGTAATTAGTTCTCTGTATTAATTGTTTAGGGCTTGGGAGTTGGATATTTTTCTTTGGACTTAAAAAAGTCAACTACAAAGGCAGAAGGTGTGGAAAGGAGGATGCAATTGCAACATCAGTCTTTTAGGACTGTGTGGTCGTACAGCCTAAGAAAAAATGTCCTTAAAGCAAAAGGACTAGAATACATAGTGATACTGATAGAAAAATCACTGCTATAAATTATATTACGCTGACCAACTACAGTGGGAGAGCAAAATAATTTGAGAGAAATCTGAACAAATATTTAATTACAACAATACAATTGTTCCATTCATCACATGACCTTTTCCCACATGACACTGACATGGGAACAAACGTTCATGTGGCAGAAACTCCAACAAAGTAACCCAAGAACCCTGATCAGTTGTCTTTTATTTTGTAGCTCAGGTATTAACGTCTTCTCATTTTTGTGAGGTTCCACTTGGAGAACTCTGTTTACCCTGTAATGACTTGGATGCTGAATTAAATACTTTGTTAAATTATGCCAAGGAACTCACTTACACTGAAAGCAATAGTGAGCAATGAAAAATCCCTATCTTCCTTTTTTTTTTTTGTCCTTCCTTCTATCTTCTTTCTTTCTTTGAAATAGGTGAAGCATATAAATGCTTAAAAATTCGAGACATGGTGAAGTCATGGAAGATGGTGGAGTAGTAAGCTCCAGGAGTCAGCCTCTCTACTAAAAATAACTATTGAGTTGGCCAGAACTATCAGAATCAATGATTTCAGAACTTTGAAGTCTAGGTGAATATTTGCAGTATCCAGTGTGGTGCCTGATGAAGAAAGAGGTTGACAAATTTTGATATTTGATGTAGTGACTACAATTCCGTATCTCAATAAAGATAGAAGGTAGCTGTAAGGATGGTGGCCCATATTTCTGGTGTTGCTTGTTGGGCTACGGTGGGTGAAAGAGATCTTGTCCTCCAAAAATTAGGATTTTGGTCAGCCTGGCAGATTGCTGAGAGGCTAGCACAGGAGCTGACTGTTGTTTCGTTCTCATACACAGAAGCGACTTCCTGGTAATATCATTTGGGAAGATGTAAAGAGATAGAATATCCTTTTTTTCCCTTATAAATGCATCCAGGCATTTAAGGAAATCTCTGTCAGCTCACTTGCTGACTATGTAGATAATAGAACAGAGACTTCAGTGGCCGCATAAGACAAGGAATATAGTCTTTGTACACATAGTTTGGAAAAAATCAATAAACAAGAGAAAGACTGGGTCTTTATTAAGCAACAATAGCAATTTCTGGAGAAGGAGAAGAATTTGATTTCAAGATTTTTCTTGAATTTTTGAATATTTTGAATATTATAATATTCAAAATGCACAGTTCTCAACAAAAAATTATACAAAGAAACAGGGAAGTATGGCCCATTTGCAGAAAAACAAAACTACAAATTGACAAAACCATCACTGAAGGAGCTAAGACATTGGACTTATTAGACAAAGACTTAAACTGTCTTAAATATGCTCAAAGAGCTGAAGGAAACCATAAACAAAGAACTAAAGGAAACCAGGAGACTGGTGTATGAGTAAATAAGGAATATTGAGAAAGAGATAAAAAATAACAAAAAGGAACCAAATAGTATTTCTGGAGCTGAAAAAGTACAATACCTGAAATAAAAATTCATGAGGGGATGCAGTAGCAGAATCAAACTGTCTCAAGAAAGAATCAGCAAAGTTAAAGATAAAGCACTTAAAATTACTCAGACTGAGAAGCAAAAAGAATGAAGAAAAGGTAATAGAACTAAAGGGACCTATCAGACACTATCAAACAGAACAACGTACCCATAATGGGAGTCTCAGAAAGAGACAGAAAGAAGTAGGAGGAATATTTGAAGAAATGATTGCTAAAACCTTCCCAAAATTTGGGGGCACTTAGTGTGGCTCAGTTGGTGAAGCAGCTGACTCTTGATTTCTGCTCAGGTCATGATCTCAGAGTTCTGGGATTGAGCCTTATGTCAGGCTCCACACTCAGTGGGGAGTCTGGTTGAGGATCCCCCCCACCTCCTCCTCCCCCTACTCATGCTCTCTTCTCTCTCTCAAAGTAAAAAAAATAAGTCTTTAAAAATAACTTCCCCAAATTTGATGAAAAACATGAATCTACATCTAAGAAGCAGGATAAACTCAAAGAGAGATCTATACTGAGCTATGTTATACTGTCAGAATCCAAAGCTAAAGCCTTTTTTTCTGATAGCCATGGAAGAAAATGCAAATGTGGGTCTTTGGTGCCTTTGAAACTTCAAATGAACTAAAGCCATAAAGAGGATACACTGAAAGAGTCTTTTTTGTTTTTTGTTTTTGTTTTTTTGAGAGAGAGAGAGCACTCATAAGTGGGGGTTAGGGGTAGGGACAGAGGGAGAGAGAGAATCCCAAGCAGACTCCATGCCTAGTACAGAGCCCCACATGGGCTTGGTCTCATGACCCTGAGATCATGACCTAAGCCAAAATCAAGAGTTGGACACTCAACTGACTGAACCACCCAGGTGCCCCTACCCTGAAAGACTTTGATCTTAAGGTGAGAAAAGTAGAGTTGATTACAAAAGAGAATTTGTTGCAGAAGACACCCGTTCTGAAAACACATTGATTGGCACTTAGTGGACAATAAATATTAATTTCTTTCCTTTCTACTGAGAAATCATTAATACTTCTTTATTTATAGTTCTTTATTTAAAAAAAATCATTTCAGACTATCAAGTGAATACATTTTAGAGCTTTTACCTTCAAATTAGAAATACCTCTGATTTTGAGATATTACATTGATTGTTCCCATGAAGCTGGCAAGCATCATGAGACTAATAAATTCTCTTTATGTTTGTGTTAATATGACTGGTGCTTGCCCATTAAAATGTTACCTAGAGAGCCCGAGGAGACTGCAGCTACTAAGTGGGATATCTTGCTGGTGGTTAAAACTATTTGGTAAATAATAACAAAACCATGCCTAGATCTGTTTCTAACAAGCAAAGAGAAAGAAAAATATAAGAATGAATGACAGTGATAACTTCCACACCTTGAGCACTCTCTTTTACTGAATCTACATATGATTTATTGGTCCAAGTTTTCAGTTTTCATAAAAAGGTAGTTTTCATTAAATAAATGTTAATGTCATAACTCTGAAATAGTTGTGCGTTGGAGTCAACAGTGGAGCTTTACTAAAAAAGATATGTACCTTGATTTCACAAGCAACTGAGTTGGGCATTGGGAATAAAATAATGAAATGGTCCTAGGTCCCTGCCATCAAGAAGCTAACAAGCTAATCTGGGAGGGAAGCTATATAAAGTAAGCTCTTAGGCAGCATGAAAAATGTTGCTGCTATAGGAACACAGAAGACAGAACAAGTGATTTTGATTGGGGGTATCAGAGAAGGCTTCAGTGCAAAGGTAGCATTCAATTTGAACTTAAAGGATGCTAAGTATGTCACCAGGCAAAGATAAATAGGAATAGGAGAATGGATTCTTAGAATGGATAAACTCTTATGAACAGTCTTGTTTTCCACTGGTGGATTAGTAAATACTACCATGTGTAACGTGAAAGAGTAACCATTTGGGGTAATATTTTACTTTATAAAGACAACTTTGTTTACTCGAGGCCTTCACTATTTCTTCAGATTTTACTTACAGAAGATTCTTAATTATTCTTGTGTAGATTACCCATGCAGTAGATTCTATGAAGCACATTTCAATTTTCATGTTGCCTTTACTTGTCTAGTACCTGGCCCAAAATACCATACATTTAACCAACAAATATTCTGAGGCTGTTGGTAACCAGCACTAGTATATGTTAAGAAAGTAATTCTCGATTGGGGGCAGAGCAAGATGGCGGAGCAGTAGGAGACCAGGGTTTTGTCTGGTCTCAGGAATTCAGCTGAATAGGGATCAAACCATTCTGAACACCTACGAACTCAACAGGAGATCGAAGATAAGAATAGCAACAACTCTCTGAACAGAGAAGCGACCACTTACTGGAAGGTAGGACGTGTGGAGAAGTGAATCCGAGGCGATATTCAGGAGGATAGACAGCGGGGGAGGGGGCCTCCATCGGCCGCTTCTGGCAAGTGATAGAGCCGTGGAGCACAAAATCAGAACTTTTAGAAGCTGGCTCCGCTGAAGGACATCGCTGCAGTGGCTAAGCGGGGGGTAGAACCCTCGCGGGACAGTGTGGTCTCAGGACCCTCGGGGTCACAGAAAGACCGGGGGTGCCTGAATGCGGAGGAGCTCCCAGGTATCGGAGCGGGGAAGCCGGCTGCAGAGACGGAGCCGAGGCGCGGGCTCTCAGCTTGGGGTTGCCATAAACTGTGATCCGCGGCCCAGTTGGGCCACTGTTCCTCCAGCAGGGATCCAACAAGCGGCAGAGATGGGGAGACTCCCCTTCCTCCCCTGGGAGGAGCGGCGCGGGAGCGCACCACAGGGATCTGCTGGGTTTGGGAGACTCCACACGGGGTCAGGTGCCAGAGAGAGAAACACTCAGTCATCGGCCAGGTGAGCATGGACTGTGGCTGGAGACCAGGGAGACGGGAGTGATTGCTTTTCTCTGGGGGCGCACTGAGGAGCGGGGCCCTGAGTACTCAGCTCATCCGGGCAGAGATTGGGAGGCCACCATTTTCACCCAGGTCCTCCAAAACTGTACTGAGAGCTTGCAGGGAACAAAAGCTCCTGAGAGCAAACCCGAGCAGCTTGCTTAGCCTGGACCTACAAGGGCGGGGCAATTCCGTCTCTGGCAAAGACATTGGGGAACCACGGCAACAGGCCCCTCCCCCAGGAGATCAGCATGAAAAGCCAGCAAGCCAAGACCAACTTTACCGATCAAGGAGAACAGGAGAATTCCAGTGCTAGGGGAATACTGCACACAGAATTCATGGCTTTTTTTTACCATGATTCATTAGTTTTTCAAAGTTAATTTTTTGAACTGTTTTTTTTTAATTTTTCTTTTTCCCTTTTGCAACCAAATCTTATCCCTTTTTAAAAAAAACATTTTTTATTTTTCATTTTTAGAGTCATATTTTATCCCTTCATAGTAATTACCCTTATTTTTGGCATATATATATAAGTTGTGCTCTCTTTAAAATTTTGAAATACAGTTTCTCCTAACAGATCAAAATATACCCTAAATCACTAGTGTATGGCATTGTACTAGTCTCCTGCCTGATCACATTCTCTCCCTTTTCTTTTTTCATCTTTTTTTCTTAAATCTTCTTTCTTTTTTCAAACAACTTCTTATCTTATCAATTGCTTTTATAAAATCTTTTATAATTTTCATCTTTACAGTCATCTTCCATCCCTGCATTGTATCAACCCTTATTTGTATATATATAAGTCTTTCTTCCTTTAAAATTTTAGGAGACACTTTTTTCTAACAGACCAAAATACGCCCAAAATCTAGTGTGTGGCACTGATCTATGCACTAGGCTGATCACATTTGATCATATTGTTTTTTTCTATTGTTCTGTTTTTGTTTTTATCTTTTTCTTTTTTCTTTTTTTCTTTTTTTCTTTTTTTCCTCTTTCTTTTTTCTTTTTTCCTCTTTCTTTTATCTTTTTTTCCCTTTCTTTTCCCCCGGTTTCAGGTCTTGTCTCTTTTGTACAGAGTATATTTCCTGGGGATGTTGTTAACCTGATAGCATTTTGTTCTCTCATTCATCTGTTCTCGTCTGGACAAAATGACAAGATGAAAAAAATCACCACAGCAAAAAGAACAAGAGATAGTACCGTGTGCCAGGGACCTACTCAATACGGACATTAGTACGATGTCGGACCTAGGTTTCAGCATCATGACTTTAAAGATACTAGCTGGCCTTGAAAAAAGCGTGGAAGTTATTAGAGAAACCATTCTGGAGAAATAAAAGAACTAAAATCTAACCAAGTCGAAATCAAAAAGGCTATTCATGAGGTGCAACCAAAAATGGGGGCAATAACTGCTAGGATAAATGAGGCAGAAGAGAGAATCAGCAATATAGAAGACCAAATGATGGAAAATAAAGAGGCTGAGAAAAAGAGAGAGAAACAACTACAGGATCACGAGGGCAGAATTAGAGAGATAAGCGATTTGATAAGACAAAACAATATTAGAATAATTGGGATCACAGAAGGAGAAGAAAGAGAGAGAGGGGCAGAAGGTATATTGGAGCAAATAATAGCAGAGAACTTCCCAAATGTGGGGAAGGAAAAAGGCATCAAAATCCAGGAGGCACAGAGAACACCTCTCAAAATCAATAATAATAGGTCAACAGTCCGACATCTAATAGTAAAACTTACGAGTCTCATAGACAAAGAGAAAATCCTGAAAGCAGCTCGGGAGAAGAGATATGTAACCTACAATGGTAGAAATATTAGACTGGCAAAAGACCTATCCACAGAGACCTGGCAGGCCAAAAAGGACTGGCATGATAGCTTCAGAGCACTAAATGAGAAAAATATGCAGCCAAGAATACTATATCCAGCTAGGCTGTCATTGAAAATACAAGGAGAGATAAAAAGCTTCCAGGACAAACAAAAACTAAAGGAATTTGCAAACACAAAACCAGCCCTCCAAGAAATATTGAAAGGGGTCCTCTAAGCAAAGAGAGAGCCTATAGCAGCATTCATCAGAAAGGAACACAGACAATATACAGTAACAGTCACCTTACAGGCAATAAAATGGCACTAAATCCATATCTTTCAACAGTTACCCTGAATGTAAATGGGCTAAATGCCCCAATCAAATGACATAGGCTATCAGATTGTTTTAAAGAACAAGACCCATCAATATGCTGTCTGCAAGAGATTCATTTTAGACCCAAAGACACCCCCAGATTGAAAGTGAGGGGGTGGAAAACCATTTACCATGCTAATGGACACCAAAAGAAAGCTAGGGTGGCAATCCTTATATCAGACAAATTAGATTTTAAAACAAAGACTGTAATAAGAGATGAAGAAGGACACTATATCCTACTTAAAGGGTCTATCCAACAAGATCTAACCATTGTAAATATCTATGCCCCGAACATGGGAGCAGCCAATTATATAAGGCAATTAATAACAAAAGCAAAGAAACACATTGACAAAAATAGAGTAAAATTGGGGGACTTTAACAACCCCCTGACTGAAATGGACATATCATCTAAGTAAAAGATCAACAAGGAAATAAGACCTTAAATGACACACTGGAACAAATGGACTTTACAGACATATTCAGAACATTCCATCCCAAAGCAACAGAATACACATTCTTCTCTAGCGCCCATGGAACATTCTCCAGAATTGATCACATCCTACGTCACAAATCAGGTCTCAACCGGTACCAACAGATTCGGATTATTCCCTGCATATTTTCAGACCAAAATGCTTTGAAACTAGAACTCAATCACAAGAGGAAAGTCGGAAAGAACTCAAGTACATGGAGGCCAAAGAGCATCCTACTAAAGAATGAATGGGTCAACCAAGAAATGAAAGAAGAATTAAAAAATTTCATGGAAACCAATGAAAATGAAAACACAACTGTTCAAAATCTTTGGGATGCAGCAAAGGCAGTCCTGAGAGGAAAGTATATAGCAATACAAGCCTTTCTCAAGAAACAAAATGGTCTCAAATACACAACCTAACCCTACACCTAAAGGAGCTGGAGAAAGAACAGCAAATAAAGCCTAAACCCAGCAGGAGAAGAGAGAAAATAAAGGTCAGAGCAGAAATCAATGAAGTAGAGACCAAAAGAACAGTAGAACAGATCAACAAAACTAGGAGCTGGTTCTTTGAAAGAATTCACAGGATTGATAAACCCCTGGCCAGACTGATCAAAAAGAAAAGAGAAATGACCCAAATCAACAAAATGATGAAAGAAAGAGGAGAGATCACAACCAACACCAAAGAAATACAAACAATTGTAAGAACATATTATGAGCAACTCTATGCCAGCAAATTAGATAACCTGGAAGAAATGTGTGCATTCCTAGAGATGTATCAACTACCAAAATGGAACCAGGAAGAAATAGAAAACCTGAACAGACCTATAAGCACTAAGGAAATTGAAGCAGTCATCAAAAATCTCCCAACAAACAAAAGCCCAGGGCCAGATGGCTTCCCAGGGGAATTCGATCAGACACTTAAAGAAGAATTAATACCTATTCTCCTGAAACTGTTCCAAAAAATAGAAATGGAAGGAAAACTTCCAAATTCATTTTATGAGGCCAGCGTTACCTTGATCCCAAAACCAGACAAAGACCCCATCAAAAAGGAGAATTACAGACCAATATCCTTGATGAATATGGATGCAAAAATTCTCACCAAAATAGTAGCCAACAGGATCCAACAGTACATTAAAAGGATTAGTCACCATGACCAAGTGGGATTTATCCCTGGGCTGCAAGGTTGGTTCAACATCTGCAAATCAATCAACGTGTTATAATACTTTAACAAAAGAACGAACAAGAGTCATATGATCCCCTCAATAGATGCAGAAAAAGCATTTGACAAAGTACAGAACCCTTTCTTGATCAAAACTCTTCAGAGTATAGGGATAGAGGGTACATACCTCAATATCATAAAAGCCATCTATGAAAAACCTACAGTGAATATCATTCTCAATGGGGAAAAGCTGAGAGCTTTTCCCCTAAGGTCGGGAACATGGCAGCGATGTCCACTATCACCACTGCTATTCAACATAGTATTAGAAGTCCTAGCCACAGCAATCAGACAACAAAAAGAAATCAAAGGCATCCAAATCGGCAAAGAGGAAGTCAAACTCTCACTCTTTGCAGATGATATGATACTCTATGTGGAAAACCCAAAAGACTCCACCCCAAAACTGCTAGAACTCATACAGGAATTCAGTCAAGTAGCAGG
This sequence comes from Callorhinus ursinus, assembly GCF_003265705.2. Classification (NCBI taxonomy): domain Eukaryota; kingdom Metazoa; phylum Chordata; class Mammalia; order Carnivora; family Otariidae; genus Callorhinus; species Callorhinus ursinus. The sequence goes on from NW_027397114.1 coordinate 1,180,938, forward strand.
ATATAAAATCAATGCACAGAAATCAGTGGCATTCCTATACACCAACAAGACAGAAGAGAGACAAATCAAGGAAGTGATCCCATTTACAATGGCACTAAAAACCATAAGATATCTAGGAATAAATTTAACCAAAGAGGCAAAGGATCTGTACTCAGAAAACTATAAAACACTCATGAAAGAAATTGAAGAAGACACAAAGAAATGGAAAAACGTTCCATGCTCATGGATTGGAAGAACAATCTTTGTGAAGATGTCAATGCTACCTTGAGCTATCTACACATTCAATGCAATCCCCATCAAAATACCATCCACTTTTTTCAAAGAAATGGAACAAATAATCCTAAAATTTGTATGGAACAAGAAGAGACCCCGAATAGCCAGAGGAATATTGGAAAAGAAAAGCAAAGCTGGCGGCATCACAATTCTGGACTTCCAGGTCTATTACAAAATTGTCATCATCAAGACAGTATGGTAGTGGCACAAAAACAGACACATAGATCGATGGAACAGAATCGAGAGCCCAGAAATGGACCCTCAACTCTATGGGCAACTCATCTTTGACAAAGCAGGAAAGAATGTCCAATGGAAAAAAGACAGTCTCTTCAACAAATGGTGTTGGGACAATTGGACAGCCACATGCAGAAGAATGAAACTGGACCATTTCCTTACACCACACACAAAAATAGACTCCAAATTGTTGAAAGACCTAAACGTGAGACAGGAGTCCATCCAAATCCTAAAGGAGAACACAGGTAGCAACCTCTTCGACCTCAGCGGCAGCAACTTCTTCCTAGAAACATCACCAAAGACAAGGGAAGCCAGGGCAAAAATGAACTATTGGGATTTCATCAAGATAAAAAGCTTTTGCATAGCAAAAGAAACAGTCCACAAAACCAAAAGACAATCGACAGAATGGGAGATTTTGCAAATGACATATCAGATAAAAGGCTAGTATCCAAAATCTATAAAGAACTTATCAAACTCAACACCCAAAGAAGAAATAATCCAATGAAGAGATGGGCAGAAGACATGAACAGACATTTTTCCAAAGAAGACCATCCAAATGGCCAACAGGCATATGAAAAAGTGCTCAGCATCGCTCGGCATCAGCGAAATCCACATCAGAACCTCAATGAGATACCACCTCACACCCGTCAGAATAGCTAAAATTAACAAGTCAGGAAACGACAGATGTTGGCCGGGATGCAGAGAAAGGGGAACCCTCCTACACTGTTGGTGGGAATGCAAGCGGGTGCAACCCCTCTGGAAAACAGTATGGAGGTTCCTCAAACAGTTGAAAATAGAGCTACCATTCAATCCAGCAATTGTACTACTGGGTATTTACCCCAAAGATACAAATGTAGGGATCTGAAGGGGTACGTGCACCCCAATGTTATAGCAGCAATGTCCACAATAGCGAAACTGTGGAAAGAGCCAAGATGTCCATCGATAGATGAATGGATAAAGAAGAAGTGGTATATATACACAATGGAATATTATGCAGCCATCAAAAGAATGAGATCTTGTCTTTTGCAATGACTTGGATGGAACTGGAGGGTGTTATGCTGAGTGAAATAAGTCAATCAGAGAAAGGCATGTATCATATGACCTCACTGATATGAGGAATTCTTAATCTCAGGAACAAACTTAGTTTTGCTGGCGTGGTTGGGGGTGGGAGGCATGGGGTGCCTGGGTGATAGGCAATGGGGTGTGTATGTGCTATGGTGAGCGCTGTGAATTGTGCAAGACTCTTGAATCACAGATCTGTACTTCTGAAACAAATAATGCAACATATTTTAAGAAAAAAGAAAAAGAAGAAGCTAGGAGGAGGAGAAGAATGAAGGGGAGTAAGTCAGAGGGGGAGACGAACCATGAGAGACGATGGACTCTGAAAAACAAACTGGGGGTTCTGGAGGGGAAGGGAGTGGGGGGATGGGTTGGCTTGGTGATGGGTATTAAAGAGGGCACATTCTGTGTGGAGCACTGGGTGTTTTGCAGAAACAATGAATCATGGAACACTACATCAAAAACTAATGATATAATGTATGGTGATTAACATAACAATAAAAAATAAAAATAAATAAAATAGTAAAAGAATGAAAAAAAAAGAAAATAATTCTGGATTGGGAGGTAAACTCAAAAGGGCATAGGACAGTATTAGGTATTATAAGTTGTGCATGTGGCTTGAAAGAGAATATTCAATACTATAACATAATTTTCTGTTTGAAATGTGGAAAAGAATTCTCTTGCTTTTTAATGCAAATTACAAGGAGCACATCTCTACCTACTAATCATATCTCATAGGCATACTTAGAAGATAGAGTGAGCAAGAACCCAGAGGAAGCAGTGTAAGATGCACGTTGGTTACCTAAAATCCTTTCCATTGTTTTCAGTACAATTTATACTCTTATTTCTTTTGCATATATAAATACATTCCTTCTGACATTATACATTTATTTTACTTAAAAATTAAACTCTCAAGTATTGGCTATGAGTAAGATTGAGTAAGAACAGTCCACTCTGTCTCTACCAATGAATACAGATACAATACTAAGACAGAAGGCCTGGGGCAGCTGTTGTTGACTTTGAAAATAGATAGTAGCAGATGGATAAACAGATACCAGAATTCAAAGTACCACCAAACTGGAGGTACATCTAACATTTTTCATCCTTCAGATCTCCCACTGCTTTTTTCACAGGCATGGTTGCTTTTGCACATGTGCATGGCAGGGTCGGACAACTGAATTGGCTGGAGGACTCAAAAGGTTCCATAGGTGAATGGGAAGTACTGGGGAAAGCAGAGAGAGGAGGAGATTTGGGAAAGTGATTCTATAAAATTGCTTATAAACTCTCGGACTCATCTGAAGCTGCCAAGCCTAGATCTGTTTCTAACAAGCATACCAAAGACTTTGAGAACTTAAATAACAGACCACTTTCCAGGTCCCAGACTGAACCACTGGGAACATTCATGAGAGGGATCCAAATAACAGTACAAAGACTTTGAAAACTGAACTTGAAGAAAATCACAACTCATAGAAAGTGAATCAGAATTTGAAACCTGAACTTAATCACAAAAATTACTTGCAAAAATAAAAATTTCATTATTTTTCATAAGGTTTATACAAGACCCAGAATCTTATAACAAATTGTCCAGGATATGATTTATATGCTTGATATATGAAGAACCATGAAAATCTCATTTGTATAGGAAAAGACAATTAATAGACTCTAAAGCCAAGATGATAGAGACGTTAGAATTATGAGACAAAGACTTCACACACTTATTATACCAATGCTCCAACAAGTAAGGCAAAAACTCATTAAGATAATGGGAAGAAAGTAAGTTTCAGTAAAGAAAAGAACCAAATCGAAATTTCAGAAATGAAAAATGTAATTACCAAAAAAAAAAAAAAAAAATCACTGGGTTATTCTACAGCAGAATGGAGATGATAGAAGATAGAATCACTGAACTTGAAGATTATCTATAGAAATTATACTATGTGTATACTAGATAAATAATTTTAAAATATGGGCAAATCCTGAGACATTGTGGGATAATATAAAAAATCCTAAGGTTTGGGTTATTAGAATTCCAGAAGAGGAGGAAAAAAGTGTAGTGCTGAAAATTATTTGAAGACACATGGCTGAGAACTTTCCAAATTTGACAAAGGACCTCAAATTCAAGAAGCTTAGTGAAACTCAACTGGGGGCAGGGGGAGAAAAGATAGAAATTCAAGCTCAGAAAATCAAACTGCTAAAAACTAAGAAAAATAATAAAATATAGAAAGCAATGATATTACATATAGGGAATCAATAATGCAAATGACTTCAGTTTCTAAAGGAGAAACCATGGAGACAAGAAGGAAGTGCCACAACATAATTAAAGTGCCTTGGGGAGGTTGGGGAGACACGTCAATCCAGAATTCTGTGTTCAGTAAAAATATCCTTCATGAATGAAAGTTAAATAAAGACATCCTAGATGGAAGAAAATTTAGAGAAATTGATGCCAGCAGCATTTGCCTGTAGGCATCAGCATGGGTTCCTACTCCTAAGTACCTGAATCAGATATGAACAGAGAAAGCCACCCTGAAATATTTATGCACCATTGCATGTCCCCCTTGCTCATGGACCCTAAATACCTGGGATCTACTTTGAAATTCCATTTGTACAAACCCAAGCAGATTTTTGGGAGAGGAGTTTCCTCTTCTTCCCAGGAAGTAGTTCACTATCATTGATAGTGCCAATGGACCCAAGGTCCTACTTGTGACAGCTAGATTGGCTGCAACTTCTGACTGCTGGTGGTTGGAATATTATTCATTGTGCAGGGACAAAGAGCTCTCTGTGGCACCAAGCAGTTCTGGTGTAGAAAATGGCACAGAAGAGACAAGAGCCAGTGACTGAGAGGGTAGAATGCAGTAGCCACTTTGTGGCTTCTGTTACTCAGTGTAAATAGCAACCTCATTGGACTGAAGATACTTGTGCAGAAAAAGTGCTGGTGTAAGCCTGCACCCCAGTCACAGAGTCCCAGTTTCTCTTCTTAAGCTTGCTCAGGCTCAATATGCAAGCCCCAGGCTGGCTTTGCTACTGAATAGAAGTCTGGCCAATGGGGCAGCTCTCAGATCTACCAAGACCCTAGACCCCCAGGGTCTAGAGAGGTCATCCCACCAGCCTCCCACCTGCCTTGAGGCAAACAGTAGTACTTATAGTTTCCAAAGTTACAAAAAAAAAAAAAAACAGTGGCCTTGGGCACCTGGGTGGCTCAGTTGTTAAGCGTCTGCCTTCGGCACAGGTCATGATCCTGGGATCCTGGAATCGAGCCCCACATCGGGCTCCCTGCTGAGCGGGGAGCCTGCTTCTCCCTCTCCCTCTGCCTGATGCTCCCCCTGCTTGTACTCTCTCTCTCTCTCTGTCAAAAAAAAAAAAAAATCTTAAAAAAAAATAGTGACCTATAACTATTTAAAGAGGTAGAGGGAGGATCAATTCTTCATTGATTTGTAAAGGAAACTACAGGAAGATGACAAACTTGGGTCTAATAACGCACATAACCACCTAACTGAAGGCTCTGATTTTCGTCAGTATAGTGGCTCAGAATCTCCTTTAAGCCTAGGACTTCTGCTGATTCTAGTTTTCTTAATCTCTGAGAAGCTTATTTTGCTGTATATGCCTCTTTGCAAATGTCAGCCAGGCTTCAGTGCAGAAAGACCCACCCAACAGAATGGGTCACATTGCTCCTTATTGTCCATTTTGAACTGCAACACCACTGACTCGGGAGACAAGGCCTATGTGTAGATAAAACTCGAAACTGGAATAGCTGTCAAGGGCCAGTCAGCATGGGATAGAAGTCCATGCTGGGGCTTCCTTTACAAACTCCATCCCCTAGGGTACAGTGGGACCCTGCAGGGTATAGGCCAAAGTGGGCTTGGCTCCCTCAGAGCCCCTAACATGCACATCTGAGTCAGCCGTCATTGGCCCTTACCTTCAAGCCGATCTTCATATACATATGGAAAAGAAAGTGAGCTAGAATAACCAAAGTAATATTGAAAACAATGAAAAAAGTTTGAGGGTCACATTCCCTGGACCCAAGAATTACTGTAAAGCTGCCCTAAGACAGTGTCGTATTGGTAAAAGAGTGGTGTCAGAGTAAAGGATTCAGATATAGACCCACACAAGCATGGTCAATTAGTTTTGACAAAAGGGTAAAACTAAGTCATTCAACAAAAGGATTGTTATTCAACAAATGATCCTGGGACAATTGGACATCTAGATAGAGGGGGAAAAATGAATCTACAAACAGACTTCACAACATATGTGGAAATAAAAATAAAATGGATCTTACACCTGAATGTAAAACCTTGATCTATGAAACTGCTAGAAGAAAACATAGGAGAAAATCTTTGGGACCTTGGGTTAGGTAGAGAAGTCTTAGATATGAGATCAAAAGCAAATCTATAAAATAAAAATGGAAAAATTTGTCCTCATCAAAATTAGAAATATAGGCTCTCTGAAAGACAGTGCTTTGAGAATAAAGAGACAAGCTACAACCAGGAGAAAATATTTGCGAAACACATGTCTGACAAAGGGCTTGTTTCCAGAATATATAAATGACTCTCAAAACTCAAGAAAACAAACAACCTGATTTAAAAATGGGCAAGAGTTTTGAATAGACACTTCAACAGTGAAGATATGTGGATATTGAATAATCACATGAAAAGATGATCAATATCATTGGCCAATGGGAAAACAAACTTCAAGCCATGAGGATAAGAACTGGCAATACTAAGTGCTAGCATGGATATAGAGCATCTGGGATACTCACACTGAGGGTGAGAACATAAAATACTGCAACTACTTTGGAAGATAGTTTCCCGCTTTCTTGTAAAGTTAAAAATGCATTCATCATATGACTCATTCGTAAGTATTTATCAAAGAGAAATGAAAACATATGTTCACACCAGAACCTTTACACAAATATTTATAGCATCTTCATTCACAATTACCAAAAACTGGAAACAACTCAGATGTCCTCCAACAACTGAACAGATAAACAAGGGCTGATACATCCTTACGAAGAATCTTTCTCAGTAATAAAAGTGAGCAAAGTGCTTATCTAAGTAACAACATGGTTAAATATTAAATACATTATGCTGAATGAAGGAAACCTGACTAAAAAGACCACTTACTACATAGGATTCTATTATATGACATCTTCAAAGGAGAAGCAATAGGAACACACAACGGTTCAATGATTTACAGGTACAAAAGGTGGACTGACTGCAAAGGAGACAGAAAATGTAGGGGGATGAGGAAATTGTTTTACATTTACTTTTGGTGGTAGTTTCATACCTGTATGTATTTGTCAGAGCTCAATGAAGTTTACACTGAAGAGGGTGAATTTGTACATTTGTAAATCATGCCTCACTAAACTTGTCTAAACAAATTTTTTTAAAACTGCCACTTCAACTGAAGTTGAATCAAAACTTTTTTTTTAGGTTTTATTTATTTGAGAGACAGAGCGAGAGAGTGGGTGCAAGGGAGAGGGAGAGAGAATCTGAAGCAGACTCTGCACTGAGCATAGGGCCCAACATTGGGCTCGATCCCACAACTGGGACCTGAGCTGAAACCAAGAGTCGGAGGTTTAACCGATTGAGCCAACCAAGTGCCCCTGAATCAAACTTCTTAAACACTGAGTTGAACAAGATAACTATTACTGTAATATGCATTCACAATAATGTAGCAATACTAGGCCCACAGGCGTCATTTTTGGCAAAGAAAAAGTTCATTGGGCAGGGAGAAGCAGGAAGTTGTTGTACATCGTTCACCTCTAAGCACTGTCTTCCAGAACAGCCCAGTAATCTATAAGAACACATTAACCATGTAATAAGGGAGTCAATTAGGTGGAGAAATGTTCACTACACACCAGATATTTGCCTTGCTTTATGAAAATTTTAATGCTGTCATGAAGTTATTTTGTCTCATACTGAAGTTCCTCAGTTGTCAACAGGAGAGAGCCTGAAGCCAGGCATAAGACTAACTGCTTTTGCTCTCAAAAAAGTATAACTTTCAGCAAAGCTTGGTATAGTTGTCTGATATATTGAAGTTTTGAATACATTGAATCTGAAACACCAGCATTATTTCTCTTTATGATTTACTTTGAACATACAGAGCCAGAATCCAGCTATGGATTCAGCAAATTGTCTCTTAAAATGCCTCATCATTTTCTTGTCTTAATGAAGCTTATAAAGTCAAGGCTCTTAAAAATTATTTCAAAGAAAATATCCAAATCCAATCTCTGCAGGATGAATTCAGGCAATATTTTCCTGATGTCACTCCTGAAAATGCCATTTAGAAGGTTATGACGAAGGCTTTTCTTACTAATGTTGAGTCATTGCCAGATTTTAAGAGGGATTTTAGAATTTAAATTTGATGTAGCTGTCAAAAAGAATATATGGAATGTCACTTTGGGTATTTTGGGGGCAAAATATCTCTCTGTCACAAGAGAGGAGGATTTGAGTGTCATCTATTTTCATCAGCACATATTTGCCAAGTTGTATTTTTTTTTTTCCTGTACTTCTGCCTCTGAAAGCAAAGTAGCACAATAGGCTCGGTGGTAGTCATTAGTGCCATGGCTAGATATTCTGGTTCTTTGTTTTTCAGCATATGACAGGATTAATACTTCCTGCCTCCCTTTTGCTTGCGTGTGGGTGTGTGAATAGTTTTGGCTAGTTATCAGGGGGAAAGAAGCATGACACTTGCAGGCTGAACATTTAACACCAAAATGAGACACCCCAGAACTCTCTTTCCAACTGCTTTGGCCCCCAGCTGTATTCATTTCCTAGGGCTGCCATAGCAAATTACCATAAGTTAGGGAACAACAGGAATTTATTCCCTCACAGTTCAGGAGGCCAGAAGTACAAAATCAAGGTGTCTGCAGGGTTGGTTCTTTCTGGAAGCTCTAAGGGAGAAACCATCCCATGCATCTCTCTTAGCTTCTGGTGGTTATGGTCAGTCCTTGGCATTCCTAGCATTGTAGACACAGTACTGCAATTTCTGCCTTCATCTTCACATCATCTTCTCTGTGTTTCTGTGTCCACTTCTTTCTCTTTTAAAGATTTTATATATTTGAGAGAGAGCGAAGGCAAGAGAGATCACAGAGGCAGAGGGAGAAGTAGACTCCCCACTGAGCAGAAAGCCCAATGCAAGTCTCAATCCCAGGACTCTGAGATCCTGACCTGAGCTGAAGGCAGACGTTTAACCGAATGAGTCACCTAGGTGCCCTTCCACTTCTCTTCTTATAAGAACAGCAGTCATTGGGTTTACGACCCGCCATAAATCCAGGATGATTTTATCTTGATATCCTTAACTAATTACATCTGCCAAGATCCTATTTCCAAATATAGTCACATTCTGAGGTTCCAGGTGGACATGGATTTTTGGAGGACACTATTCAACTAACTGTACCAGCAAAGGTTCAGATACTTGATGCTCCATCAACCCAGGATCCAGGGTGAAGATAGCATGGAGCAGAGCCTAAGCCAACCTATAATGGACCTATAGCATAAATGAGAAAGAAACCTGCGACAGCATGTCATTGAGATTTCAGGGATGTTTATCACCATAGCATCCCCAGATACATACAGGTCTGATGTTGAAAGCAACCCTTTTAGTGTTCAACGCTCCATCTTTCCTGGTGTGAAAATGTCTGTTGGAAGCAAACAAACACAGTGATCATTTTAACATCAAATGATTAAGGTAAAAATGCTTTTTTGGGGGAATAAAATATATATTCATTTTTATTCTAAAATCACCCTTACTTTGATATTTTTGTCACAGTGTTGAATTTATTTTGGCATTTAAGCTTAAACCTTACTTTAAAATAAGTTATCTGGGGCGCCTGGGTGGCTCAGTTGGTTAAGCGACTGCCTTCGGCTCAGGTCATGATCCTGGAGTCCCGGGATCGAGTCCCGCATCGGGCTCCCTGCTCAGCGGGGAGTCTGCTTCTCCCTCTGACCCTCTTCCCTCTCATGATCTCTATTTCTCATTCGCTCTCTCTCAAATAAATAAATAAAATCTTTAAAAAAAAAATAAATAAAATAAGTTATCTGGGTTTAAAAAAAAAATGACCAGTACTAGTTTGTAGAGGATAATATTTTCACATTAGGAAAGGTAAAAAGAAATTTGGGAAAATAAATTTGTTTTTCAAAGTTCAATCTATCATTTTAATAAAATGTCAATCAAAATCCATGTATTTCTTTTAATGTAAAAAAATGACACAGAAGTTCATTAAAAAAAAAGAATAGTCACAACAGTTCATTCTTTTTTTTTAAATTTTTTTATTGTTATGTTAATCACCATATATTACATCATTAGTTTTTGATGCAGTGTTCCATGATTCATTGTTTGTTCATAAACCCCGTGCACCATGCAAAACGTGCCCTCCTCAATACCCATCACCAGGCTAACCCATCTCCTCACCCCCCTACCCTCTAGAACCCTCAGTTTTTCAGAGTCCATCA
>NW_027397114.1:1200950-1214320 GCF_003265705.2 Callorhinus ursinus
TCTCCTGTTGAGTTCGTAGGTGTTCAGAATGGTTTGATCCCTATTCAGCTGAATTCCTGAGACCAGACGAAATCTAGGTCTCCTACTCCTCCGCCATCTTGCTCCGCCCCTTTTTAGGATTTTGATTTTGCTTTCCTCATTGAATAAATGAGGATATTTGGATATTTTTCCCCCAGTGCCCTGAAACAGTTACAATATCATAGGAAATGCATTTAAATGCATTTTTTGGTGTTTTTTTTTAAGTTTGATGGAAATATTTCATACCTCATCTGAGTATGATCATTATCATAGGTGGTATTGTTTAACAAATTTCTTAATTTACTTGTATTTCTTTATGTAAGCCAATATTGGTAATAAAGTGTTTTGCTTGAAAATAGAGCTTTTCGGAAAGATTTTAACATGACCATAAGTTTCTATATAATATGTACGTTATTTTAATATGTATATAATGTTACAGTATTATGATTATAACTAAACATTTTCTTCATATGCTTACATTCCTTCTCTTACTCCTAATGATGTAAATTCTTGTTTTTAACTATTTCTTAGTTTTTAATTTATTATGACTTTTTTTCCCTAAACCTCATCCACTGTTCTTTGTTTTATCCTTCAGATATGTATGTATATGTTTGATATAAATAGATACAAATATACGGTGTCACTCAGACTTTGGTTGTGCTTCTGGCTTTTTCCTGGGTTCCCTTTTTCACACACTCACTAGGTCAATTCTCTGTTTGTATCCAAGGATTTGGAGGTTGGGAAACCTTCCTTTCAATTTCTGTTTTATTTCCACTAAATTTTTGCAATTTTTTAACATTTTCTGCTTCCTTGCGCTGATAAAATTTACTCACTAGAAGGGGCTATGGGTGAAGGGGACAAGAGAGGCTGAATTCAGTGCTCTAAATCAGAGCACCCTCTCCTTTATTTTGAATGATTACTTTGTGTTTCTCGTGGTCACAGCCAACTGCGTGATGCATAGTAAGCCCTTAAGGCAATAAGTATTGATGGATTTTTAGCAGGTTGAGAACAATCACTTCGTACAAGAGAGTGAATCCATTAGAATATTGCGATAAGCCCTGAAATTTAAAGATTAATTTCATAGTTTAATTTTTTTCTCTCATTTAGCAAATATGCATGAGACAGACTTCATTTCAGCCCATATATGGAGCACAGAATAATACAAGGGCATGGTTCCTGTCATTGAGGTTTTTGTTTTTGTTTTTTAAGTAGGCTCCATGCCCAGGGTGGAGGCCAGTATGGGCCTCGAACTCAAGACCTTGAGATCAAGACCTGAGCTGAGATCAAGAGTCAGACACCCAACCAACAGAGCCACCCAGTCACCCCTCACTGAGGTTCTTATAAGCTTTTAGGTCTCTGCTTTGCATTCAGCTCCTGATGCTATCCTTCTTAACATAATAAATACTATTGTATATCCCTGTACTTCACAATTATAAATACCTTGATAATTTCCAAGGCACTTTCTCTGATATTGGTATCTCCTTTGGTCACACAACTAGATGTGTTAATAAGGGATCTAAATTCAAGGTAGCCACGAGGACCAAATATGTTATCATCTCTCTCTCTTTAATCAAGATTGAAAGCACCAGAGATGTAATTAATTTGGGAAATTTACTGAGTGTGCAGAGCTTTGAATACAGTTTATTTATCAGGTAGCCACATTTAAACCCTAAACTCAAATAAAGTGCTCTGAATGCATGCCAACATCAATTATATGTGGTAAGGTGTATATACAGTTTATCAATTGCTTAGATCCTCAACTAACATAAATCCTACGGAGAAAGGAGGATGAAACTCTGGGAGAACAGTAAAAGATACTGTCATTCTGGAAAAAAGAAAAGTCAGTATACCCAATGGTTATTATCATAGATGAATCAGACCAAAAGTTAGAACAGTGAAAGGGACAAAATGTGGAGAAAATATAAAAACTGGAAAAAAAAAGTGAAAATTCACACACCCATTCAGCTTTGTGCATTCCTGGCTGATTGGCATTTAGTGATAATCCAGATGGCCAGCTAAGATGTTCCCCTGTCACCAGGCTTTTGGTGTCCTGTAAACAGTGGCCTACAAGCCATTTTGCAGCACAGTTAAAGCTGAACCATTCCTAACTGCCAGCATAATCAAGTAATATTTGCCACTAGGCATAAAACGAAGTGGTGTCCTTGAGGATATTTTATTCAGTCACTGTGGTTTCTTAGAAAATGCAAAATGAATTGCTGAGAAGATGCTAATTTATTTGCAACTCTAAAAACTTATCACTCTCTACAGAGGGATGATGAAAAGATTAACCACCAGTTATCTGAGAAGTTGGAACACCGGGGCTTTAGGCAACAAGGAAACTTCCTTTGAATCCAGAGGGGTAACTTATAATTCATCTGAAGGAGCTCAATGCCTAATTGGAAAAAAAAAAAAAAAAGAATTAATAATGTGGAATACGGCATAATATGAAGGACTTGGGAATGTTATAATCATCACCCATTCTGCTATGTGGGAAATAGGGAGTAATGTAGTCTGATTGTGTAGAGCATAGATTTAAAAGAGAACCCACATAAATGAAATGAAAGAGCCATTTATTCCTTATCACCTCTTGACAAGTGATTTCTGAATCCCCACTCTAATGCTTTGTCATCAGTGAATAATAAAGAGATTTAAAATAAATCAGTGTTGGGCACCTGGGTGGCTCAGTCAGTTAAGCGTTGGACTCTTGATCTCAGCTCAGGTCTTGATCTCAGGGTCATGAGTTCGAGCTCTGAGTTGGGTTCCATGCTGGGCATAGAGCCCACTTAAATGTAAATGAATAAATAAATAAAGTAAAATAAATCAATGTCTGTTCTGAATCTACACAGGAATTAAGGCATGTCTACATTCCAAATATGCACAATCTTTTCATAGTGCCAAAAATAAACATTAGACCTAAGGTTATTAATCAAGTATTATGTGCCAGGTACTGTTCTAAACAATTTATATGGATCTCATCTAATCACTCCCATAAAATCCACTATACACCTTCTCAGGTCCATTAGGATTCGGCATCTCTCAGTGCTTCTTCTTGTGCACAATCAGTATAAACAAATGAATGGTCAACATTGCTCTACTGCTTCTTTTTTCTCAGGTGCTTCCCATACACTATTCTGTTTAGTCTTTACAACAAGCCTGTGTGGAATGCACCATTTTTTCTGATGATGAAACTGGGCTCAGAGAGATGGAGTAACTTGTCTGTGGCCTCCCAGCACAAAACTGGTGAACACAGGATTCAAACTCGAGCAGTCTGTCTCCAGAACTGGTACTCTTGAGACTGTATACTGAGTTGCTTTCATGCTGCCAAGGAGGTTTATTGCCAGTATTTGGTCTCAAAATTATCTACTATGAGATCAAAGTGAGACAAGCATAATGCTTGGCATAATAACTCCATTGAGCTCAGAATCAGTCACAGAATCATTTAAACAGCAGCTTATTCTCACACCCCAGCTGCTTAACTGTCCCTGAGGTTCCAAATGTCTACTCTCTAGCAGAAGTGATATTTCACAGGATGGTGTGTATTTAGCTGAGCTTTTAAAGAAACTTCAGCTGGCTTATCCAAAGGGCCAAAATTGCACTGCATTTTAAAATAGAAAATATTAACACATTTCACCAGCATGAATATAACTGCTATTCTATTGTGTGATTATAATGCTTTCAAAAAGTGTTATTATTAGTTAGCCATCTCAAAAGTGACAGAAAGACCTGGCAACAAAAGTAAGGAGATAAATTATTATTCTTAATAAATTATCTGGGCAAATCCTCTGGAGGGGAAAAGGCAACAAACCTGGAGCTTGTTACTTTGACATGTCTTCCTCATTTCTCCTCATTGTGTCTTTATTTTTTTTTAAGATTTTATTTATTTATTTGACAGAGCACAAGTGGGGGGGAGCAGGCAGAGGGAAGGGAGAAGAAAGCTTCCCTGCTGAGCAGGGAGGCCAATGTGGGGCTCGATCCCAGGACCCCGGTATCATGACCTGAGCCAAAGGCAGATGCCCAACCAACTGAGCCACCTAGGCACCCCTCATTATGTCTTTAGTACACCATGAGGACCAAAGATCAATTTCATGGTTCAAAAACTTGGAAACAATACCTCCCCAAACATGTATGCTCTATTGAGCAGTAGTATATGGAAGCACCTCACTTTATCCAACATTACATTATGGAAAGACAACGTAAAACCAAAACTAATTTGGGGGATTGTTTTGTATTTGTGTGTGTGTGTGTGTGTGTGTGTGTGTGTGTGTAGTGAACATTATTCTATATAATTAAATACAGATCTTCTATGTGAATAACCTTTGTCCATGTTTTTAGAATTGTCCTATTTTGTTATTGGTCTATAGGAAATCTTCATTTTATGTATATTTATTCTTTGCATATATCAGCAATTTTGTTATCAATGTGTTGTATACTCTCTGTATTTTTCAGAGTGTCTTTTCTGTAGAGACTTTAATTTTTATGTAATGAAATTTGTTCTCTTTGTAGTTTCTCAGGGTTTTGTTTTGTGTAAGGATTCCACTCTCCAAGATTACCTAAATAGCTTTTTTGTTTGCTTCTCATAATTTATCTGTGTCAGACAGGATGGATCAGTGATACTGTAGTAAAGAACCATCTAGTGCTCGCTTCGGCAGCACATATACTAAAAATAGTAAAGAACCATCTATAGATTTCAAGAGCTTTACACAACAAAATGTTTTGCTTGTGTTACATGTCCAGTACAGGTCAGGAAGGGATCTCTGTTCATCACAAGATGACGAAGGTTTCAACTCCACTAATACTATGTCCCTCATTTCCACAAGGCTTATTCTTAAAATAATCGAAGCTGTAATCTGTTTCATTCTCACAAAACACCCACAATCCTCTTCTCCTTACCCTGCTTAAATGGGTATTTTTTAAAGTTTTTACTAATAGAATTTATTTTATACATATAAATTTTTATTTAGCCTGTTTTTCCTCTTTCACTTCTATCAACACCAAAATGCTTAGGTCTCTGAGGACACAGAATATTTTGTTTGGTGTGTGTGTGTGTGTGTCTAGAACAGGGCCTGGCACACAGAATGTGCCCAGTAAATATTTTTAGAATTATTTAATGAAATGTCATAAATCAATAAGAGAAAAATGTAGACAACCCTAATAGAAAAATTACTGATAAAAGTTTGAGCAGGAAATTCACAAAGAAGCAAATCCAAATGACTAATAAACTGAAAAAGATGCTTTGCTTCATTTTTTGATCAAATTCTAACTTAAGCCACAATGAGATAATTTTACATACACACAGATTAAAATTTAAGACTTTGATAATCTGGATGATTGCAAGAATGTATAACAACAGAAATCCTCATATACTTCTGGAAGGAGTATAAATTGGTCCAAGTACTTTGAAAATAGTTTGGCATGGCCTACAAAAGTTGAATATATGAATATGTCACTTTTGGGAATATAACAAAATGCTACACGTGTGTATAGATGTTATTACAAATATGTTAACAGCACTGTTCATAAAACAAATTTAAAAATGAAAGCAATCCAAATGTTCTTCAGTAGTTATTGGCTAAAAAGTACTGACAAGTCTGTAGAGTGGACTATTATCTCAGTGAAAAGGAACAAGTCACAGGGACATACAGACATCAACAGAATTGAAACCTGCAAATACATTGTTGAGTGAAAGAAGTTACAGAAGAATCATATACAATATGATTCCATATATACCAAGTTCAAGAAGAAGCAGAACTAACAATATATTGCTTACAGTTGTAATCATAGGTGGTAAAATATTTTCTATAAAATAAGGAAATAAATTATATCCATCAATTTATTAGTTACTCTTTGCGGGGAGACAATGAGATGTTAGCAGGGGAGGAATTCTAAGGAATTAGCACTGTTTGTTCTTAATTAGGGTGCTGCTTACCTGAGTATTCACCTATAGTTATCTTAAACTGTTCATGTATATTTCATACATTCTCTTTATATTTTAAAAAAGTTATTCTCATTAAATTTCCAGCACTTTGTTCATACTGCTCTGTTTCTCTCTTAGCATCCCATATTCCCAGATGCTCAGAGAGCCAAGGTCAGAGGAGCTGTTTTCCAGTCCTTTAATTAATTACTTGCTAAATTTCCCACTTTTGGCTCTTGCTTCTATTTCCTGCTGCCTCTTATCTTTTGTTATTCCAGGATTTGGTGAGTGGAAAACTTGCCTTTTCATCTGTCACATGTCAGGCATGCATTGGGTCTTGGTTTCTTCATCATATCATTTTATTTTCTGTAAATTCCTTATAATTTTGGCATGTGGACAGGAATTTCCTAGTACTGCAATGTTAAAACTTCTTTTCTTTTGGAATTTTTGGAGTTTGGATTATTCTTTTGGATTATTTCTTTTGGATTTTGAGGAGGAAGGGAGGTAATGATTATTCTCAGATATTTTGACTCAGAAGCCTCTTATTGTGGATATTTTAAGACATTTTAGAAAATCTTTACTTTCATTCTAAAATAATCTTTAACAAGCAGTGATCCTCAATTTTAGATTTAGATTTTTCTAGCAACCCAAAACAATCCATTGGGAACTCTGTTTAGCAGTTAATGATATTTTAATGAGCTGTGGAAATTTTAACTCTGAATACACATTATAATTACCTAGGAAAGTTTTAAAAATACTAGTGACCAGGGGCACCTGGGTGGCTCAGTTGGCTAATTGTCTGCCTTTGGCTCAGGTCATGATCTCAGGGTCCTGGGATCGAGTCCCATATCAGGCTCCCTGCTCAGTGGGGTATCTGCTTCTCCCTCTCACTCTGCCCTTCTCCCTGCTTGTGCTCTCATGCTCTCTCTCTGTCAAATAAATAAATAAAATCTTTAAAAAACATATTAGTGACCAGAGTCCAACCCACACCAATTAAATTGGAATTTTTGTAGGCAGAGCCCTGGAATATCTATTTAAAAAAGCAAAAGAAAAATTATTTAATGTACACTAGGATTGAAAATCACTATTCTAGTGGGTGAGATAAAAGCATAAATAAAAATTTATGCAACAAGAAATTATAAGACAAAATGTCTTTAGGTCACTATTTAGAGTCAGCAGGAGTGAATGTTAATACTTATGCCAAAAACAGTCATGCCAACACTTCAGTCATAAGTCAGTGACCATTTTCCCATCCTGTATTTCCAGGGGAGAACCAATTTCTCCTGTTTCCACTCTCTTGGACATGTAAGGTTTCTCTGTTCTCATAGGGCTTTGGTTATTTGAAGGGAATCTCTGCTATGCATATTGATTGGATGAAGATATTACCCATATTTTTACTCTTAAGATTTATTTTCTGGAGATTAGATGTTACTCTTATTTGGGCAAAATTCTTATAATTTTCTTAGCTCTGACTTACGCGTGTAAATTTCTCCATTTTAAAATTTACAAACAGCTTATGCCCCTGAAACCCCATTGATATGGGTCTTTCTTGAAACTCCTAATACAGAAATGAAAACAGACTGAATTATTCTTATAGACTACTGATGGTCATTTCAGCTTTTCACTGACTCCTATTCTTTTTTTTGGTCCCCTTTTGCTTCCAGCCTCTATGGTAAGCCTTAATGCCCTTCCCAAGGAAGAGTTAGGATTTGCCTTATTAAACTGTAGTCAGCCTTTAAACACAGCTCATAACTCATCTCTTCTGGTCCACCTGATGCTTTGGGCTGGGATCCCTAGATCCATGCTCAGTACCACCCCTACCCTCTGACTTATCATTCACTTTGATTTTTCTGGTTTGACTTTCTACACTGAAGAGTAACTATTCCCCAGACTCATCCCTGAAGATTTTTCTACATTTTTTAGACTCTGGCCTTCTAGGTTCCAGTGTGTGATCTTGGCTGGCCATAGCAATGTCCTAACAAGACCTCTGGCCTACCCGTAAGCAGGCATCCTGTTCTCTGAAAAAGGAGACACTGCCTGGAAGCCCCAGGAATGTCTTACTTAAGCCTAGAAACATCCCCTTCCACTAGCCATATTCCTTCCACTATTCTCCTTTTTTTTTTTTTTTTTAGTTTTTTGAGTACAGTTGACACACAATGTTACATTACTTTTAGGTGTACAACAGAGTGATTCAACATCTCTATACATTTATATATTATGCTATGCTCACCACATCATAACTACCATCTGTCACCATGCAATGTTACTATAAAACCATTGACTCTCTTCTCTATGCTGTGCTTTTTATTCCTGTGATGTATTCATTCCATAACTTGGGGCCTCTATCTCCCACAAAAATATGGAACACTTCATGAATTTGTGGACAGGGGCCACGCTAATCTTCTTTATATTGTTTTGATATTCGTATACGTGCTGCCAAAGAGAACACCAATACTCCCCATTCCTAAAAGAATGAACACCTTTCATACACCTCGTCTTTACCATATTTGCCTGTTTTATGAGCACCGCACATGTTAAACGTTTAGTAAATATGTATCAAATATGTGACTGAGTGAGTGAATGAATGATTCGTGATAAGTGTCAATCTATGTTGCCTCCATAAAAATATGCTTCGGAGCACCAAGATAAAAATGGCATAATCTTTTCCTTGGAGTAAAAGTAGAATGGTAAGTAGTAGGTTAGTGAAAACAGAAAAGAAAATATATGAGCCTCAATATCCCAGGCCTCTATGTACCTGTGGCTACAATATAAGACCGTAGTTCTTTTTCATATGCTAATTATGATGGTACAAGATAACTTTTCTTTGGCGTGCTCAATCTCTCCTCCTCCTCATGCAGCTGCCCACTGCTAGTGACATCTACTACCCTCCTTCACTCTTCTCTACTCTAAGAAGAGGGAGCACTACTCAAGGACCAGGAAACTGTTGTTTTCTGCATCACTTTTCCCGCAGATGAGCACAGAACTTCTCTAATTTTCTATGTCTCTGAGACCAAATTGTAACCGTTAATAACACTTTACTGAATAGTCAGAGATAATGGAAGGGCAGTAAACAACACATAGAATAACTACTGTGCAAGCACAGAGTTATCCTAGAATCCTTTCTAGGCTTGTTTGCTGTCTTTCTGGTATGTTTCCGTAAGACTTAAGCCCATTTGATGTGCTCTGAGATTCTCTTTGGCCGAGAATCTAGGTCATATTAAACTTACATCTAGGGCTTATTTACCTACATCTTCACTTCTTGACCCAAGACTAACTTTTCACAAAAATAATATGTTCATTCATTCAACAAATACACATTTAGTACCTACTCCTAACAGGTACCAGACACTGAATTAAACAGATGTCAAAGTGTTGTCAAATAAATTCTAACCAAGTGGAACAACAAAAATAAAGTCCTTATACACTGTTAGCCAGAAGGTTGGGATAAAAGAGACTGTTCTGATATTTTGGAACTTACGGAGGATATGGCCACTTAGGTTAGTTATGAAGGGGGGGAAATGGGACAAGAAACAGGAAAGTGAGGTGGGGCAAGGCTGATTTTAGTTCGTAGTTCTCAGAAGTAGATGACCTGAATGAGAAAGTCTGGGAAAATACACTGTGTGGGTTCTAGTTTAACAAGGAGAAAAAACCACTTAATATAATCCAGGGCAATATATTCTGAGGTTTTGGATTTTGAGCATAGGCACACACGCATATACAGACACAGTCCTTTATGGTTGGGGCTTGCAGTTCCTGGTACACTATTGCAGAAAAGATCTCAACCCTTTACACAAACTAACTCTATGTTCTCCTGAGCTTGCATTCTACTGGTGATTAACAGTAAGAATTTCAGTACCCATCAGAAGCCTGGGATCCTGAAAAAAAATTCTGAGTACTAGTCTGTATTACTTTGGTCACTTCAGTATACAGAGGAAGTGACAGTGCTGTAACATGTTTTTAGAAGGGCTTTTGGAATTCAGACAAGAGAGACTAAATCTGCCTGGAGAAGTCAAGAAAGGATATAGAGGAATTGTAACAGTTGACTTTGGTCTTGAAAGATTGAGAAGACATTCACTTGGAAAGAAAGAAGAGAAAGGTTACTTAAGAAGAGAAAAATTACACGATCAGATCTGTGTTTTAGACAGTCTCAGGAATGATTTGGAAAAGGAAGTGACAGGATATGGGATGAATAATGAAACAGCTACTGGATCCATGCAAAAAAAAAAAAAGAAATGAGGGTTGAAGGAAAGCATTAGCGATGGAGATAGAGAGAAGCAAACATATTGGAGTGACATTTCAGAGATAGACTTGACAGTTTCTAGTTTCAGAGGGTGTCTAGAAAAGAGGAAGGAACCAAAGATGGCTCTGAAATGTATTTGGGGATAAAAATTGAGAAGAAAAGATTTGGATATGTCAGGAGAAAATTATTTTTTTAATGCCAGGGTACTTGTGGTATCCTCACATAAAGTCAGTGGGCATATATAGCTGGGATCATGGAAGAGAAATCAAGGTTAAAGATAAAGATTTGGGAGTCACCGACATAGAGGTCGTTGATACCACATCAGAATATGGTACTGCAAAAGAATAACTTAGGGACTCAAAAGATAAGAGAGGTAAAGTTGAACTGCAGACAAAAATGGAAGTGTATAAATAGCAAACAGCAATGATAGAGAGAGATCCTTTGAACCAAGATTCTCGTCACTGGCTCTTTCATCTCCAGTGGGTTAATTCAGAAAATGGGGTTTGTAGATTCTATCAGAATGCATCAGTTAACTTGTAAGAAGTTGGATCAGGCTGTTCCTAATACAGGACATAGATGTGTTTGTCAGTTAGCAGCGGCCAGTCACCATATAATGGTGCTTAGTAGCCCTGCATTGATGTTATCCATCTGCCTTGAGATGCTGTCTTATTTTTAAGAGGTAATTTTAATATACAAATGATTGCCAGTTAACAACTGACCCGAATGTCACACCTGCATTTAACACATATTATAGGAAGAAAAAAGAACTTCAAAAATACATGGAAAGATGCAGTGGGATCTGTTAATATACAGTGAATGAAAGTGTGTTATTGAAGTCTGTGACAATTAACACATCCTTATTTTATGGCAAATTACCAATTCCTATTAGAGAAGATCACACATGCTATTCAATTAATACAAAATGAAAACAGAGCTATAGGAAATGAATTTATGCATTGATTGTCATGCCTGGACAGAGAATTCCAAAGTCCACAGGAAATCTGTATACCAGGACATCTTTATGAATGACAGTAGTGCTCTGAAAACAATTTTCTATATTTAGTATTTAAATATTTCCAGAGAAGTAACATAGTATAATAAAAAAAAATAGCAAATGAATAAGTAAACTCTACTATTTAGCTCAGAAGATCTGGGATCAAATGAAACTTAGACAATTTGATATCTGCTTCCTACCCAGAGCACTGCAAATCTCTCAAATCTCTCACAGGTGTGCAACCACATTTTGATCCATATTAAAATTAATTTTTCCCAATGATGTACACATGCTGACATTGTGATCTTTCAAATGAAGTAGTTAGCTGAGTGGTTTGTGCAATGCTTGTGCAGACAGGGTCTAACTTAGGGGAGACAAGAAGTATAAGAGAATATCTAGCCAACACCAAAAAGGTTGTGAGTGATCTCACTACAGTCAGATTGTAATTTAAATTTGTATTCTACCTGTTGTCTACAGGTTTATAATACCTCTTTCTGTTTTAGCTGGAATATGGTGGATAAATGCTGAACATGGAGTCAGATTTGGAGTTTTTGTCATTTACTTATTGTGTGACTTTGGAAAACAATTTCACTGCTCTTAGCCTACTTTCTCTATATGTAAAATGGAGAGTGGTATAGATTAAATACAATCTTCATGGGGAAAGTTTATAGTAAGAAAGCACTCTGGAATTGAAAAGTGCTTTACCAATGTGCTATTGTCATTATAGATCCACATTTCAGAGACCTCCAATATTTCTTTATAATGATCCACATGATAATAATAGTAACAGTAATTAACACATGCTGGCTACTTTGTGTTTGGTATAATTGAAAATGATTCCCATAATTAGCTAATTTAATTATTATAAAAACCCCATGATCTGCATACTATTATTTTCTCCCCTTTATAGGCTAATCATGATAGATCAGAATAGGCACACCAAAAATCTATTGTTGAAAGTTGCACTCTTGGCCCTACTGCCTATCATAAATCTATATATGAGTGAGTGTAAGGATTCCCATTGATAATATATGGACTCCCTACTTGACGTACATACCACTTGGAGATTAGCTAAGAGCAGTAAGGTTTTGGATTTGCTCATTTAAAAAGCAATGCATTTCAAAGGCATAAATGGTTTTCAAGTGTAATTTCAGGTGAAGCAAAGTTAATTGTGACCTGGTTTAGAATGCATGCAACTTCAGTGCAAACAAAAAACAACAACAACAAGTTTACTAAAAAGAAAATGGCAAAAGCAAATATAACTGTAGGCAAATGTTTCATTAAGAAATTATTGAGGTTAGGGGTGCCTGGGTGGCTCAGTCATTTAAGTGTCTGCCTTTGGCTCGGGTCATGATCCTGTAGTCTTGGGATCCAGCCCCGCATCAGGGCTCCCTGCTCGGTGGGGAGTCTGCTTCTTCCTCTCATGCTCACTCTCTCATTCTCTCTCTCTCAAATAAATAAATAAATAAATAAATAAATAAATAAATAAATCTTTAAAAAAAAAAAGAAAAATTATTGAGGTTAGCAGCATACTGACCTGAAAGGGGGAGAAGGGCTAAAATGCACTGAGTGAACTGCCAGACTCTGAGAGAGAGAGGTGCTTCACACATATCATACAATTTAGACTCCAACAAGGTGAAGTAGTCACAAATCTAGAAAATAGGAATTTGAGAGATTAAGTATGGTAATTTGTTTATTAGGAATGAATGAAGACAGAAATATCTCAAAAGACAAAGAGAATTCTATCTAGTTCACTTTCACCTCTTTATTCTATATTTAACAAATATTTATCAAATTTTGGGTGAGCCATCCACTGAGTTATGAGCTGTGACCATAACTCTGATGACAGCACAGAGACTCTTTTCAGGAGCTTAGGGATGAATGGGAGACACAGAGCAATAGAAAGGCCGTGCTGAAGATGTCAATGCTACCTAGAGCAATCTACACATTCAATGCAATCCCCATCAAAATACCATCCACTTTTTTCAAAGAAATGGAACAAATAATCTTAAAATTTGTATGGAACCAGAAGAGACCCAGAATAGCCAGAGGAATACTGAAAAAGAAAAGCAAAGCTGGCGGCATCACAATTCCGGACTTCCAGCTCTATTACAAAGCTGTCATCATCAAGACAGTTTGGTACTGGCACAAAAACAGACACATAGATCAATGGAACAGAATCGAGAGCCCAGAAATGGACCCTCAAC
>NW_027397114.1:1219320-1233871 GCF_003265705.2 Callorhinus ursinus
AAAAAAAAAAAAGAAAGGCCGTGCTGTCCTGCCATATGGATAGCTAGTGTGCTGGAGAATATCTAGAAGGGAGGATTTATCCAGGCTTGGGCAGTGGGGAAATTTCTGGAAGATATAATGCCTAATTTAGGGAGAAAGAGACTGGCCAACATGGGGTCAAAAGTGTCTGCCATTTTTTTTTTCTGATGAGAATTTGAGTTTGCTGAAATCTTATGAATATTGGCAGAGAGGAGACAGAGGTGGAGGGTTTTGAGTAAATCACAACATGCTTTGGGGAAACTGACTTACAGGTTATGTTTCTGAGTAATGCTGAGAGTTCCTTTGGGCCATGCCTTTTTATTTTCTGCATCTCTGTCTCTCTAGACACACATTGGCTTATTCTTCCCTACTCTCTTTGATACCCTTTTTTGTTCTCTACTAGCTGATTGTGTTCCTGCTTCTTTTTTCTATTGCAGATGAAGGACTCCCAATTAGTTAGTCCCCTGCTGGCAATAATAATGCAGCCCATTCTTTTAAATCCACTAAATTCTGTTCAAGATATTAAGTTGCTCATTTTAAAAATTAAAACTCTGGCACTTTTATGTGGTATCTTTTCCATGGAATTTATTTAGATGATGGATGCTCCAAATTTTCCCTAGAGACCTTTTGACCCACTTTGAAAGTAGCTCAACACATTTGAGCCAAATTCATTTATTCAATTTCCATATTTTCTTTGGTAATATGTAGAAAGGAAAGCGTCTACACATTATTGAGTGGCTGATCTGTACCAGGTCACTTTACTTACGTTTGTATGGACTCTCGGAGGTAGAGAGTTTGGTTAGAGGATAAACCATTTGTCCAGGGCCAGTCTGCTAAAAGTATAGGAGTTAGGCCTGGGACCCACATCTGTCTCTTTAAAACCATTTTCTCTCCTTTGATCAATGAATGCATGGGCTAGCCAGTTCACCTGTTTTTGTAAATGCAGTTTTACTGACACACAGTCATTCCCATTTATTTATGGCTATTTTCAGCCTACAATGGCAAAGTAACTAACTGTGATAGAGACTTCTGTGGCTTGCTGAGCCAAAAATATTTACCATTTGGCCCTTTACATTAAAATTCGTCAGTCTCTGCATATAGAAAGCAAACTTAAATCAATGAGAATTGATTCAAATAATCAATGAGAATTTTCTCCTTGCAGAAATCCGGATTTTTGTATCATTCCCAAGCTGTTAGAGCTAGGAATTTCATGACTCATTTATGACATTAAGATAGTTAAAAAACGAACAAAAACCACACAACAGACACACACAGAGCAAAGAATTCTTTGGTTGCATTAGAGTTCCAGAAATATTGTTAATTAGATTATTTTCTTAGATTCTGATGGGTGAGTGTTCTCTCACACATTAAAAACTTAGGGTTTATTTATCATCACTCTCATATGAACATCAGGTCAATAAGTAGTCCCAATTCAGCGTGTATTCATTTTGCTGATTGTAAAAAAATAAAAGCATGCTGAAAAACTTCCATTTGCCCCTGCAGATGCACTCTCTATCCCATGTCTTCTTGCCCTTGCCCCTCCCAGGCCGGTCTGTATGCAAGCCACCAACAACTTCCCTTGCTCTCTGGCTTGCCCAGAGGGAAGGCTTGTGACCCAGGAAAATCCTGGCAGCAGGTTGGAGGGAGGTAGGAGAGTGAGGCTGGAGATTTTATCACACCAGTTCCCTCCCAGCAAGGCAGCCATGGGTTCCTGTGTCTCTTAACCAAAGATTCTCAGGTGCTGAAAGGCCGCTAGCTCTCTGCATGGTACTCTCTGTGCTGTTCTGGAAACCACCTCTTCAGGACTAAGAGTATAAGGCAGCTAAACTGTTTCTAAACTGTTCCTAAACCAGGCACTTCACTATCTTTTGTGGTTCCCTTACACCCTTTAAATAGTCTTTTTATTAAATTCTTCTTGAATTATTCTGATTTCGATGTGCCATCTGCTTTCTGCTGGGATTCCGCTCACAAACTGCTGATAGCAGTAACCCAAGTAGAACTGAAGGGAGACATTTGCACAGTTTGCTTGTATGCTTGTTCTGTTTCCCCCTTAAACATGGTATAACTTGAGAAAATGAGACACACATTAAATGAATATGGAAGCACAGAAGAAAGTTTATGGCGACTTGAGACCTAAGGAAGTAAGAATTTCTTGGCTTCCATTTCTTTTTTTTAATTTTTTTATTGTTATGTTAATCACCATACATTACATCATTAGTTTTTGATGTAGTGTTCCATGATTCATTGTTTGAGCATAACACCCAGTGCTCCACGCAGAATGTGCCCTCTTTAATACCCATCACCAGGCCAACCCATCCCCCCACCCCCCTCCCCTCTAGAACCCTCAGTTTGTTATTCAGAGTCCATCGTCTCTCATGGTTCGTCTCCCCCTCCGACTTACTCCCCTTCATTCTTCCCCTCCTGCTATCTTCTTCTTTTTCTTTTTTCTTAACATATGTTGTATTATTTGTTTCAGAAGTACAGATCTGTGATTCAACAGTCTTGCACAATTCACAGCGCTCACCATAGCACATAACCTACCCAATGTCTATCACCCAGCCACCCCATCCCTCCCACCCCCACCACTCCAGCAACACTCAGTTTGTTTCCTGAGGTTAAAAATTCCTCATATCAGCGAGGTCATATGATACATGTCTTTCTCTGATTGACTTATTTCACTCAGCATAACACCCTCCAGTTCCATCCACGTCGTTGCAAATGACAAGATCTCATTCCCTTTGATGGCTGCATAATATTCCATTGTGTATATATACCACATCTTCTTTACCACTCATCTGTCGATGGACATCGTGGCTCTTTCCACAGTTTGGCTATTGTGGACATTGCTGCTATAAACAGTGGGGTGCACGTACCCCTTCGGATCCCTACATTTGTATCTTTGGAGTAAATACCCAGTAGTGCAATTTCTGGATCGTAGGGTAGCTCTATTTTCAACTGTTTGAGGAACCTCCATACTGTTTTCCAGAGGCGTTGCACCAGCTTGCATTCCCACCAACAGTGTAGAAGGGTTCCCCTTTCTCCACATCCTCGCCAATATCTGTCGTTTCCTGACTTGTTAATTTTAGCCATTCTGACGGGTGTGAGGTGGTATCTCATTGAGGTTTTGATTTGGATTTCCCTGATTCTTGGCTTCCATTTCTTGCCACTATGATTTACTGGTAAGAATATTCACATTCTCTGGGACAATCATTTCCGTGACTGGAAAGATAACAAAGTACAAGATGCATTTGGATGATATTCATTCATTCATTCAAGGAATATTTCTTGTACATTTATACTTTAGGCAAGAATTAGAATTTAGACTAACAGTAAATTTGGTGATTGAATTACTGTTTTTATGAAAACATTTTTATTATTTCCACCTATAGTATAAAAACGCCCTTAAAAGGAATCCTTAAAAGGGAAATAGTTGAGGCTCTGTTCTTATGAAGAAATCAACAATTGTCTTTCTTCTCATCTCTCTCCTCAAATAGTCATATTCATGAGGAAGTCTTAAGAAAACATGTACTTCTATCTTAAAATTAAACCCAGAATCTCTAAGATACAACTTGAAAAGGAAAAGGTTCTGGTAACACCAGTAATCAAAGTGAGAGAATCACAAGGAAATGTGAAATGCCGGGCAACAGGGTAGGGAACTTTCCCCTCAGAGAGGTAGTCCTCCTACAGGGAAACTGTGAACATTCTGGATTTATCTCAGAAAAGTAACAAACTGAGGGTTGCTGGAGTGGTGGTGGGTGGAAGGGATGGGGTGGCTGGGTGATAGACATTGGGTAGGTTATGTGCTATGGTGAGCGCTGTGAATTGTGCAAGACTGTTGAATCACAGATCTGTACCACTAAAAAAAAAAAAAAAATATAAAAAAAAAAAAAAAAAAAAAAAAAGGAGAAGAAGATAGGAGGGGAAGAATGAAGGGGAGTAAATGGAGGGGGAGACGAACCATGAGAGACGATGGACTCTGAAAAACAAACTGAGGGTTCTAGAGGGGAGGGGGGTGGGGGATGGGTTAGCCTGGTGATGGGTATTAAAGAGGGCACGTTCTGGGTGGAGCACTGGGTGTTATGCACAAACAGTGAATCATAGAACACTACATCAAAAACTAATGATGTACTGTATGGTGATTAACATAACAAAAAATAATAATAAAAAAGAAAAGTAAGAATTAACCTCATAGATGGCAAAGGACTTTTTACAGATGGGGAAAATGAGTCTAATAAAAATCTAGCAAATAAAAGGAATCTCAAACTATTGATACCTACTAATACTTCATAGAGAATCTACCTAAAAATCAAGTCTATTCCTGTCACCTTGTGAAAAGTTGTCCAGTGATATAACAGTAGCTGTTAGGTGCTGCAGCAAGACAGTGACAACAATGGACCTTGAAGGTCAGGTTAACTGGCTTCAAAGCTTGGCTCTACTACCTACTTATAATGTGAATTTAGGCAAGTTACTAACTGTAGTACACTGGGGGATGTTCCACCCAGGTCCCCTGTAGAGGAAGAACTTGATACGCAGCCACAGACAGTGTGGTCTAAAGATAACCTCTAGCTCTCATCTTCCTGATCAACTTCAGGCTATAGAGAACATTTTGCCTGAGGTCATGCCTTTCCTGGGTCAGCTTACACCTGGTGACCAAGCATGGCAGGGTAATAAAGGGCTGGCACTTTTTGACCAATTTGGGATGGGCAGCATCAGTTTTAGAACTTCTTGTTGAGTTGGTCAAAGTTTTGCCAGGTTTTACATCCTAAGCCAACTTCTCTCTCCACCAATCCTCTTTCCTCCCTATTACCTTTACTGATGTTGACTTCTCCTAAGTGTCTGGCACCCTAAGCTCTGTCTCAAGCTCTGCTTCTAGAGAACCTGGGCTGTGACAATACTGGAAGTGGTCTGGGAAAGCAAGTGAGATGATAATGAGCTTTTGGAGCTGGACTGCCCAGCACTTGGCTGACACTAAGGACCCCACCACTGGTAGTAGATGGAGCACAGAAAGGCTCTGGCATAAGGCAGTGGTCTGTTAAAGTTTCAGCAGTGGTGAATAAGGAGGGAAGAGAGTGGATGGAAATGCACTGGCAGCTCTAACATATTAGGCAGTTGAGATACATAGAGAAGATGGTGGCTATAAGGATACTAGGGTCAGAGTTATCGCTAAGCACTGTTGATGCACTACTACAGTAGTTTTCAAACTTAGCGTGCATCAGAATCACTGAGAGGGCCTGTTAAAACACAGACTGCGTCATGCCAACATTAGAATTTCTGATTCAGTAGATCAGGAGTGGAGCTCAGAAATTACATTTCCAAAAAGTTCCCAAATGATGCTAATCCTGCTGGTTCACAAACACTCTTTAAGGATCTCTGTTCATAGAAAGATAATAAATAGCTGGGGACAAGAGAAAGCCAGAGGGTCTTTTTCATTATGAAGAGCTTGTCATTTCTGCCAGCCAGAGGGTAAAGCTGGAACTTAACGGTCAGAGTAGTTGAACTTTAAAGATGGTTTAAACACTTAACCAAGGTAGGTCTTAATGCCAAGGTTCGATCCCTTGTTTGGAAAACCTGAAATCCTTGCATTGGGAATGAATGGGAATATCTGATGGGTGTATTAGAAGACTGACCCTCTAGACCCCTCTGAAACTTCTGAGCCTGCAGTGGTGGCCCACATCTTTCCTTCCCTCTCTATAGTTCCATAGGAATATAGCTGCTGAATCCTCTACCCCAGGCAACATGTGGCCCCCTCAGCATCTGTCCCCAGGTCTTCCAGATTATCAGATTCTAGCCCTGTCCATTGTCTTTGAGCTACTTTGAGTCTCTGTAAATTGTGGATAATTGATGATATGCAAATACTGTCTGATAAATATTTCATTGACTTCCTCTCCCCACTAAACAATGACAACATCAACAACAAAACCCAAACCCCATATTTTGGTACCTATCTGGTAAATCCTGTTATGTTGGTCAGTTTGTCAATCCCTTCCAGATTTCCAGTTCTTTCAATTTTCTTCAATATCTGGATACAGTCCTCCAAACTTCTCTAATACTTACTCTCCTGCCTAATTTACATCACCAAAAAATATAACCCAATTTTTTAGAACCCTACCAAAACACTAGGTTGCCTTGCTGGTGGTCCCTTTCTCCAGAATCCAAAGAAGCCCTGTAACCTAAAGCCCCATGACTTGATTTGAACTCTAAAGGACCTCCCTCACTCTAAAGGTCACCCTTACAGCTGACTACAAATGGGATGATTTCTCCCTGGACAGTCAACTGGACCACTAAGGAAGTCAGGCAAAATGCTCGGGTCGTGCCTGCCTTTATAGGAGAGGTAACCAAGACTGGACATTACCTAAAACATCAACATCCTAGCTTGAGCGTTCTAAGAAACTCATGAATGGTACTGCATAACCAGTTTTCCTGGACAGAGTTTATGGAATTCACCATCTGGTGATTCTCAGGGTTCACTTCCTGGTACTTTCATTTTTAATTTTTATTTTTAAAGTAGTTGTTTTTTTAAAGATTTATTTATTTATTTGAGAGAGAGAGTGTGTGCATGAGAGAGTGGGGGAGTGGCAGGGGGAGAGAATCCTCAAACAGACACCCCACCAAGCGGAGAGCCCGACTTGGGGCTTGACCTCAGGACCCATGAAATATGACCGGAGCTGAAACCAAGAGTTTCAGCTAAGCTAAATTTATTTTAATACAAGCCTTATACTAATATTTTTATTCATTATTTTAAGCGTCTCTTTTTAAAAATACTTCATCTCCAGGATTCCAAAACAATTTAACCATTGTTATCACCTCTCAATAGCTGGTTCAGCTGGTTTTGCATGAACACTACCTAGAGCTACTATTTCTTAAACTCTGTCTCACCTCATCTAGAAGTTTGCTATTACTTCTGAGTTGTTCAGTGATAAATGATATTCATCTTGAAGAAAAGGGGAGACCAGCAATGTTAAACTTTATCTGAGTCCCATGCTCATAGAAAACATCAGTGATTAAGCTATCTCCACCATTTTTTTGTTTTCCAAAATACTCCCACTCTTTTGCATTCTGAGCAATGGCTAACCACAAAGGAGCGCCCTGATCTCCTATATTTTGAGATGAAACTCACCTCCTCACTTCCTCAGTGATGTTTTGTAAAACCAAATTTTCTCCCTCTTTTTTGAGACACTCCTCATTAATGAATCTTCTCCCTGGTAAAAGAGCCTGAACAAAATCATCTCCTTAATTGTCCATTGCATTTTGTTATTGCACCTGCTTCTCCTTTCCTCTCCCTTTCATATTTTATACTCCAAATTCTGTCTCAACATCTGCTCTTTGGGAAACCAAGCTGTGACACTAATTTCTGTGCTCAGTTCCTTTACCCATACATAAGGATAGTAGTAGTATCTGTCCTGACCTCACTGATTTTTGTATATGTGTGTGTGTGTGAGAGAGAGAGAGAGAGAGAGAGAATTTCTGCTATGGACAAAACTGTTCCTTTAATATTCTTATATTGGATACAGTTCTCCAAACTTACTTCTCTAATTACTTACTCTCCTGCCTAATTTACATCACCAAAAAATATAACCCAATTATTGAAGACCCAATTCCCAATGGGACTGTTTGCAGATAGAGCAATTAGAAGGTAATCACAATTAAATGAGGTCATTAGGGTAGGGCCCTAATCTGATAGGATTGGTGGCCTTATAAGAGAGTAAGAGAGAGAAATTGCTTTCTTTGTCTACACACACACACACACACACACACACACACACACACACACACACACAAAGAAGAAATTATGTAAGCACACAGCAAAATGGCAGTTACCTATACGCTAAGACAAGAAGCCTCAGAATCAAACCTGCCTTGTTGGCATCTTGGTCTTAGACTTTCCAACCTCCTTTATTTCTGTGAGAAATAAATTTCTGTTTAAAGCCACACAGTCTATGGTATTTTGTTTTGGCAGCCAAAACACAAATACAATTTCTTAATTAAATGCATATAAAGCATTTAAGAGGCATCCAGGTGGCTCAGTCAGTTAAGCGGCCAACTCTTAATTTTGGCTCAGATCATGATCTCCGGGTCCTGGGACCAAGCCCTGCATCAAGCTCTGCACTCAGTGGGGCGTCTGCTTAAGGATTCTCTCTCTCTCCCTCTGCCCCTCCCCCCACTCACATGTGCTGTCTTTCAAATAAATAAATCTTTAAAAATAAATAAATAAATAAATGCATACAAAGTGTTTAAAATTGTGTCTAGCACAAAGTAAGTGTGTTTCTACAGCACCCAAAACACAATTCTAACATTGCACTTGCCGTCTTTTAAGTGATCCTGAAATTTCTTGTGCATGTGTATCTCTTCCTCACTATACCTATAAGTTTCTAGAACGCAGGAACCATATTGCATTTTTGGTGCTTTGTAGGCTGGTGGTGCCCAATAAATATATCTTAAATTTTTGCACTGAAATGTAGGATGGTCTGTGTGCTTTAAATAGCTGAAAATTTCACAGATCTTGCAGTTCTCTTATTGTTCCAAGAGTACTGGTGATGAGATCAAGAACACACCCATGCATGGGTGCATACATGTGCACACACACATGCAACACACACCACTATCCATTTGAGAATCAGAATCATTAGCAAGACCATTTAAGATGCTATTTGCTTTAATATTATTTACTTTCATATTTATATCATATTTTTCATATTATTTATTTTGTTAAAAAATCTGGGCATGGAGGGATGCCTCGGTGGTGCAGGTTGAGTGTCTGATTCTTGGTTTTGGCTCAGGTGGTGATCTCAGGGTCATGAGATAGAGCCCCTCATCTGGCTCTGCATGGAATCTGGAATCTGGTTGAGGCTCTCTCTCCCTCTCTGCCCCTCCCCTTCCTCCTCCCCCACCCTCACTCAAATAAATAAATAAATCTTTAAAAAAAATCTGGCCGTGGAGATGCTGTATTATAACTCCCTATGTTCTTTTTAGTAATACACAGTCTCTCCAACAGTTTAGCACTTGGGAGATTTTTAAATGTTAAAAGCATAATGTGTAGAAGGTTTAATTTTAATAATTGCACTGATTTACATGAACACGTACTAATGGGCTGGGAAGGAGCGGTGGATATCTTCCTTTACATTTTGAAATGGAATTTCAGGGGCTAAATGCTACTGAAAACCTTTTTAACATAAAATGTTGATCTGTAAGGATCCACCCTTAAACCATATGCCACAATTTTACCTTGACCTTCCTTTACAATAAATACGATTCTAACAACAAACACCATCAATTTCCATATTCAGTGTTTCACAATCACATTTTTACTTGGTGCCAAGTAATGCATGAAGGGATGGGTTATAGCTACAAATCAGGTTGGGGTCCGGAGACCAGTGGAGAAGACAGGCAAGTAAACATTAATTAGACTTCAGGGTGACAAGCACTAAGAGATAAAGTATGGGGTGATACCAGTGTGTACTAGAAAAATACTTCCCCTAGTGATGGGGCCAGGGAGGGAATAAGATGGGTGAAGAGAATGACATTTCTGCAGTGCTCTTCGTTTGCCTTACCTGTCCCTTGTCTTGGCCGCTAAGCTGCTTTCTCTTAGTTCCTAATTCACTTTCTCTTCATATGTACATGTTCTAAATCTTCAGTTAGTTTGCAGATTCCCCAAAGTCACAGGACACATTCTCTCTTCAATTTCTGGCAGCTCTAAAGGCTCTGCATACACTGTGTGCTCAATAAATTCCATCAGCTAACACTGGCCTGTAATCACTGTTTGCCCATGTTTTCCCAGAGCCTTGCTACACAACTAACCAGGTGGCATCCCTCTCCAAGCCTAGGACGGTGGTAAGGGAGCCATTATAGAGCCTCACAGCAGATCAGCAGCACGACTCCCATCACTGTTAATAAGATTTACAGAGGTAATCCGCCTGGCACGTAGAGAAACCCTGCCATTAAATAGAAAGGGCAGCACCTTCGGAACAGAACAAAGTCAACTGTTTTACCTTCTAAGACATTAACATGATAATGTCACTGTTCCTCCAAGGTGCCTGGTTTGCTAATAAATACGCAGATGCCATTCAGAAAGACACAAATGGGCAGACTAAGGGTAGAACGTTTATATCCTATTGCTGGAGAACAAAATAGACTTTCTCCCTTGACTCTTTTTCCAGGGCTCTATTCTCATTGCCAAGGGCCAGGTCTCTGGAAATTCAATAAGGTATGGAGACAAAAAAAAATCAAAGTTTAAGGAATGGTACTTTCAGAGACCTGAAATTAGGATACTGAAAAGGAGTAATGAAGTACTGGTGGAAATGAAGTTTATGCCCAGATCAGAGGAACTCGCATACCAAGTCAAAAGATTTTTTATTTTCCTATAGGTAGTGTGTTTTCTGAAGGGTTTTAAGCCAGGAAGAGTCAGGGACAGACATGTGCTTCAGAAAGATTAATCTAAAATGAATGTGTTGGAATAATTGTAGATCCTATTAATATTACAATAATTTAATTTGAACTTTTATCTGAGGTCATCATTTATCGTATACATAACTATAAGCTAGATCATATAAATCTCCTCAAAAATCTTCATTGCTGTATCAGAAGTATGTGGTGGCCAGCAATAGAAAGTGATTCTGGGTAATGTTAGCAGTAACGTTGTATCAAAAAAGAAGCTGATAAATCAGACCTCAGAGCAAGAGTAAGGGTAGCTGTGGAGACACAAGAATCAGGACTTCTCTAGAATGCTGCCTTTGAATTACTCAGCTCCAATCATAGTGGCTGTAAAGCTTTGCGCAGAATGCAAATTTATAGCACCCCCCCCCCCCCCGCCCCCACCCCTGCCAGCCACTTTGATTTAGCTTGAGTTGCATGACCACTCCTGGCATTAGCAAGTCAGGTTGCATGATAAAAATCTGACCAGCAGAGAAGGGTACGGGGAAAGGATGCTGAACAGACAAAATATGAATAGAAGATAATGAAAACAGGATTAGACAAACAAATGTCCACTACCAGAACATCCTTACAAAAGAAAGTTCACATTCTTTACCATGACAGTCAAGGCTGTCCATGAGAGGGCTTTGTCCTACCTTTCAAATCCTATTTCTTAGTATAGCCATCCCTGCATAAAATAATTCAGATCCATAAGACTCCTTACTCCCTTTAAATATGCCACACATTTTTATGTAGCCTTGCATTTGTTCATAATGTTCTCTCAATCTTTATTGCCCATCTTTGCCTTCTCTGAAACCCACATTTTACTTATCCTTACCAGCTTAAGTACTGTTTCCACAAACCATCAGCTATGCTAAAAGAACACTCTATTTTATCTCTACCATGTCACTTATTTTCCTTTGCCTTGTAATAATTTATTAATAATACTATCATCAACAACTAAGAACTGCATGAAAGTTTATATTCTAGAAAAATTATTATATGTTATTTCATTTGACCCTGGTAGTTATCTGTTTTATTGTACACTATCTTTTATAGGTCAAGAAATATTAGATAGAAAGACAGTTTAAATTTATTCATCTAGTAACTGGCAAGGTTGAATCTAAATCCAATCTCAATCCAAATTCAAGTTCCAAAGATGGAGGAGACCATTGTCTATTTGTCTCCCACAATGACTACTAAAGATTTGCAATGGTAGTTAGTCAATAAATGTATGTTGAATAAAAGAAGGAAAAATAAAATGTCAAAATTTCTTACCAAAGTATGAGTAGTTCTGGATTCAGAAAAAGATCATCAGAGAAAGACAAATATCATATGATTTCATTCATATATAGAGTTTAAGAAACAAAACAGATGAGTATAGGGGAAGGGAAGGAAAAATAAAATAAGACAAAATCAGAGAGGGAGACAAGCCATATGAGATTGTTAACTATAGGAAACAAACTGAGGGTTGCTGGAGAGGAACTAGGTGATGGGCATTAAGGAGGGCTCATGATGTAATGAGTACTGGGTGTTCTATGCAACTGATCAATCACTAAACTCTATCCCTGAAACTAATGTTACACTGTGTGTTAATTAAAAAAAAAAAAAAAAAGGAAAAAGAGAGATCAGTGACTAGGTCATGAAGTTGGCTTTCCTCTTAAAGGTAAGACCATAGTTAAACCTTGGAAATTAATATTTGGGAAGACGAGGAAACAGTAATGGGAATTTATCGTAGCAGAAGTCTGGAAGCTGTGCCTTTTCCATTATCTGAAATGGTACATTTTCTTTGATGTTTTTATAAAGACAAAATCCTTTCAAATGGGTTAGTGAGCTGTTTAGGGGATGAGGGAAATGTGAGGAAAGGATGCCCTAAATGGTGATTTATCATCCATTCCCCTATCCTCCTTATCGGTTGATTCATCAGACAGCTGTTGGGTCTAGCTCTGTGATCTGTGATAGACTTTGAGCTTCAGGCTTCCTCAGGCAAATTAAATTTGACATTCAATTTAAAATCTGGGCTATAGTATAGCTAACTCTAACTGTAAGAGTAATACAGCAATGGGCATTCTGTTTAACATGGGGGTTTTTACAGCTTTCTGGGTCTTATCCACAATAATAGAGCATTTAATTCGTATTTCACAGAATGATACACTTCTAGAACTAGAAGTCTTACAAATGCTTGAGGGCAAAGAGTATCTTGCAGATCTTGTATCATTTATAGCAACTAAGATCCTAACCTTACTGTGAGGGATTGTATATATAATAGCCAGAGTCCAGGATTTTGAGTCAGACAGATTTGTGTTTCATCCATAACTCTGCTACTGAGTTCCTGGGTGAAATTGGGCACAGTACTTAGCCTTTTTAAGTTTCAGGTTTTCTATCTCTAAAATGAGACTAATACCCATTTCTTAATTTACTTAAGATTCATCAAGCTGTCATATATAATATGCTCTGCATACAGTAAACCCTTAAAGCAAATTGGGACTACTCCCTTTATATAGGTGCTGCACAAATACTTAGTGAGTCCAATCAAAATGATTTGCACAATGGCAAATAACTTATAATCATAAAGCAGATCTGAAACCTGGGAAAAGAAGGCAGACAAGAAGTGAGATTGAGGGAGAGCCTCAGCTTCAAATGCAGATCTGACAGTGTCGGCCAACCCACTGAACAGTTCTAGAACAAAGATGGCCTGTTAGAGGATTCTGGCTCTGTAGGAATGGTGCTTGGTTATTGGCTGAAGGCTGCCTGGGAAGAGTGTAGGTTTGGCTTTAAAGCTGAGGCAGTTCTTGAAGGTGCTAATAGCTGAAGGATTCCAGCTAACTCCATTCCCTGCAGGTGAATGACAAGTTCTTTCTTGAAGAGAGATCTGAGTGGCATATCTCAAGGCTGCCACAACTAGTAACAGAGTATTCTATTAGATCAAAGACCAGTTATGACCTTTAGAAGTTCATGGAATTCAAAGCTAAGAAAGACTTGGTAACTAAGAGATAAAACTTTAAAAATGAAATGAAAACTTTGATATATGTGTTCAAACTGTATTCAGAACTGTATGGGACTGAAGAAGCAAAAATGCCCATATTTCAATACTCAAATGGATCAGAAAAGCCAGTAAGAAAAAAAAGAAAGAAATTTAGATGAATTTTTTTTAATTTTTTATTGTTATGTTAATCACCATATATTACATCATTAGTTTTTGATGTAGTGTTCCATGATTCATTGTTTGTTCATAACACCCAGTGCTCCATGCAGAACGTGCCCCCCTCAATACCCATCACCAGGCTAACCCACCCCCTACCCCCCTCCCCTCTAGAACCCTCAGTTTGCTTTTCAGAGTCCATCATCTCTCATGGTTCGTCTCCCCCTCTGACATACTCCCCTTTTCTTCCTCTCCTGTTATGTTCTTCTTTTCCTTTTTTCTTAAAATATGTTGCGTTATTTGTTTCAGAAGTACAGATCTGTGATTCAACAGTCTTGCACAATTCACAGCGCTCACCGTAGCACATACCCTCCCCAATGTCTATCACCCAGTCACCCCATCCCTCCCACACCCAACCACTCCAGTAACACTCAGTTTGTTTCCTGAGATTAAGAATTCCTCATATCAGTGAGGTCATATGATACATGTCTTTCTCTGATTGACTTATTTCACTCAGCATAACACCCTCCAGTTCCATTCACATCGTTGCAAATGGCAAGATCTCATTCCTTTTGATGGCTGCATAATATTCCATTGTGTATATATACCAAATCTTCTTTATCCATTCATCTGTCGATGGGCATCTTGGCTCTTTCCACAGTTTGGCTATTGTGGACAATGCTGCTATAAACAGTGGGATACACGTACCCCTTCGGGTCCCTACATTTGTATCTTTGGGGTAAATACCCAGTAGTGCAATTGATGGATCGAACGGTAGCTCTAATTTCAACTGTTTGAGGAACCTCCATACTGTTTTCCAGAGTAGTTGCACCAGCTTGCATTCCCACCAACAGTGTAGGAGGGTTCCCCTTCTCCACATCCCCGCCAACATCTGTCGTTCCCTGACTTGTTAATTTTAGCCATTCTGACGGGTGTGAGGTGGTATCTCATTGAGGTTTTGATTTGGATTTCCCTGATGCCGAG
>NW_027397114.1:1248871-1316358 GCF_003265705.2 Callorhinus ursinus
TCACAGTCTATGGCAACCCCGAGCTGAGAGCCCGCGACTCTGCTCCGTCTCTGCAGCCGGCTTCCCCGCTCCGATACCTGGGAGCTCTGGCGCACTCAGGCACCCCCGGTCTCTCTGTGACCCCGAGGGTCCTGAGACCACACTGTCCCGGGAGGATTCCACCCCCCGCTTAGCCACTGCAGCGACGTCCCTCCACGGAGCCAACTTCTAAAAGGTCCGATTTTGTGCTCCGCGGCTCTATCACTTGCCAGAAGCGGCCGGCGGAGGCCCCTCCCCCGCTGTCTATCCTCCCGAATATCGCCTGGGATTCACTTCTCCGCACGTCCTACCTTCCAGAAAGTGGTCACTTTTCTGTTCAGAGAGTTGTTGCTACTCTCTTCTTCGGTCTCCTGTTGAGTTCGTAGGTGTTCAGAATGGTTTGATCCCTATTCAGCTGAATTCCTGAGACCAGATGAAATCTAGGTCTCCTACTCCTCCGCCATCTTGCTCCGCCCCAAAAATGTTTTTTTTTTTTAAAAGGGATTGATAAGATGTTGGTTAAAAAAGGGAAAAAGAAAAATAAAAAAAAAACAGTCAACAAAAATTAACTTTGATGAAATAATGAATCATGGTAAAAAAAAAAAAAAAAAAGCCATGAATCTATGTGCAGTATTCCCCTAGCGCTGGAGTTCTCCCGTTCTCCTTGATCGATCAACTTGGTCTTGGCTTGCTGGCTGTT
This sequence comes from Callorhinus ursinus, assembly GCF_003265705.2. Classification (NCBI taxonomy): domain Eukaryota; kingdom Metazoa; phylum Chordata; class Mammalia; order Carnivora; family Otariidae; genus Callorhinus; species Callorhinus ursinus. Next base: position 1,249,590 of record NW_027397114.1, read on the forward strand.
TGTGCTGATCTTCTGGGGGAGGGGCCTGTTGCTCTGGTTTCCAAATGTCTTTGCCGGAGGCGGAATTGCCCCGCCCTTGTCGGTCTGGGCTAAGGAAGCTGCTCCGGTTTGCTCTCAGGAGCTTTTTTTCCCTGCAAGCTCTCGGTACAGCCTTGGAGGACCAGGGCAGAAATGGTGGCCTCCCAATCTCTACCCGGAGGAGCTGAGAACTCGGGGCCCCGCTCCTCAGTGTGTCCCCAGAGAAAAGCAGTCACTCCCGTGTCCCCGGTCTCCGGCCGCACTCCGTGCTCACCCGGCCTGTGATCGAGCGTTGCTATCTCTGGCACCCGACCCCGCGCGGAGTCTCCAAACCCAGCAGATCCCTGCAGTGCATTCCCGCACCGCTCCTCCCCGGGAAGGAAGGGGAGTCTCCCCGGATCTGCCGCTTGTTGGGTCCCTGCTGGAGGAGCCGTGCCCCGACTGGGCCGCAGATCACAGTCTATGGCAACCCCGAGCTGAGAGCCCGCGACTCTGCTCCGTCTCTGCAGCCGGCTTCCCCGCTCTGATACCTGGGAGCTCTGGCGCACTCAGGCACCCCTGGTCTCTCTGTGACCCCAAGGGTCCTGAGACCACACTGTCCCTGGAGGATTCCACCCCCCGCTTAGCCACTGAAGCGACGTCCCTCCGCCGAGCCAACTTCTAAAAGGTCCGATTTTGTGCTCCGCGGCTCTAGCACTTGCCAGAAGCGGCCGGCGGAGGCCCCTCCCCCGCCGTCTATCCTCCCGAATATCGCCTCGGATTCACTTCTCCACACGCCCTACCTTCCAGTAAGTGGTCGCTTCTCTGTTCAGAGAGTTGTTGCTACTCTCCTGTTCGATCTCCTGTTGAGTTCGTAGGTGTTCAGAATGGTTTGATCCCTATTCAGCTGAATTCCTGAGACCAGATGAAATCTAGGTCTCCTACTCCTCTGCCATCTTGCTCCGTCCCCCTAGATGAATATTGATACAGAGATGGAAATAGATTAAGAAGAAAATGAGAACATGAGAGATTAAGAGAAAAAAAACACCTCAATTCTGTTTTCATAATGGTAATGTCATGTAAAGGAAATGGTGTGGCTTGGGATCAAATAAATTGTGAGTCCATTCCCAGGTCTGGTCATTGCTGGATGTTCTATCATGTGCAAGTTATTCAGTCTCTCTGAGCAAGTTTCGTTAGTCAATCTATTCAAACAGTCATTCTTCAAAACAACACTTACTGAATGTCTACTGTAGTTGATGCTATAAATGATAGTCCACTGTGGTAAACGAAGCACGTATGGTTCCTCATATGAAACAATCACAAAATTCTGATTATAAATGTTGATCATTATAGAGCAAGAAAAATAATACACAGAATTATTAATGGAAGAATAGAATTGAGATGGATTGGGAGGTGAGAAAATATATTTTTTTCTGAAAATGGTGATTAAATGGAGACTCAAAGGATAAAAATGTTTAAATTAGATTAAAAAATGGGGAGAAAACTTTTCCATACAGAAGCAACAATATGTGTGCAGATCTTGAGGCAGGAAAGAGGAAGCCACATTTCAGAAATTAAAGATAGACAAGCATGACTAGCTGTAGAGTCACATGACCTGCTCTGTGACATTCAAGGCAAATTCATCAGCTGAGAGAGGTTTTTGGTAATGACATGAAAGGAAACCTGGAGAAGAAATGATATTAGTAACAATGGGAGAATAGCTTACTAGCCAAACATACTAAGATTGTTGGGAGGTGTTTTGTGGCCATTGGGATTGGCAGCAAGCTGCCGAGTTGTCTGACTTCCTTCCTCATAGTTGAAGCAAGGAAAAGTCCAAGCGTTAAATTTGGATAAGTCAGTAAGCCAACATACTTTTCTGTTTCTATGTTAATCATTTCTGGTATAAAGAATATTTTCCTCTCTCTGTGCTAAGCAACACTGGGACCAGGGCAAAAAATCAAAATCAAAAATCAAAAACCAAAAAACAAATGACTAACTTAACTCTTTGTTTCAATAAGTACTTGCTTTTGGAAAACTAGTTTTGATGATACAATTAAAATAGCTTACTTATCAAGACTAGCCACTTGCTTATCAATACTCACTTCAGGGTCTTCATATTATTATGCCCACCAATCCAAACCTAGTATGTCATAAATTCTGCCATTCCCAATTATTTCCCTTTTAACACTTGCCTTAAGATCACCCAATGTAAGCATAAAACCCCATAAATATCTTTTCCTAACTTAACTTTTCTGAGACACTACTAATACCTTCTCAAGGTGGTATTCTTCCTTGATTTAGTAATCTAAATAGACATAGTTTTGCTCAACCACCAGGTGTTTCTAGTGGTCTTTTTAGAGAGTCACCAGTCAACACAAGATTGGGAGTTTTCCAAAGAGTCATGATGGAAAGTGATGGGTGCAAAAGAATTAAGGATATTTGTGAAACAGTGATATTGTTGTGATAGACATTTGAGTCTAAAATCAAAGAAGAAGAAACTGAAGACAGTGGGGACTACAGTGCAGGGTTTCTTGGGGCACCTCGGCGGCTCAGTTGGTTGAGTGTCTGACTCTTGGTTTCCACTCAGGTCGTGACTGAGCCCTGTGTCGGGCTCCACGCTCAGTGCAGAGTCTGCTTTTCCCTATCCCTCTGCTCCTCCCTGCCCCTCAGGCTGTCTCTTTCTCTCTCTCTAAAAATAAATTAATTTTTAAAAGTCTTAAAAAATAAATAAATAAAATGCAGGGTTTCTCAACCTTGGCACTGTTGACATTTGAGACCAGATAATTATTTTTGGTGAGAGCTGTCCTGTGTAGGATATTGAGCAGAATCTCCGGTCTCTACCTACTAGATAACAATGTGACATCCCCAGGGATTACAATCAAAAACATCTGCCAACATGGAGAGCAAAACTTTTGCGGGGGAGGGAGGGGGGAACTTCTCCCAGTTGAGAACCACTGGGCTACAGAGAGAATTGAGGGAATGATTTATTGGTTGCCTAAAGGATATCAAACATTTTAGTGGGCTGCCTTGCATAAATAAGCAGTCAGGATAGGTGTGTGTGTGTGTGATTGAGGAAGAAGGTGCTTGAGTTAATTATTTCCAAGGAGTGTAATTTTTGGCATTAGTATCTTTCAGGGTGTGACCATGCGGGTTGGGCGAGTAATATGCATCAGACGTAGAAGGCTCTATATATGGAGTGCAGATTTGATGGGATGTTAAATATGCTAGTGTATATAAAGTTCAGAGGCTGCCACAATGTAAATAGTCAAAAAGTTTGGTTTTCCTCCTAGTTTGATTGTTGGCAAAGATGACCGCAATGAAGAAAAGAAGCTGAAATTTTACATGCAAATCTGTCCCCAGTTGAGTAAAAAGCAATAGACATGGTATTGATAAAAGGAGTCTCCAATTAATTCATAGCAGGAATTTATTTTAATAGAACTGGCATGTTCCCATTTCTAAGGTAAAATGTTTAATAGGAGTAAGTTGACTTCAATGCTAGGGTAGGCCGAAAGAAAATAGCTCCTGTATATATTACTTTTGTAAGCAGAAAGAGTTAGGTGTCCCCAGGAAAAGAAAGACAAGTCATTTTAGGACCCTGCTATTTTCCATGATCTATGCCTTATGGACTCTACTTGCCCTAGGACATTTCCCGCAGAACTTCCTAGGAGGTGTCAGAATCACAAAGAAAGGCAAAAGGATTTTAAGGGAACAGGGGACTGCAAAAATTAAGTCTCTACCAGGCCTGGAAATTGCCTAACCATATCAGAAACAGTAAATCAGTGGTAAAACTCCCAGTGCTACTTCAAAAGTAATAAGCAAGGTCTTACATTCCTTACCTGAGGTAATGAGCCCAAGCCCCCAACCAGTGCTCTCTGAGCAGGCCCATAGCCCCTTCTGCTTGCCTGACAGTTACCTCTGCTTCATTATAGTGTTAAAATCTCCACCCGAGGAGGAACACAAATCTCACCAACAGAACATACAGTGTACATATAGGCATGTTTCCTTAAGATGCATGGGCAACCTTATATCCACCTCTCCAAAAGATGACAAAACTCTCCTTTCTGAATATTCATCTCAGCCCTAAATAAAAGAAACCCACTCCCACTTGGAGAGTCACAGCTTTGGAAGTTATTCCCCAGGATCTCCTTATTTGCCGCAAATAAAGTTTCCTTTGTGTGGCAACTCCAGCGGGTGCGGTCTTTCTCTGAAACTCACCAAGGAGCAAACATTAGTTAGGTTACAGTCTGAGTCAATTACCGTGAGACCGCTCAGGGTAAGCACTTATTTGACTGTCCAGGATGAAACTCAGGGATGGATTAAATGAGTCTTACTTATTCAGCTAATTTTGGTAGTTGCCATAAGCTATCTTCAGTGAACAAAAATCAGATAAAGCAAACACAAAAGTAGTGCAGCTGAAGAGAAGACTTGGCGGCATGGATTTCTATGTGAAGTATGATTAGAATGCAGCAGTCATCTGGGATATGCTTTCTTTCATTGAGGCTATGTTTTTACTCCTATAACATGCATTAACATTAAACTGTAGCAAAGAATCGAAGATTATACCAAGTGCATGATTGGATAATATCACCACACAGCTCAATTCTCATATTTTTTGTATATTCAACTGAAGCTATTGAAGAATCTGGTTGCTCTTAGTGCCTGAACAAAAAAAAAAAAAAAATCTTCCCTACTCTTCTTATCTAGGACTCACCTCTGATTTCAGTCTTTCTTTTCTACACTCTCAGACTTACAGTTCTAGACCATATTAAGCTGACTAGGTCACCTGGGCATTTTGGCTTTTTGAAAACACTTTTGAAAAAATCCCCACTACTATTTTAAAGCCACAATTTCAATTACAAAGGCAGATTTGAATAGAGGCCAGCTGGGATTAGGCCATGGTGATTGAAAGCAAAGCTTCTAACCCTCTACACCTTCCCTAGAGACTAACTTCTTTATTGGAAGGGATCAATCAAGCCAGTTAATACAGGCTCCTTCACTACTGTGGGGCTGCCTTTTTGCAACTAAAGCAGTCTCAGTGAGGAATGTGCATTGTGTCTCATAATAAATATTTCCCCTTAATTATAGAGGATATTTTGCCTGAGCTTGAGCCTCAATAATGCCAGTAGAATTAGACCATTTGGGTTGTGACATCAGAGAGCTAGGCAAACATTTTCCCCCAATATATATGCATTATGTTTCAGGGGAAAAAATGTGAAAGGGACTATAATGGCACTTTTCCTTATACAGAATCAAGAAGAAAAAGAAATCTCAGGAAAAGACTTTCCTCTCAGGTCATACTCTGCCTCGTACAAGTATATGAAGCTCTCCCTCTTCCTCTGAAATGTACATTCTCTTTTTCTTTAAAAACTACCTGGTAATAAAGTTTTGTTTGTTTTTGGTGTGTTTTTTGTTTTGTTTTGTTTTGTTTTTTAACCTAGAAAAGGAGACGAGGCCTTGAAAATAGACCCAACTTACCAGGTATCTGTTATGTATATTTGGAGCCTCAACTTCAGGCTGGAAAGTTTGGAGAAAGCAGATTCTTTTTAAGTTCCTAACTGAAGTAGATTTCTTGCTTTTAGCTATAGTTTTGCCCAGGATTTAAAAGTAAAGGTAATAGAATAAAATAGACTTGTTTCCCATACTTGAATCTCAACCTGAAATATCCTAACTCCCAAATTTCTTCTTCCACCCATTTATTACTTTGGGTTTTTTAGAGACAAAGGAAACAGAAATACTAGGAGCATTATGGTTCATTCATACGATGATGTGAATTTCTGATTGAGGCAGGCAGTCTGGGTCCGAGAACCCAGGGGAGGGTCCTGCATGAGCAGCCAAGAAGGTCCATGGCTTCATGCAGGAGAGAAATCAAACATGAGCCAGAAAAAGTAGAGACAGAGTTTACTGAATAGTGTAGGTGACAGATAGAGAACAGCAGACTGAATGTTTAGGAGTCTCAGAAAGGAAAGGAGAATGAGTCTCCTTGCTTGGGGCTAGACCTTTATATTAGAAGAGGGTCTAGGGTACGTGTTCCTTCAGGAATCCAGGGTAGGGTCCAATCAAAAGCAAGTGTCAGATGAGCAATAGATGTTATTTCATAAATTACTAGTGGTAGGGATATTAGGCCAACTTTCCATATGTTTAGGTTCGTCCTGAGAGGTGAAGCAAGGTTTTCTCTGTTCTTTGATCCCTCAAACTTACTCATGTTTTCTGTTGTGTGTGCCCCTGGTCTCTATAGTGACAGGTGACTTTGAAACAGGTCTATGACCATGGCATGACCACATTTATGTATTTTTTTAATTTTTAATTTTGAAATAGTTATAGACTTGTAAGATATAGTAGAAATCGTACAAAAAGTTCCCATGTATCCTTCCCACAGCTTTCCCCAAGGATAACATCTTATATGACCATAGTGCATTATCAAAACCAAGAAATAGCTCCTGCTCCTCCCGCTGCCGCCCTGAGTCACTGCCGGTGCAGCTCCGACCGCCTGGCTCCCCGTGCTAGCCACCAATATTTGGAATTCTTACAACATGGCAGACATTAACAACTTGCCTAAGGTAGTTAAAAGACAAGTGAATGCTCTCAAAAATCTTCAAGTTAAATGTGCACAGATAGAAGCCAAATTCTATGAGGAAGTTCATGATCTTGAAAGAAAGTATGCTGTTCTCTATCAGCCTCTATTTGATAAGCTATTTGAGATCATTAAGGCAATTTATGAACCTACGGAAGAAGAATGTGAATGGAAGCCAGACGAGGAGGAAGAAATTTCGGAGGAGCTGAAAGAAAAAGCCAAGATTGAAGATGAGAAAAAGGATGAAGAAAAAGAAGACCCCAAGGGAATTCCTGAATTCTGGTTGACTGTTTTTAAGAACGTTGACTTGCTCAGTGATATGGTTCAGGAACATGATAAACCTATTTTGAAGCACTTGAAAGATATTAAAGTGAAGTTCTCAAATGCTGGCCAGCCCATGAGTTTTGTCTTAGAATTTCACTTTGAACCCAATGAATATTCACAAATGAAGTGTTGACAAAGACCTATAGGATGAGGTCAGAACCGGATGATTCTGATCCCTTTTCTTTCGATGGACCAGAAATTATGGGTTGTACAGGGTGCCAGATAGATTGGAAAAAAGGAAAGAATGTCACTTTGAAAACCATTAAGAAGAAACAGAAACACAAGGGACGTGGGACAGTTCGTACTGTGACCAAAACAGTTTCCAATGACTCTTTCTTTAATTTTTTTGCCCCTCCTGAAGTTCCTGAAAATGGAGATCTGGATGATGATGCTGAAGCTATCCTTGCTGCAGACTTTGAAATTGGTCACTTTTTACCTGAGCGTATAATCCCAAGATCAGTGTTATACTTTACTGGAGAAGCTATCAAAGATGATGATGATGATTATGATGAAGAAGGTGAAGAAGCAGATGAGGAAGGGGAAGAAGAAGGAGATGAGGAAAATGATCCAGACTATGACTCAAAGAAGGATCAAAACCTAGCAGAGTGCAAGCAGCAGTGAAGCAGGATGTATGTGGCCTTGAGGATAACCTGCACTGTAATAGCCTAAACAGACTATTATTTACTTATAGCCTTATGTTTTTATATTTTCTTGGTAGACTCAGTAATTTTTTTAAAGGAAAGGAACTGATAATTTTAAAGACCCCCCCCAAAAAAAACACAAACCAAGAGATACACATGGCTACAAAACTGTTAACTAAGAACCTTATTCAGATTTCACCAGTTCTTACATTCACTCAAATATATATTTTTTCTTTTTTTGGTGTATAATTCTCTGAAACATTATCACATACACAGATTAGTAGTCAGGGTTCTCCAGAGAAACAGAACCAATAGTGTGTGTGTGTGTGTGTGTGTGTGTGTGTGTGTGTGTGTGTGTTTGTAGAAAGATTTATTTTAAGGAGTTGGCTCATGTGATTATGGAGACCCAGGGAAGAGTTACATGTTCAAGTTCATGTTACAGTTCAAGTCCAAAGACATCTCTCTGATGAGAGAATTCTCTCTTGCTTTGGGAGGTCAGTTCTTTGTTCTATTCAGGCATGAGGCCCACTCATATTGTGGAGGGGAATCTGCTTTAATCAAAATCTATATTAAATGTTCATCTCAACCAAAAACATCCCCACATAAACATACAGAATAATGTTTGATCAAATATCTGGGTCTAACCAAGTCAGCATGTACGATTAACCATCACAATCACTACAGTCAAAATATAAAAATATTCCATCATCTCAAAGCAACTTTCTGGTATTATCCCTTTAAAATTTTGCCCTCCATTTTATAACAATAAAAATAACTAATATGTATTTTTTGAATGTTTACTAAATGCTTAGACTGTATCCTAAACCTTTTATATGCATTACCACATAATCCTAAATGTAACCTTATAAAGTAGATATTGAAATAAATTCATTCAATCCCCAAAAGATATCCAACACATACTGAATTTTTACTGAACCAACATGAGTTCATTCCTTTGTGAGTCCCAGATACACCAGGTGGAGTTGTCACACAAAGGAAACTTTATTTGCAGCAAATAAGGAGATCATCAGAATTAGCTTCCAATGCCTTGACTCCCTGAGAGAGAGAGGGTGAATGGGTACCTTTGTTTAGGGTTAGGATGAACATTTAGATAAGGAAGCCTTTCCATCATATGTATCTAGAGGTGGGCATGAAATAGGGCATTCACCTTAAGGAAACATGCCTATCCGTATATTGTATGTTATGCAGATGAGGCTGAGGCTCCTCCTTGGGTGGGGTTTTAGTATTATAATGAGGTAAAGATAATGTAGGTCATTCCAGAGGCCACTCCATGGTCCATCTGCACAGACATGAGTCGCATTTAGCTCAGTCTGGGTGGTCTGGGCAAGCTGGAGGTCTTGTCCGGGCAGCTGCTATCACCTGTGGGGTGGTTTTGGATTTAATTTGCCTGACTTAAGAGGTAAGCCAGAAAGAAGAGCTTAAGGAAAAAATGTAAGACAAAGGTTAGTGGGTGAGAAAGAAAGGTTTTGGGGTCTAGCTGGTGATAAATTAAAATTACAAGTTGCAGAACAGTAACATGGACTAGCCCATACGAACAACCTCATTTTAACTTGATTATCTTTGTAAAGGCCCTATTTCCAAGTAAGGTCATATTTGGAGGTACTGGGGCCTAGGGCTTCAACAGATCTTTTTTGAAGAACACAATTCAGTCCGTAACAGGTGTTGAGGAGGAAAAATATTTTTTTCTCTACCCTTCTAGGTTCTTGACTGAGACATCCCCTATAGTAAAAGATTAACAGGAGAAATATACATGTTATTAAACATGGGAGAGATCCAGCAAAACTGAGTAACTCTGAAATAGCCCAAGCCATCACCTTCAAAAAACATCTCTAGCTAAAGACAAAAGATGTTGGGGATGTGGTAGAACGTTAGTTATGAGAGGTTACCAGGAAAAGCACACCAAACAAGGTTAAGGTTGTTAGGCAGATTAAAGTTGTTGCTTTCTCCATATATGAGTTTCTAGAGATTTAGTTATTCTCTTCCTAGTGCAGATGGGGAGACACTACATACTTACAAATGGAGATTTCCCTTATAAATGTAAATGTCTCTCTATGTTACAAAAAGTTAACTTCTTGGTTTTCAGAGCTTCTCCCTTGTTTGCTGTTTCTTAAGAATAATCAACATAAAATAATCCTTATGCCTTTTAGAAAAGAAACAACAGGCCCAAAATGCAGTCACTTGCCCCCATGACAGCAAACCAAGACTTAATTGCAATTTCAACCTCTTCCAGAAATGTGACCTTTAAACAGTCAATCTGAAATTTCCTGATGCACGCTAGCGAGATAATCTGCATAAATAAGACCCCTGCTGTTCCCTTGCACCAAAAGGAGATGGCCTGGCTTGAAATGATCCTTTTCTTTTCTTTTGCTAATAACTCCCTTGCCTCACCTTCCTTCTGCCTATAAAAACCTTCCGTTTTGTGCAACTACTCAGAGCACCTGTCTATTTACTAGAAGGGATGCTGCCGGAATCATTGAATAAAGCCAATTAGATCTTCAAATGTACGCCATTGAATTTTTGTTCTTTAACATGCCAAAGAGGCATATTGTGGGGCAGTATATTCTGCTCCCCTTCATGGGTATTATTATTATTATTCTCATTTAAATAGAGAGTAAAGTACTTGCCAACATTGTGGAGACAGGGTCAGAGGGAAGACTTGAATCCAAGCAATCTGACTGCAGAATCTGGCTGGAAGCCACTTTCTTATTTCACCTGTAATATTTACTTGTATTTTTGTCTTCTGTAAGGAGCAGCTATTTAGCAGCCAAAATACTACCTGTTAGGTGCTCAAGAAATATTTGTTGAATTTCAATTTCAGTGATTGTTGAGCTGGGTTCTAAATCGTTGTTTTTTGTCAGATGGAAAAGGAAGAATGAAGGGTCCTTATTCAAGTTGTTAACTCTAGTTGAATCTGAAGAAAGCCTGAGAGCTGAAAGATGACACATGTTATCATAACTACATCTTCAATTGGTTGTGAAGAGTGTCTTATATTTCCTAAAGTACTTTTGGCCAATGCATAATACATAATAGCTCCTGGACAAACAAATACAAATACAAAGCAAAAATTTGAAAGGGTCAAAACAAAATAACAGGAAGGACATTTTGAAACTTGTAATGCCCAGGTTAGTTCTTTTTCTGAGGCTTGGCATGACAGAGGGTTCTACTGCCTAAGTGACAGCTGCTGAGAGGGAAAATGGGGTTTTACAAGTTTACCCAAATGATGACTGAGTATGTAAAATGGAAGACAGTTCATGTTTCCCTGAAACAGCAGTATTGTTTTCTCAATTGTAGGTGCATTAGCAAGTTCCCTTTAGAGTGCAGGTGATGAAACAATTAAATAAATGTTGCCCATCTGTGCACCAGCAATTTAAATGACTTATTGTACAGTTAATCAGTAATGCTTAATCAGCATGTCAGTGGTTACCCACTTGGCTTAGGGGCACAGGCATTTTATTTGTGCTGGGAATTGCAGAAATCAAGTAGGATGAAATAATTTCACCATGGGAGCAAAGGTAGCTAGAGATTAAGGCACTTTGTTGTCTTGGTTAATGTGAAAAATATGTAGGTTTTTTGGTGGTCCCCCCTTCGTCCCCCCTGTAACATTTGTCTCAAGCCAGGCCATAGCATTAGAAATATGCATGATAAACATCTGGTCATGTTCCTCCAGGGTGTTGTCAGGTTCTCTGAGCATCCCATTTGACTCTGTGAAACCACTTTGCATTTACATTATACCTTTGCCTAATGATATAAAGGAGGTAAAAATAATAATAATTATGTAAACCTGGGAAGGAATGGAAGTTCTTATGCACGTCTGCAAGACTAAAAGGAATGTTTTATTAATGTTGGCTGGTTGTCTGAGATTCCATTTTCATTGCACTAATAACTTAAGGGATTTACTGACAGTAATAACATCTTGCAGCCCTTTTCCTCTCACGGAGCCAAAATATTGGTGCTTAGGTACACTGATGATGTGCTAGAGGCAGCATATTCACCTTGCTTTACTCCAAAGAGGCACAAGAAGATAACCTAGGAGCTCTTTCCAAATGATGAAACTATTTAATCAAAACAACCATTGTCCTTCCTCAAAGACCTCATTATGAAAATACTGATGGTAAAAAACATAGAGTTATTTAAAAGAAAAAGAAGAGAGGAAGCATGGAGTTAAGATTGAAAGGATGTAAAGTGAATGGCAGTGCATGAATTTGTTTTTAATAAAAGTAATGAATGTGTATTAAAATTAATTTTAAATGAATATGCAGAAAACTCAAAATAACTTTTTAAAAAAGATTTTATTTATTTATTTGAGAGAGAGAGCATGAACAGGGGTGGGGGCAGAGGGAGAGGGAGAAGCAGACTCCCTGCTAAACAGGGAGCCCTTCATGGGGCTTGATCCCAGGAACCCAGGACCATGGCCTAAGCCGAAGGCAGATGCTTAACTGATTGAGCCACCCAGGAGCCCCTCAAAATAACTTTGACTTAGGCTAAAGATGAGAGTTTATTTCTCTGTCATGTAAAAGTTTGGAGCTATGCAGTGGCTCTGCTCCACTGAGTTCTCAAAGACCCTGGCTACTTCCTGCATCTGTTTTCTCTAGTGTGTGGCTTTCATTCTTATGTTCCAAGGCAGCATCCATGTTTCTGGCAGCAGGAAACATGCAGTAAAAAGGGGTAGAAAATACTCACTTCTTTTTTTTTTTATTAAAAAAAATTAACTTAGAGAGAGAGCATGTATGTTGGGAGGGGGAGGGGAAAAGGGAGAGAGGAGAGAGAGAATCTTAAGCAGGCTCCATGATCAGCATGGAGCCCTATATGGGGCTCCATCCCAGACCCCAAGATCATGACCTGAGCCAAAATCAAGAATCTAATGCTCAACCCACTGAGATACCCAGGCAACTCCTCACCAGCTGCTTCTTAATAATGGGTTCTGTAGATTGTCACACACTTCTGAACATATCTCCTTGACCAGAACCTAGCAACCTGACCATATTTCAATCCAAGGGAAACTGAAAAGTTGTCTATTTTGGATGGTCATGTGTTCTACTAAATATTAGAAAATCTATGTCCATGGAAATAATATTTTAAAAATATAGTATGATAGGGTGCCTGAGTGGCTCAGTCGTTAAGCATCTGCCTTCAGCTCAGGTCATGATCCCAGGTTCCTGGGATGGAGTCCCACATCGGGCTCCCTGCTCAGTGGGAGGCCTGCTTCTCCCTCTCCCACTCCCCATGCTTGTGTTCCTGCTCTCGCTGTCTCTCTCTCTGTCAAATAAATAAATAAAAACTTTAAAAATATATATATAGTAGGATAAAAATTTTTCTACATTCCCCAAGTCCACCCTTAGATTCATTGATTTGCTAGCACTCTACAGAACTCAGAAAGTGGTTAAACTCATAGTTACAGTTTATTATAGTGAAAGAATACAGAATGAAATCAGCAATGGGAAAGGGTATCCAGGGCAGAGTCCATGAGAGACCAAGTATGGAGTTTATACTTGTTCTCTCCCAGGGGAGTCATGTAGACAACAGTTATTTCTCCCAGTAACTATGTGTGACAATATGCATGGAGTGAAGCCAGGAAGCTCATCTGAGCCTTGGGGTTTCTTACAGGGAGTTGGTCACATACCAATGATGTAGCAGACCTTAGCCTCCAGCACCTCCAGAGTTCAAGTTGATATTATGTGGCCCAAGGCCCCCATCATAAATCATATTATTACTAAAGACTATCTGGTGTGGCCCAAAGCCCTCAGATACACAAAGGTACTTTTATCAGGCAGGATAACAAGGGCTTAGAAGTTACCTCCAGGAGTAGGGGACAAAGGTCCAAACTTTCCTTTGGACAAGATTAATTTTTTACTGCACAGAGCCTTAATGTTGCTAGACAAATCATTCATCTTTAAAGAGCAGTTCTTAGTTCATCCTGGGAACATACAGTACACCTACGCATGTAGGAATAAAGGGGTATCACCATTCAGGTTCCATTCTTGATCCTACTTTCCTAAACTTCTTTCCATGAGCCTTGAGGCCTTCTATAGGCCCCACCTGCACTGTTCCTTTAATATACTGCCTGCTAATTCTATTTCTGTTCAGTTTGTCTGTCAGTAAGATGCCATACACTTTCCATAGTTCAGAAGTGCCTCAACTTATCTGCTCCTCTAATGATTTTTCTTCCCTTATCTCTACTTTTATGAATGTATTCCCCTTTGAACTTCTTTACCATCATTTCAGTAGGGTTTAGGAAGAATTTGGGATAAATATACTCCAAGTTGAACTCACTGCCAAACTGGGAACTCAAACATGAAATTCTGGAGACTAACTGTAGAAGAGATTTTTAAAAATAACCTGTGTCCAAATGCTTTATTGCCTGGAACTGCATTTCTGACACATTGTGGAAGAGGGAGCTGCCATGTAAGTGAAAGTGTGTGTGAAGTCATGTCACAAAATCATGCTAAGAGCTTCTAGGTTCTGGAAAATCATCACAGTGCATACAAGTTCCTTCAGCAGATTATAGATGGCCATAAATTCTTTGTCACTCTTCTGTAATCTATGTCCCTTTTCCTTGAATCTTGGCATACTTTGACCAATAAAATATGGTGGAATTGTTGCCACGCTGGTTTCCTAGTCAGGCAGTAAAAGACTGAACGCTTCCTCATCCTGTCTCTTGGTAATGTTTGCTCCTGAAGAGGTGAGCCACTGTATTGTAAGACTTAACCTAAGATTATCATGCTGTGAGAAAGGCCAAGCTAGCCATGGGAGAGGATGCATGGAAAAAGAGATCCCCGTCCAATTCCAGCTCTTCCAACCATCCTAGCCTATGTACAAGATGCATGAGTGAAAAAGCCATTTTAGACATTCTCTCTCCAGCAGATGCAACATGAAGAGCTAAAGAAACCAGTTGATAGCCAAAACTGAAGCCTCAGACATATGGCTCTAGTCAAACTCTCCCAGGAGACTCCAACCACCTAAGTCATCCCAGCCAAGGTCCCAGTTTTCATGGAGGAGAAACAAGCTATCTTCTCTATGTCCTCAAATTCCTGACCTGCAAAATAGCGTAATAAAATATTTGTCTTTTTACTCCAAAAAGATTTTGGGTGGTTTTCTATGCAATGATAGATAACTATAACAGATTCTATGAGCCAGAATTTTTTTTGACAGGTACTTTGACTTAGTTCTGATACAAAGCTGAATATGTTGATCTGCCCCGCCCCCCCGCCGTTTCTCTGGAGAAAAGAGCAGTAGAGGTTGGAGCTAAAGGAGGCATTTTCCAAATGTAGGACTTTATTCCTTTACGTCCACTAAAGCTTATTATATTTGTAGTCCAACAGATAGTTTATAAGATTTTATTTAGTTTATCAATTGGTGAATTAGGATATTACTTCATTTATAACATGTTAAATGATGCATAATGTAATACAATACAAATGAAACATAATAACTGTAGAAACATATATACATATATACAAATTTGATTCAATACGTTCACAGTTTCTTTTGCCCTCTGTCAGTGTGATTGCTTTTGTATAATCCATATCTCTAATTATCCTTTCCTCTGCTTTGCATATAAATAGCTAATTAGATAGTGTCCCTGTCAGCTATGAAGTATATAATATTCAAAGACATGCTCCTTTAGAAATTTAATTTGGGATAACAGATTGTGCTAACCAATTGAAAAACCACAAGATTCAAGTTTGGTGAATTGTTTGATGATTTAATTTGAAGTCAGAAATGTCACATGTACATCAAAATACAGGGCCATGTAATGTTCTTATTTTGAAAAATTCTAAGGCTGACTTCAGGTGTAAGGACCAGCAGGCTTGTTTGTTAGCATTGAATAAACACTTACATTATGTGAAGCATTGAATAAATGCTTATATTATGTGAAGCTTTCACTGAATGCTATTTTTTTATAGACACAATTCCATCCAGGAATTACTGCTTTTAAGAAGTAGCTGCTGAACACGAATGGTGTAATTGGTGCTTGAGGTGGAAGATAATGTCAGATGATCAGTAAACTCTGTCAGGAGCACTACCATGAGAAAGCTCCAAGAGTTCACGAAATAAGAATGTACACTTTGTTTGTGGAAAGGATCAGAGTGTGGTTCTTTAATGAAAACACACAAGCTCGGAAGCCAGCTAGATCTCATTCATGTCCAAGGGTACTAGTTGCATTCTTGGCTGTAAAATATCAGAAGCTTGGTTTGATTTATTTAAGCAGAAAAGGAATTTATAAGAAGAGTTGGTAGGAAATGTTCTTATTAGAAGTTTGGTAAATGCAGCTTAAGTGGGAATCAAGGGAGGCCAAACAGTGAAATTCCAAAGTCTGTTGTAAAACTATGACAGGAACTGTCACCAGTGGTCACATATTTCCTGTCAAAATTGATTGCCCCGAACACTGATTGCCATAGTTGAAATTTTGTGGATGAATTCCATGTGACCCTGAGCCTTTGTGTCACTACTCCACTATTCAAAGTCCCTGGTGAGAATGTCTGAAAGGCTGTGCTTAGATCACTTGACCAAATTCTAGGTACCAAAATCTCCTCATCAGATTTCTTGGAGTCAGGGCATTCCCAGCTACCAGAAATCCTCAATTTCATATACAGAATTCAAGCAGGGGTCCTGGGCATTTAATGAGCCCTGTACCATGCTTGCTCAACAGTGTGCTCCCAAATCTGATACCTCAGCACACCATCACTTCAGTCCTCCATTGACTAGGATCAAGAGTAACACGTGTTTCCCCCAGGAGAAATCTGTTCCATCATCGTGCTTAAGTGGGAGCACCAAGCTCCTCAAATCTCCCATTGAGACTAATGGAGCTCACTTGTTCATCACCAGTGAAATTCTCTATGTCTTCCATCTTTTCCTTGAGTGTTCCCTTTTCCCTTTTGCTCCAACTGAATCCTGGATCTCCTCTGGGGTACTGCTTTCCCTGCAGCCCTCTTAACCAACAGTTGTCTATTTCCACCTATTTTATTTCTATCCCTTTTATCAGTAAGCCTAGATATCTTCAGAGTTATTCTTAGGATTTCCAGAGCCTTTCCCCTCTTTCTTCCTTAAAAACCTTCTGCTTAAAATCTCAACTCTTTTAGATTATGTTACCCATTATGCCTGATTATTGATATAATTTACCTACGCTGTGTCCTCCAGAACTTCTACACAGTAGTTTGCATATCTGAATTTTTACTAATTTCAGGCTATATGTGGATGACCTTTGCAATATCAGTACTTCTCAGTTAGTTGATTTTTCTATGTTCTGATTATCTTGTCTACTATTCCACCTAGTCACACTCAGATCTTGTCATTTCTCAAAATTTCAACTGACTCATAATTTCAGTTTTGTGCACAACCTCACCTCTCCACTCAACCCTCTGTTACCCCAATTCCAACAATCCCTGCACTCAGAGGAAACCTCAAATCTATCTTGCCACCTCTTCTCTGTCCTCTAATATATTTTTTAATGTCCTTTCTTCTCTACATCCATCTTTAATTCTGTGGCCAATCGTCTTATTCATTTGCTTGAATATGTTCTTTACTCCATTACCCTTTCTTTCAATTTTAAAACTCACTTGACAAAATCACAACTGTAGTAAATCCAACTCTCTGCCAATTCTGCACCTGTACCAATGCAAATATACATGGCTGTTTAAAAATACTCAATCATGTTGATGGATCTCATTTTAGATTTATGACCACAAATGCCAAGTGGGCTCTGGATGCTGCTACACAATCATAAAATATCTCCCTGGTCAGTTCACTTCCCAGTCCTTTAGAATTTCACTCATACCTTGTTCATCCTTCTCAAACGAATATCAACTCCATCAGCCATACTCTCTAGTACTTTTCTTTGTTTATTCTTAGATTGATGTTATTTTTAATAGTTGATGTGGCAATAGGTGGTGGTAATTTTTAAAAAATTATTATCTACTTGATTACCTCTGGTATATAGGTACAAATCAGTTTACTTTGCTTATTATTTTTTAACCCAATTACTTCACTACATCTTCTATATATTTTTTAAAGATTTTATTCATTTTTTTCAAGAGAGAAAGAGAGAGCGAGCAGGGGAAGGAGCAGAGGGAGAGGGAAAAGCAGACCCTATGCCTAGCACGGAGCCAGCAGGATCCTGATATCATGACCTGAACTGAAACCAAGAGTTAAACGCTTAACTGACTGAGCCACCCAGGTGCGCCTACATCCTCTATATTTTTAATAGCAGTTTATCTGATCATTTGGAGGTTTATAGGAAAAATAATCATATCATTTGCAAATATGAGTTAAATCCTTTCCATCTCAACATTACAAATACTTTCTTATTTCTTTTTTAGTGGTTTGGCTGGGATGTGCCCCAAAAGTGTTTGATGTTTTTTTTGTAGAATTCTGGTCAATATGAAGTTAAGAAATTTTCCATCTTTCCCTAGATTGATAACTTTGTTTTTAACAGAAAAATTCATATCTAAGAGCACACATTTTAAAAATTAATTGGAAGCTCTGTGCACATGGCTGGGATTTTTCTATTGGTGGGCTCAACTTTAGGATGGGAAATGAAGTAGTCCCTTTTGCTGGAGAATTTCCAAATGCCATTTTGCTACCTTATTAGTTTTTTTGTTTTTTCCTGGAGTTATTCAAATGGGGAGGGAAAACACTCAATAATTGATCTACATCTTGGGTATAAATGCCCAGTTTGTACATAATAGGGAAGTTGAAATCAAACTGCGTATGAAATAGACTTTTACTTAATCTCCAATTTTCAGGTTTTCTTCGAGTTCTGGGTCTTTGCTAGTCAATTTCTCCTGAAAAGAAACCTCTGATTTTATACCTAAAGGGAACTAGAGTAATACTGGATGGAATGAGAGGGTTAGACTGTGTTGTATACTGACTTTTAAATGAGTTCTCACGATTTCAGCCTTCTTTTACATAGAACTTCTAAGTTCTAAAGGACAAGATTGTGCAAGGCTACTATAGTGAGTTCTGCTCTTTGCACGGCCTCTACAGCAAGCACTCTGGGCTATGGCTTTCTCTGCCATTGTACTTCAGTTGTTACTCCTCCATTTGCTTTTAGTCTTTAAAAAGTTTGTTAAAATCTCCAGTATATAGATGCCCTTGCTTCCATTCCCTTTTCCTTGTGTGTTGATGCCTTTTTAAAAATATACACTTTGTGACATTGACCTTGTTCGTATGTAACTGTAGAAATGACTGCATGACTGCATATGTGACTGGAGCACTCCAAGTATGTGTATACAGCAGGAGGAGGTGGGGAGACAGTATGAAAGAAGGCAGGAATGATGAGTGAAAGGATCACTAAGGATGCTTTTAGCTACCGGTAATGAAAATTTCATTGCAAGTGACTTACACATCACAAGCAGTTGCTAGACCAAGTAATAAGATGTCCAGAGGGAGAAAGTTGTTGGATCAGATCAGTGGGACGATGGCTTTATCATGGACCTACAGTCTGTAGCTGTATTTCTAATAGGTGCCAAACTTGAATTTGTTCACTCACCTAAAACTTATGTGGTTCTAAACCTGGGGTGACTTTTGTCATCCTTTTGTCAGGGTAGAAATATGTTGGGAGGAATATCGTAGAGAGGGTTGTTACCAAAAAGTTATTTAATTTCCATTGTGAGCACTGTTCTATGTAGACAATTGTGTCATCTGTAATCAGTTTATTTCTTCTTTTCCAATCTATATGCCTTCTATTTCTTTTTCTTTCTTTATTGCACTGGATAGAACTAGAGTTCTATGTTGTATAAAAATGATGAAAGAGGACATCTTTGTCTTCTTTCTAATTTTAAGGAGAAAGCATTGTCTTTCATCATTAAGTGTAATGTTAGCTAGTTAGTGTTTTTGTAGCTGCTCTTTATCAAGTTGAGAAAGTTTTTTATTTATATTTTTCTGAGAGTTTTTTTTTTTTTTTAAATCATGAATGGGTGTTGAGGTTTGGCAAATGCTTTTTTTGCATCGCTTGATATGACCATGCGATTTTTTTTCTTCTTTAGCCTGTTTTGGTAAGTTATACTGATTAATTCTCAATGTTCAATCATCCATGCATCTTTGTAATGAACCCCATTGGGTCATAGAGTCCAATTCTTTCATGTATTGCTGACTTCTATGTGCTAAAATTTATTAAGCATTTTTAAAATTTACATCTGTTACTTATCTTTGTGTGAGATAATAAATTTGCCACACTTTTTAAGCCAGTTGAGTTTGGGCTTTCTGTTACTTGCAGCCAAAAGCATCCTTAATGATACATATGGAAATGAAAAGTGAGTTTTCCTCAAAGTTGAAGAATTCTGGCTGTATGGGATTGTTTTGCCTCCACCATTACCCAAGACTGTCATTGGTATGAAGCTGTAAAGTGTCTCTGTAGTTGGTATTTATGGGTGAGAGAGGGAAGATGAATAATCTGGGGATGCAATCTGGGGAACGAGCCTGTTTTCCTACCCCAATCTCTGTGACATCACCATTTCTTCAAACCTCTGTTTCTTAAAAGTTTTACTACTACTCTTTCAAATCTCTCTTTCTCGTTTCTACTACGCCATCAGAGCCTCTCTCTCTCCAAAAAGATTACTTTGCTCTATTTCACAGAAACTATCAGGTAGAAATTCTTCAACATCTGCACCATCCTTCCTGCCCCAGCTTTCTCCTTGCTCTCCTGTCAGGATGGATGAGTTTCCCTTTTTCTTAATTTGGCCACTGCCCATTCCTATACCCCCACTCCCATTTCATTCCTCCATAAATTACCTCTCCCTTCCCCTCTGTTTTTCAAAACTTCCCTTCTCCAAGTTCCTTCCCAGCAGCAGTTTCTCCTTTTATAAAATCCCATTCTTAACCCATACCTTTCTCTCCATTTCTCCATCTTTTTTTCCCATTGTCTCCACTTCCTCACCTACTCCAGTCTCCATAGTCACTACAGTTGGCTTCTGCCCCCAGAGCTCCATTCAATATCAACAATCTCTTTGTAGCTCACTGATGCAATTGCTTCTCTAGTTCTCACCTTAGAACACCTCTCAGCAATGTTTAACCCATTTCTCACCAATTCCATCTTGTAACTGTGCTACTTTGGCTTTTGAGATATCACACCCTCTTTGTCTTTCTTTGACTTCTGGCTGTTTCTTCTCAGCCACTTTCCCTAATTCTCTTTGTTCTTTCCACGTCTTAGATACTGGAGCTTTTCAGGGTCCTGTGCTGGTCCTCTCTCTTGCCCCTTTATACTCCCTCTGGGGTCTTCGTACATCCCTGTGGATTTATGAGCACATTCTTGTCGATTACTCTTGCATCAGACTACTTTGCCTGTGTTATGGTATTGTAACAAATAACCCTAAAATTTCAGTGACTTATAATAACAAAAGTTTATCACTCACTCATGCAACATGACCAGCTTGGGTAGACTGAGTTTCAGCCACTCACTGGGATCCAGGATGAAGATGCAGCCCCATCTGGGATATCACTGGTCTTTGAGAAGAGAAATAAGGGTATGCGGTGGACTATGCACTAACTCTTAAAGCATCTACTCAGAAATGATACACACTACTTCACTTCTACCCCTTTTTCATTGGCCATAAAAAGTGACATAACCAAGCCTGAGGTCAGTAGGACAGAAATTTATAATTTACCCCAAGAAATAGATTCCTCACTGTGGAAGATAAGAAAATAATTTGAATGATAAGGCTGTCTAACACATCCTATATTTATATCTCCAACTTTGATTTCAAAGACAAGGACAAACTAGCTTTATTCTTATGCATGAAAACCAGCTCAAATTCATATTTAATTTGGACCACATGATAAGCCAATAGCAACAAAAATTGATCCTAAAGGTTTCCTTTCCATCTTCTGAACCACAATTGATAGAAGAGATTGACCAAGGAAACCTCATAAGAAGAGCTAATCTACAATGCTGAGAAGGCTACATCACTGGGCACCACTGTGGTTCTAAACACCACTGTCTGCTAGAGCAGGGCAGTTTCTTTTATTCCTGGGACCTTGATGAATGCTTATTAACTTCTTCAGCACTTATGGTTGAGTTTTGTTTGTTTGTTTGTTTTTAATAAAATATTGTCACATTGCATATGTTGTAGAACAAATAAGACCATTCTATTTTGTATTAAATGTAAACATGTTTATCAGTATTTCTTTTTATTATTTAAACTAGAAAAATGTGAGTTCTCCAGAGAAATGAGAGATATCTGCCATTTTAAACTGAAGTTGCTTTCATTTTATGAATTTCATAAATGAATTACCCATATCATTTAAAGTTAATTATTTGTTTTACCATTAATATGTTCTTCTGTCTTCTTTTTTGGATTTAGTATTTGTTTTGCTGGAGAGCATACTTTAATAATTAATCAAGGAGAAGGAATTAGTTTTAAGCTTCCTGATATCTTAAATTTCTGAAAATGTATTTCTTTTGCTTTTATATTTGAGTATAATTTGGATGAGTTTAAAATATTTTCCTTGAACACTTTGTAGGTATCTTTGAGTATTTTCTAAAATACTGCAAATGTTTATTTTTCTCTCTCTGTCTTTCCCTCTGCTAGATTAGAAATTCTCTATTTTTTCTTGAGCATTAATGAATTTCACCACAATGTTACTACATGTCTTTTTCAATAATAATTTAATCACCTTTCACTCTTCCTGTATGAGGAATCAAATCTTTCTTCAGATTGAAGATTTTAAAAGTTGTGTGTTCTTATTATTTCTTTGACTGTTTCTTACCCATTTACCTCTTACACTAATTCACCACATCTCTTTTAAAATTATATATATAACTTTATATACTTATATTTAATTTATTATTATATATCCTTATATATATACATATATATATATAATTTTCTTATTTTTCTTTAGTATTTTGAGCAAATTGCTTATCTTGACTTTAGTTTCACTAATCTGATTGTCAGCAGAAGTCATTCTATTATTTGTCCTTCAATCAAGTTCCCAACTGCCTGTCTTCATTCCCCATCCACCTATGTGACTTATTTGTTTCATAAGTAATTGCTGTAAAATCTAGGAACTTAAAGAAGCAAACACTTACTATCTCATAGTTTCTGTATGTCTGGAATCTAGGCATGGCTTAACTGGGTTGTTCTGCTTCAAGGTCTCTCATAAAACTGCAGTTAAGATGTTATCCAGAGCTGAAGTCATATTTTAAGGCCCAACTGAGGGAATGTCTACTTCCCAGCTCACTCAGGTGGTTGTTGGAAAAATTCAGTTTTTCAAGACTGTTGGACAAAGGAACTGACTCAGTTCCATACTAACTATTATCTGGAGGACTTCTTCAGTTCCTTGCTCTGAGGTTTCTTCTTAGGGCAGCACACCACATGACAGCTGACTTCCATCTAAGTGAGCAAGCAAGAGAACAAAAGAAGAGCAAGATGGAAGCTTGCTCTTTATAACTTGATCTCTTTACAACTTGTTCTTTGAAGTGCTATCCATCAAATTATGTCATATTCTATTTGTTAGAAGAGAATCACTAGGTCCAGCCCATACACAAAGGTAAGGAACTACTCCAGGGCATGAATATCAGAAGGTAGGGATCACTGAGAGCCCCCTTTAAGTTTGCCTACCACACACCCCTTATCCATTACTTTGATTTTAATAGCTAAATATTGTTATTGCTCTTGCAGTAGTGATCAGTTAATTTTTAATAAAAAATGTGAAATCCTTCTGAATCTCTTAGAGGATGCTAATTATAATTAATTTGAGCCTCTCTTTTGATTCCTGCAACAACTGTTTTGTGCAGTGGTTAGTTCTGATTGTTTAGTCTGTTTAGCGATTATTGCATAGCTTTTCACATTTATGATTAAAAGATTAGTTTGATCAGTATTGCATGTCCTCGGCATGAGAAAAAAATCTGTATTCTACTGGTAGTGAATACAGATTCTGATTTTAAGACTCTGGCTTGTATGGTCATGCAGAGAGAGGCTGAGTGAAGACTGAGTATGGTAGGTCCACATAGCATTTGTCTTGGTAGCACAGTCAAAAAGTTATTTGAGAAACTCCTCTTTTTCTCTCTGGAACCAAAGCCTGTGCTGGGTCTTTTCTGCTTTAAATAGAGAAGACTATTTGGGATTTAACCTGAGGGCAGTTACTCTGAGAGGAACCTCAGGTAGCTATTTCCATGGTCTTTAAGTAATTACACCAGAACCTGCCCCATGACTCACTGCATTTTTCTTTCCCCCTTCCTTTTTTTTTAAGATTTTATTTATTTATTATTTATTTTAGAGATAGAGTGTGAGAGAGTGGGGGGGTGAAGAGGAGCAGAGAGGGAGGGACAAGCAGACTCTGTGCTGAGCATGAGCCCCACATGGGGCTTGATCCCAGGACCCTGAGATCATGACCTGACCTGAAACCAAGAGTCAGATGATTAACTGACTGAGTCACCCAGGTGCCCCCCCCACTTCATATTTCAACCTTTGCTGGCTTTGATTTGAGGTTATGGTGTGGCTTTTCCAGGGAAAACTTCCTTTTGGAGGTTCTCTCTCTTTTTCCAATAGAGATTCTCAGACTGCTCTATTTGTTGGGTTTTCTGGTGAATGTCAACATATTTTGTTATCTAGAGTTTCTGTAAATCTTGGTCTTTTCATGAAACACTTTCTGGATTTCCAGATGACCAAGATGATGTTAACATTCCCCTCAGCTTCACTGAGCTTTGCATAGGCTTCTTACTGACTCTAGGCCCTGAATCTCCCTTTCCTTAGAGCTTTACTTTATTTATTTATTTTTGCAACAAGCAGGACAGAGTTTATTCACTCTCCAAGGGAGAAGGGCCAGACATCTAAAGAAATGGTCCTTGTTGGGGCGCCTGGGTGGCTCAGTCATTAAGCGTCTGCTTCAGCTCAGGTCATGATCCCAGGGTCCAGGGATTGAGCCCCGTCGGGCTCCCTGCTCAGCAGGAAGCCTGCTTCTCCCTCTCCCACTCCCCCTGCTTGTATTCCCTGTCTTGCTATGTCTTTGTCAAATAAATAAATAAAATCTTAAAAAAAACACAAATAAACAGAGAAGAAACAAGTACCTAAAAATTAAAACAAAAAATAATTTGTTTGAAAAGTAGAAGAATGAAAATTATTGAAAAGTAGAAGAATGAAGAATGAAAATAAATTAATTAAACATTTATACCAGGAATCAGGAAGAAAAAAGTACAATAAAAGACTTAAGAAAAGAGAAAAAATAAAGAAAAAAACTGAAAGTTATAAAATAAAAAATAAAAGGAAAAAGAACCAAGGTACCCGAGGAAATAGAAGTAAGTAGAGATAACACCTGAAATTAGTGAAAGAGGAAAAAAGATAAAGAATGAATTAGTTAATAAACTTATAAACTGATTCTTTTGGGAAAAATACAGTTGATAAATAATCATTTAATCAAGAAAAAAGTTAGAAAACACAGAAACACAAGATGAGAAATAGGAATGAGAATTTAATTACAGATTATAAGATGCTTTTTTGCTCAAATATATGCAAATAAATTGAAAACCTGCATGAAATAGATGATTTTCTAGAAAAAAAATTATTTCTTACTTTTGGAATGAGGAGGATCTTTCTCAGTTTAAGAAACAAACCTCTTAGAGCTAAAAGGAAAAGCTAAAACAAAAAGCTAAAAGGAAAAATACTGATATATTTGTCTCCTTATTTGTTTTTGACCAGTAGAAAAATAAGATAAAGCAATTCAAAACACTAGTGACCAACTGGAAAGAGAATACAACCAATAAAACAAACAAACAAAACTACTTCACTAGGAAAAACAAAGTACTTGCAACCGAAGGAAAACCTACTTCCTTTAATATATGAAAAAATGTTATAAACAGTAAGAAAAAGAGTATTATCACTAAATAGAAAAATAGACAAAGGACACAAACCGGTAGTACACAAAAAATAAATGGCTGGTAAAAATAAAATCAATTTCCCTATGAATTAAATAATTGGCATGCTCTACTGCCCGAGCCAGCCAGGCACCCCTTAAATTTTTATTTATTTATTTTTAAGTAAGCTCTATGCCCAATATGGGGCTTGAACTCACAACCCTGAGATTAAGAGTTGCATGCTGTATCGAGTGAGCCAGTCAGGTACCCCTACCCCAGAGCATATTTTACCTCAAAGTCTTGTTCAGTGTTTAACACTATCCATTCCATATTTCCTAAAAACAGTAGTTAAGGACTTGTTAATCTAGCTCAGGGGGTCAAATGTCTTTGATTCTTTAAAAGAGAAATCCTGTCATTTGTCATTTAGTTTTATCACTTAGGGGTTATCTTATCTTAGTAATTCATTATGCTTGGGAAATGTGCTAAGGTTGGTATGTCATTATATTTTAATTCAGGTTCAATTTATGTGGTCACATTTATTAATTCAAATGGAATTTTAGGTCTGTTAGAATTCAACAAGTATAAAATTTATGAAAATATTTTAATTCACATCAAAGTTTCTAATGAGGGGTACTTTGGGCTTGAATACTTGACTTCATCAATTTGAGTACAAATGGGGTTATATCCCTGTGCTAGATATGTTAATAATTTCAATATATATGAGTTCTAAGGACACTCTGAATTGGCCCTAAGCAAAATCCTGAAGTACAGAGTTTGTACTCATCACATTGCTCATTTGTATTTCACGTTTGCACTCATACATTTAGTGAAACTTCTCTAGCTGTCCTAGATGTTCTTTCTAATTCTATCCTCCCATCAAGTCAAACTACTGGAAAAATAGCTCACTGTACTCATAACATCTAACATTTATTGAACACTTTAATATATGCCAAAGGCTGCACTAGGCACATTGCCCACATTACGTTATTGAACTACAGGAAATATTTCACTGCTGCGGGGAGTACAAATTGGTATGGTCATTTTGGCTGTATATATTAAAAACAAAAATGTCTTTAGCTTATGTTATATCAACTTCCTTTCTTTGTTTTTACTTTAGAAAAACACTTTTACACCTGCATAATTGAGACATGTTCAAGGAAGTCCATCCAAGCACACCTAAAAATAGAATCTAAATGTTCACAATGGAGCATTGGTGGATATAGAAATATTATGGAGTAGTTAAAAGAATAGTATTACCGTATGTGTACTTATCTAGATATTAACTCTAGGAAATACGCTGAATGAAAAAGCAAGGTAAGGAAATTATGTAGAGTAAAATGCTACCTATGTATTTAAAAAAGCATGTAAGATGAAACTATAAAATTGGTAAAAAAATAAAATTTTCTAGTAAAATTTCTGGAATATTATACTAAAAAAAAAATCGTTCAATGTAGTTACCACTCAGATCAAAACTAGAACTGAGAGTGGTGGTCAAAGGGAGTTTCTATCTGTGATGTTTGAAAATTTTGCAAAAATAACATTTATGTATTTCAAATTTTTAAAAAAAGGTATCTTTTAAGAGTTGCTTTTCATGGGCACCTGGGTGGCTCAGTTGGTTAAGCGACTGCCTTTGGCTCAGGTCATGATCCTGGAGTCCCAGGATCAAGTCCCACATCGGGCTCCCTGCTCAGCAGTGAGTCTGCTTCTCCCTCTGACGCTCCCTCCTCTCATGTGCTCTCTCTCTCTCTCTCATTCTCTCTCTCAAATAAATAAATAAAATCTTTAAAAAAAAAGAGTTGCTTTTCACATTAAAAAAAAACCCTATTATTTAAAACACATAATTCCCAGCTCTGAGTTTTGGCTCAGGTCATGATCTCAGGGTCATGAAACTGAGCTCCATGTCAGGCTCCGTGCTCAGTGGGGAGTCTACTTGAAAATCTCTCCCTCTTCCTCTGCCCCTGCCCCTGCATGGGCGTCCTCTCTCTCTCTCTCTCTCTCTTAAATAAAATCTTCTTAAAAAAGATGAAGTTTAGTGTACTATTTGATTTCATTTGCAGGAACAAGTGGCATAGTACAAAAAGCAAGGAGTAACTCCATATACCAGGTCTTTTTCATTTCTAACATTATTGAATCTGGATGGCAAACCTGCCAGGAAGGTGTGATTATTACCAATTTTACAGATCAGTAAACTAAGGATTAGAAAGTTATACAATTTGCCCCAAATCCCATTGCTTGTTAGTGTGGTGACATAACAGTGAAATATGCGTGTGGCATAAAGCTTCTAGCATTCTGCACAGGCTTATGTCATCAGCAGAAAGCTCTAGATTTCAGGGAAATCAGGCAGATTTGCTAGTCTCTCTTCCTCACATGTTTTTTCCTGCCCTTTGTCCGTTGTCCTAAGTGATAGCTCTTTTACTTTAATTCTTTGGTTCATGTTTAAAAGCACATATATTTGGAAGAGGTATCTTTGTTTTTTAAGATTTTATTTATTTATTTGACAATGAGAGAGAGCACAAGCAGGGGGAGTGGCAGGTGGAGGGAGAGGGAGAAGCAAGCTTCCCGCTGAGCAGGGAGCTGGATGTGGGACTCGATCCCAGGACCCCGGGATCATGACCTGAGCCGAAGGCAGTTGCTTAACCACCTGAGCCACCCAGGTGCCCCAGAAGAGGTATCTCTTAAAGACATTATTTCTATGTGGTGAACAGACTCTGAGGTGTTCCCCAGTGACCTTTGCCTCCTAAGTGTTCATACCTTTGTATCATTCCTTTCCCTTGAGTATGGGTGGGACCTGTGACTTTCTTCTGACCAATAGAATATGGCAAGGGTGAAGGGATGTCACTGTCATGACTATGTTACCTTAAATAAGACTCTGTCTTGCTAGCTGACTTGCTATGTAGAGACTTTCCCTCCTGGCTTATTGACACCATATTGGAGAAGTCTACATGACAAGAAACTGCGGGTGCCTTTTAGGAGCTTGGGGCAGCCTATAATTAACAGCCAGCCAAAAAAAGAAAAAAAGGAAGTTCCTAATCTTATAGCTATGAGGAAATGAATCTACCAACAACCTGAGTGAGCTTGGAAGATTTTTCCCCAAATAAAAATGCATTGTGCCCAACATACTGTTTTGCCACCTTGTGAGACCCTAATTAGAGGACCCATTTCAGTCTTATGCCCAGAAACTGTGAGATAATAAATGTGTATTGTTTTAAGCCACTGATTTTGTGGTAATTTGTTACACAGCAATAGATAACTAATACAATCAATCAGGCATAAATTACCATGAATGAGTTTGAAATCTGTGAATTGGACTTAGTAATTTTAAAGGAGAGAAAAAAGGGGAGAGGAGTCCCCTGGGTATCTGAGATTGTGGACAGAGCATCCCCCAAGCGAGGATCATATATATGTGTGGAAAGACGATATTGACTGGAGGTTTCTGGTGGCGATCATTTTTAGCTTCACAATTTTATCCAAGGCCACGTAGAGAATACTTATTGATTGGATATCCCAATTCTATTTTTGAACATGAATAAAAGCTTCCATGAAATGCTTTTTCTAGGTAAGTATTAAACCTCTCAACCTGTTCGAGTCACCTGAGTAAAGATAGATGGCTAAAGGTTATTTGCTTCTGAATGTGTTGTCAAGGTATTACAAATCTGATGTGAGTTACAATCACCAAGAGATACCATGGCCTATTGGTCAAAACTTTAATTATTTTCTGGTATCACACTAACCCTGATCATTTTATTCCATCCCTTCTAAGGTGATGTCTGTGCTCTGGGATAATTATTTGCCACTGTGGGGGCACCTGGGTGCCTCAGTTGTTAAGTGTCAGCCTTCGGCTCAGGTCATGATCCCAGGGTCCTGGAATCAAGTCCCAAATCAGGCTCCCTGCTGCGCCAGAAGCCTGCTTCTCCCTCTCCCGCTCCCCCTGCTTGTGTTCCCCCTTTCGCTGTGTCTCTCTCTGTCAGATAAATAAAAATCTTTAAAATTAAAAAAAATTATTTGCCACTGTGCGTTTTCCAGACTGCTTCACTGAATCCCTTTCTCAGTGATGACAGGGAAATTATATTTGTCTGAAGCAGTCCCCTCTTTCATTCCACAGTGTACCACTACTGGCAAATTTTTCCATATCCTATTAAGTGTCAGATAATCAGCTGCCTCATCCTAACAAGCATCTCAAAGTTTAGACCCTCAGGTTTCATGGTTCCAGTTCTCTGTGCTGTTCCTTCAATTTTTAAGAAACACAAAAACAATTCTTCTTGGATCAGGTGCAAGAAATGTTTATGCATCATTTTCATTTAGTAAATACAAGAAGAGCAGAATGAATCCTTTTTCTCTGTGTAAGTCTGCATCTACCAGCATAGGTAATGTGAGGAAGAAAGAACAGGGACTGTGCAGGAACACAGACCAGGAACTGAATATTGATTTGGCACATGCTTTCTGGTTCCAATCTCTTCAGACCTCAGTTTCCTCAAATGTACGTGAAGATAAGATCAGTCTCATATATTGTGAGTGAGGATTGATTAAGGCATAAATATGAATAATGTAGATGACTGGTTATAGTTCAAAAGAGGCCTAAGAGTCAAACAGAATTAAGTTGAAAAGTATTGATGCAGAAGATTCTAAAATCTCTATCCTTTCTCTTTCTTCCTAAATCCTAAATTGGAATTTACATAAAGAGTTCATTTTACTCAAGACTTAATAACCATGATCCCCTTCTGGCATCTATTAAATATCCTTTATGATGCAGAATATCTACCTCCACATATTATATTTTTGTTTATCTCAAAGAAGGGGTCTGATAGAACATGGAAGGATGAAGAGTACCTATTTCTTTTGTGTCATATATAAATCTGCACAACTTCACATTTTTGATGTGTATGTGCTAGATGATGGGAGAACTTGAGGATTGAAAATATGATGGGAAGTGGGGAATCTGGATAAGTTTAAGATTATAAGTTAGGTGAAGATATTTTCAATCATGGAATGGAATGTAAAAGGAAAGAAAAGGAAGGAGGGATGGAGGAAGCCAACCAACCAGTCTTGGAAAGCAAATGTGACAAACACTTCCTTCTCTTTGACAGAAGTCTCTAGATGCACAGAGAATGTAGAATGCTATCATGATTGGGCGTGGGAGGAAATGTGGAATTAAAGGTGATGGTAGATTAAATATGAAAAAGCTGATTTTTAAAATCTCTGTTGGTTATCCTCTTTTTGCCCCAGATCTACCCTCCTCTGCCCTGTCTGTGCACTAGAGGGTGATGCCCAAGTGTGCATCGGCTGGGCTCCCCGATACAGTGCTTAATACATGTTGCTCCCTTTCCTCTCCTCCTCCTGGTCTAATTTTTCCATTGTCAGGAAGTAGTGCATTATTTCCAATAAGTCAACAATCTTCTGAAAAAGCAGTTTTCAGAGCTTAAAATGAGAACCCAGAATGTGTCCATGACTCACTTATTCACTAACTTCCACATCTGTGGTGTCACACACACATTTCAGGTTGCATGAATGTTTATTTTGTGCATTAATAAATAGCCTGTCATCTGAGCTTTAATGGGCTCTGCTAGGTTTAGATGACAGCCTCTCTCTAGAAAAAAAGTTAACAGAATGTAACTTACCATATCTGGAGCCATATGGCAAAACGAAATATTCATAAAAACTTGTCATGATGTGAATTGCCTTGATGTGATGTGAAGCTACCTTCCAGTTGTTTTTCTTTTAACTTTAAATATTTCACCTACATCAGTTAGATTATATTAATGCCTTTTCAGCCAACGAGAGATGATACTTCATACAGACATACAGAGACCCAGAGAAATACAGTCATGCACACATGTTCAGGGAAGTACAAATGCAATCAAATAAAAGCTAGATGAAGACTGTTACAGTATGTCAAGATATCACTTTCTGGTGTTGAGTGAGACCTGGGCAGAAAAAAAAGACAAAGGGGACTGCATGTTGCATAACATCGAGCAGTTGAAAAAATATTTTGTGTCTGATATGGTCCCAGCAGTTTCAAAGGTGGGTGATTTAATTCTCCTGAAAACCCTCAGAAATAAGTATTATTTTCTGCTTTTCCAGATAAGGGGATAAAATTTAGGGAGGTTAAATGATTCAGCCACATAGTAACCCTACAGAAGAGCTCATATCTGAATTCATGTCCTCTGACTTGGTGCCCATTGCTTTTAATACAGCACTCATCTGCTCCTAGAGCTTTAAATAACCACCCATCTAACACTACATCAAAAAATAAATAAATAAATAAATAAATAAATAACCACCCATCTACATCCTTAAGATTCAAAATAAGCTTGGGGGTCATTCATTATCTTCTTGCTCTGATAATGATATTTTTGGAAGGCAGTGACTACCTCCATTCACAGAGTCCTCATAACTTCTGTAATCAGGGCGTAGGTAGATATAAGTCTATTGAAAATGAAGAGGTTGATTTAAAAACTTCCCAAAAAGGGGACAGGGAAGAACCTGTCTGCCTTTAAGAAAATTATGTAGGTTTGTCACCAGAATTAATAGAACCTGAAGATCTGGGTTCCCAGAACATACATATATATGGAAAATATGATTGTACTGAAAATTCAGCTGCAAAGCAAACATGGAATCTATGAAAGTAAAAATATGTAAATTTAATTTAAAGACAGAAAGTGGCTCCTGTGATTGAGATTTGGTGGCAACCTATTTGTTGGGGATTCATCGGCCATGGATGTTGAAAAAGGAGAGTGAGAGATATGTATTAGATACGTAGACACCTACTCAGGTTCATTTAACTCTGCCTACTGCCTGGACCACATGGACACCATCAGGGACTGACCAACCTCTTGTCCAGGGAGTACCTCTGCTGCATAGCTGTGTGGTCTCCTTCAGTCCAGTTTCTGGCACCTTGTGCTGCACACTGCAGGATGAAGTGTATACTGCAGGATGTGGGATCTGACATCCCAAACGACTTCCAAAATGGCCAGATGATAGAACCCAGTAGTGTAGGAGATTCTGTGTGGGGAGAACTTTGATCAATGGGAAACAGTCAGAAGGAACCAGACAGACATATTCTCCCTTATTTCTATTTACCATGGAGCCTCCAAGACGTGGTTACTCCAAATACAGGCTCCAGAACATATGCTGCCCTGCCATTAAATGGGTTCCTAACCCTCTGATCCCCTTTCTGTTCTCCCTCAGCCCGTCTGACTCTTGGAGGATTATTTTTGTGGCCTGCCGGCAGGCACCTCCAACCATATGTTGCCCTCCTGTGAGCAGGCTCCATACACCCTGACTTTCTCTGCATGCCCACCTGGCAAGGCAGCTTGTCTTTACTGGGAAGAGGTGTTTCCTGCTTGTACAGTGACTGTGGACCAAGTACAACTTGTGGAAGCCAGTGAACTTCCATACTACCCCATGGGCTACAACCACATCTTCGACAAAGTTTGAATTCCAGGCTTAGAATGGAGGTTCCCCTTCCAAGTTGTCTTTTTTGGAGTACTCCCCGATAGCCGTAGGCTATTCTTAAGAGTATTTCTATTAAACTTTTCCTGTTCAAATTACTGTGTAATTTCCGTCTCCTGATTGGACTTCCACTAATTCACCAGGTAAATGGTGACCCCACACCATGACCCAACATCACCATGGGACAAAATGGGAATATAAACCTATTTGAACTTCCCTTTTTGAGGCTACCTTAATTTTCTCATCAACAAAATAGGAATAATAATACTTAATTCAGAGGTATAAGAATTAGATAATGTATATAAAAGCTTTATCATCAAAGTACTCTATTCTGGGGAAATCTTAATCTTTTAGTGAAAAAAAGAATCTCAACTCTGTACCTAGTTAACTCTGCTTATCCTTCATGTCTCTTCTATTCTACCATTCAGGAAGGCAATCCCAAGTCACCAGAGATGGGTTAGTACCCCAAGAGCTTGTCCTGATCATAGCACTTAGTCTCCTGCATTATAATTGCCTTTTTGATAAGTGTCATAATTATGTCAAGGTCAGGAGATTGGTTTTCTTCCATGTTAAGTCTCCGAGATTTCCTGGATAAATCAAACACGTTTGACTGGGTAAGTCAATATGTCACTGGGCGGGGGGAAGCTAATTTGCTAACTTAGAAGAATTAATATAATTTTCCCAAAAGAAAAAAATAATTCAGAATGTTATTTCAAGTGCTGAGAATATTGTAAATGGTGGCACAGAAGCATCAAAATGCATGACCTTCCTGAAAACCGTGGAGTCCATTGTTCCCAGAGTTTATGGTGCCTGGGAGGTGGTGAGTATGTCAGTGGGAGAGCAATGTTGGAAAAATAGACTGAGATCAGGCTGAATGCTGAGTTACTCTACCTGGACTTAATCATTAGGCCTTGGAGGACCATCAAAGACTTAGAGCTAAGCATGGCATGAAGAAAGGGGAACATGAAAAAAGGGGAGAGTTGGTAACTCGCAGTATGTAGTAACTTTCTTTGGAATAGGGACAGAAGAGAGGTTTAAATGTAAAGTGATTATGTTTTTTGTTTTTTTTTTTTTTTGGAAATAAACTTTAAAGGTTTTGTTTTTTTTTTTTTTTTTTTTTTTAAGATTTTATTTATTTTTTTTGACAGAGAGAGACACAGCAAGAGAGGGAACACAAGCAGGGGGAGCGGGAGAGAGAGAAGCAGCTTCCAGCGGAGCAGGGAGCCCAATGCAGGGCTCGATCCCAGGACTCTGGGATCATGACCTGAGCCAAAGGCAGACGCTTAATGACGGAGCCACCCAGGTACCCCTAAGGGTTGCCGTCTTCTGCTAAATCAAGAAATCATAATAAATAGTGACATCCTTCAAGACTTCAGAGATAGTCACACACACACACAAAATGCAGTGCTAGAATCCTGGGCTGAAATAGCCATAATCGTATCAGATTCACCCTGGAGATGCCTAGGCAGTTGGATCTAGAGCAACATTCAAATAGAACAATGGTGTTTTATGGAGTTGCCCAACTTTAGGATTTAGGATTTAATTAGTTTTCTTTAGAATGTGTCATTATAATATAAATATTAACCAGACCTGATCTTTTTGTTTGTTGCTTGCCAGGTACCATGAAAATTTATGATATTTTGGCAACCTCAGAGCTCTGAGACAAATTCTGATGACAAGCTTGCATGCAAAACAGAGTCATTTGGAAATTTTAATAGAGTCAAATTATGTCTATTTAAGGCAGTAATCTGCAATTTTTAAAATGAGCTATTTTGAGATGTCCTATTTATAAGGTAGGAGGAGTAAATGTCTGAAAATCCCTATAGATTTTAATCTATTGAAATTTAGTTTTGAAAGAACCCATTTCATGGTCTGTTTAACTGTATCACAGGAATAATCTAACAAGATGGAAAATGAAAAGAATTGCTATGTTCACATCTTGCTTTGTACCCTAAAATGTGACATTTAAAGCTAAAGGACCTCCAAGATTTGCAATTAATATTAAATATTGGCATTGGGAAAAGGACATCTGTTTTTAATCAGCATTTTGGAATTTTTTGTGGTGCACAAGGAAAAAGCTGATCTTTGAACTTGTAAAAATGTTGACATTATCATAGTGATAAATAGACAACAGGGTATGAATTACTAGGTCATTAATGCAGGCTTCTTGATTAAAGTCAATTTGATTTTATCATTATGACTTATCACATGCCTGAGGCATGCATTAAAAACTCAAATATGCCTAGACTTGTTTTATTGTTTAATTATTTATAACTATTATTGCTTGTTATAACAAAACTATCAATAAAAATTAATGGAAATTTACTGTTTTCTTGATATAAAATTGTCCTTTTTAAACTTCATCAGAGCAGCTACCTACTCTCTGCCACTCACCAATTTATAATGTCACAAACAAACCATATTAGATAAGAAAAATGGTACAAATTTTCATATGTATGTACTCAGAGTCTCAAAGCAATTTACAAACATTGATTAATTATGTTTCAGTGGATTCCCTTGGGTTACATAGCTTCTAATTTTTTTCATCTATCAAACAGAATGTATGAAACTTATTTACACAACCTTTTTTATTCCCAGTTTTGCCCTTGGCTACTTAGAGTCTGCAATCCTGTAGAGTTAAAAGGGGTTAAGAGGAAGTTCATGTATGCTAAGAGAGGAGGAAGACTCTGGATACAGTTACACAACCAGGGTAGAGTGAATTCTTGAAAAAAAATACATTTAATCTCTAATTCCAAGTCCTTGGGCCAACCTTCTCCAAATACCATGCTTTTAAAAAATCTACCTAACTTTACACTTGTTCTACCTAGGATGCCTTCCTTCTCCATCGCTCCGGTTCCCTATTAACTCAAACTTTTAGACCCTTAGCAAGAAATTCCTCCTCAGTGGAGTTTTCTTATACTTCTGCTCTCATAAGCAGAACAATGATTGCTTTTTTCTATACTATACCTATGTAACTTTTGTTGGGGGAGAGAGTGTGTGGATCATGAATTCATTTTGGACTTTGAGTTGGTCAAATGAATCTGGAGTTCAGGAGAGAAATCTATGCCAAATAAAAACCGTGAAACTGATTGAGGTCACTAAGGAAGTGAGGATAGATAGAAAAGAGAGTCACAGGCAGACCTCTGGGGCATCTCAACATTTTGAAGCCAAAGAAATGAGGAGGCACCTATGAAGAACACAGAAAAGGAGCTGCCAGTGAGTCAGGAGTAATGTAGAAGAAAGGAAAGGGGAAAAAAGTGTTTCAAGGAGAAGCAATAAATTGTGTCAAATGCTACTGTTAGGTTATATAGGATGACATTTAGGAATTTGCTATTGATCAGACATGATGGGTGGTGTAGCCAGTATCTGAAACTAGGAACTCTGACTCTAGTGCTGTGTGCTTAACCATGACACAAACTTTAACATTATCACCACCTTCCAGACCAACTGTGGGGATGGAGATAACCACATGAGCTTTTCTCCATCATGTCCAGTATAAAAAGTATCTATAGCTGTGAAAATTTAGGGAGTGCATTTTTTCCCTCATTATTATTGCCTACTGTATGGCCCAAGACAGAAAACAATAGTGAATTTTACTTAAGGAAATGGAGATCCAGGAATCGGGGTACACATTGCTTTTAAGACATAAAAAGATAGAACTTTCTACCTAATTAAATCATGGGAGGTAATCCGTTTTAGCATCTTGAATGATTACACGCACACTAGCTCTGTTTAAACATGGTTTACTCACCTGGCAGTTGACATTGCAGAAACTCAGGATTGGTATCTTACACTGACAGAATGTCAAGCAATTTTGACAGCCAGCTGCTATTTGCAAGGGAAATTCTTCACTGACTTCCTAGAACGGGATTATTAAAAAGTGGGATTTAAAAAACCTGAGTTGAATGTAGTCAATTCCACTCTCTGAAGTGGGTATCTGGTGTGAGCATTGCCCCCTCCTCATTGCAACCTCCCACTGAGAGTGAGAGGTAGGAGGAAGAAAGGATGAATGGATTTCAATGCTTTTGACAGCTCCTCTGTTCTGCTAAAGGGGAAATCTGAACACGTGGCTTTTATTTGGAGGATATTAGAGTTTTTGAATATGCAAAGGCAGGTAGCATAATGGATAGAAAATAGAACATAAGATTATTTTGAAGATTTGTCTAATGAAAATTGAGTTATGAGGAGGGAGAGTGGGCATCCAAGAGAAATATGACAAATTAAATGTCCAGTGAGAAGCTCCCTAGTGTGGGGTGATTAAAGAATTCTTATATTAATAGCTATTGCCAATTTTTAAAGCAATATGCTTTTCTGAGATGCAAACCCTTCCAATCATGCAAAGCCTTCAGTAAAACTTGCTATTCATAAGTATTTTACTTACATATATTTTTTTGAAAATTAAAGAAAAAAAGGGCTGAGTGTCCCATCTGGGTTGATGCACAACAGACCAAAGAGAATGGCTGCTGAAGGTGATAGGTGACTGAAATCATTAATTTACAGAAACCTTTTGGCCAGAACAGTTTTGTCTAAGTTACAAAGGATAGGGTGACCACAACTGACATCTGGATATAGACAGAATCCTAAAGTTGTGTGTGTGTGGTTTGCATGTGTTGACTGGATGGGGATTTGGAGCTGGGAATAAGATCAAATGATCCTTCCCCAGCATTTCTGCAGCACAATATGAATAGGCATCATTGTGTTATGTCTGACCGGGAGGTAGGGTAACAGGTTTTGAGTTTCAGTGAATTAACCGAATCAGTTATTCTTGGTAAGTCTTTCGCTGCTGGGGGCATGTTTCCTCAATTGAATAATCATGAAATTAGAGCTTGTTAAGTGATACATAAGAATTTATATAAGTCAAATGCTATGACTTACAATTTAAACTATTTTGACATGAGTGCTTCCCCTTGGAAAACATATAACAGAGTTAAAATCAATAATTTTAATTTTAGTTATGAAAGTGTTTTTTAAACTCTGAGGCATTGCATGAATGCAGAGGTTACTGTGGGTCCACTGATTAATCACTTGTTCCCATCCCACTAGAAGCTCTCCCTTGATTTTATTAGGCTGGTCATGTAATAGTCGTGTCGGGTAGAAAATTCCCCGGAACAAAATGGATGCTTTTCTTAGCCCATTCAGGCTGCAATAACAAAAATACCTTATATTGGGTAGCTTAAACAACAAACATTTATTCTCACAGTTCTGGAGGTTGGGAAGTCCAAGATCAAGGTGTCAGCAGATTCAGTGTCTGGTGAAGAATGGCTTCCTGGTACATGGATGGCTTTACTTTCATCGTATCCTCATATGGAGCAAGGGTCAAGAAGCTCCCTGGGGTCTCCTTTATAAGGGCACTAATCCCATTGATGAAGGCCCCACCCCCATGACCTAATAATTCCCTTGGGGCTCCACCTCCTAATACCATCACGTGGGAGGGTAGGTTTCAATGTGTTAATTTGGGAGGGGGACACTGAAGGTTTATGTAGCAATGGTCCTACACTCTAGCTAGATTCAAGTCTGATTCTGAGAGCTCAATCAACAGAAGTATGATTTTTTTGAGATTCCTTCCATCCATATCAAGAGGCTTGGCCAAGGAGTCAAAAGACCCATTTTGAGTCTATAGCCATTAACAAACTCTGAGAGCTCAGGCAAGTTTTTATTAAACTTTCTAAGGCTTCATTATCTGAAGCATGGAAGTGGTTAGAAAATATCAGTACTGTCTGATCCACAAGCTTGTGGTGACTTTAAAAATAAGATAGTGAACATGAAAGCACATTGTAAACCAGAGACTACTACATAAATACTAGAAATTATTACAGTATTTTGTTGTAATAACTGATATATCTTCTTCTAGTAACTATTGCTTACTCTCTTGATTGGTGACAGAATTATTGCTAAATATGAAGATGACTTAGAACAAGAGGGGTCTATCTATATGTAAATGAGATTTATAGCATTCCTTGATTTTGTAATGCCAATAAGTACAGCCCTTGACAGTTGTGGTTTTCCTTGTGGCATCTTTATATGGCTTGACTGACTCTTCTACTAAGATTTATGTCTGCTTGAGCAGGCTCCCTGAACCACAATCATAGTACTCATAAATCTCCAGCATATTCACTATGACTGTAGCCACATCTCTTGCCTCCTTCAGAGTCTTCAGAGGGGTGTCTCAGATGCCCTGTTTCCTGTGGTTGTCAAAGATTTCTTTGAGTTTTGCTGTGTTTGCAGGGAGGGCAGAGGTTTTGGGGAAAAACTGAATGCATTGAATTAAAGTCAATCCCAGTGTAAATGCTGATAAAAGCCAAATGGCCCTTCATGGTGATTCCTTGCATAGCTGGGACCTGAAAAAGTCAGAGGGATTTCAACTTTTGCTTCCTCTCCCTCCATATGACTTGGGGTCCTTGATGCCTAATTAAAGAATAAAAGCCACTGAGCTCTTGCTGGAAAAGCAAAGTTTTGGCCTCAACGGCAAGAACTGTACCAAGAAAAAACATTTGTGTGTAGACATAAGGGATAAATCAATTAAACACTCAACCTTGGATCTGTGCTTCGGAATAAACACAGGAGGGCCCTTTGACTTATTGCCTGGCAGGTTAACCCAGGGAGTCGTTGTAATAACATTATATTCCTTAAAAAAATATCTGGTCATTATTTAGGGAATATATTCCTAACTCTTTAACAATGTGGTCTCAACCAATCTTTACAGTTTAATTTTAAGCCAATCACTTCATATAACCTGCATATTGGCACTATCTAATTACTTGATACTTTATAGATATATGTAATTTCTTATGTTTATTCCTTTTTTTATATGCTGTTCCATCTACCTGGAATATCTCTCCTCCTCACCCTCCTTGAAAATTCTTATTCATTTTTAAAAATACAGCTTAAAGGAGCTTCTGGGTGGTTCAGTTGGTGAAACAGCCCACTCTGGATTTCAGCTCAGGTCATGATCTCAGGGTCCTGGGATTGAGCCCTGAGTTGGGTTCAATGGGGAGTCTGCTTGAGGATTCCCTCTCTGCCTCTCCCTCTGCCCCTCGCCCCACTCCCTCTCTAAAGTAAATAAATAAGTCTTTAAAAAAATAAAATCCAGCTTAAATATTGTATGTGTTTTGCTACTTATTTTTTTTTTAAGATTTTATTTATTTATTTGAGAGAAAGAGAGAGAGACAGTGAGAGAGGGAACCCAAGCAGGGGGAGCGGGAGAGGGAGAAGTAGGCTTCCCGCCAAGCAGGAAGCCTGATGCAGGGCTCGATCCCAGGACCCTGGGATCATGACCTGAGCCGAAGGCAGATGCCCAATGACTGAGCTACCCAGGCACCCCAGTTTTGCTCTTAAAAAAACAAAAGAAAACAAGAACAATCAAACTCAGTGGCTTGCAAAAGCAAGCATTTATTTGTATGTTCATAGGACTGTAGTTCGACTATAGTTTAAATGATGCGGACTGGGCTTAGCTTAGTGACTCTGCTTCAGGCTACAGACCAGCTGGGTTTGGTTCTAGACTGCTGGTTTGCTCTGGTCCCTCTACTGGATTGGCAGCAGCTCTCCAGGGCATATTCTTCTGGAGTGCAAGAGGAAGGCCAAATCTGTGAGCAAGTTTTAAGCTTCTGCTAGTCTTATGTCCACTAACACCTTCTCGTGCAAAGCAAATAACATGACCAAAGTCAATGTTTAGGGGTCATCTGCCCAACATGAGGCGTGTCAAAATGTGTGTATATATTTATATAATCCTCCCATCCAAGTATTAACCAGGCCCAACCCTGCTTAGAATATTTATATAATCCTAACACAGTGAAATCTGGTTGAGTACAGTTATTCAATTTAGCATGAATGTGAAGCTTTTCTTAGCCCTCATAGACAGAGTTAACAATCTTTCCTCCTCAGTGTTCTCCAAATACATTTTATAATGCCTATTACACTGAATCACTTCTATGTAGTAACATTTGTTTTTTCCAAATATGTGGCAAAATGTAGTCCTCTATTATTATTTTGTCAATGTATAACACAGTACTTTGTTTATAAAAGAAGATCAATAAATGTTTGCATAGATGAATGAATGATCTATATCCCAAGCTCTCACACATAAATTCTTCCTATAGACTATTGCTTTCAAACAGATTTCACTGTTTCTAGGAATACAAGAAAAAGACAAATGTGAAAACCTGAAATGCTGCCCTTTCTCTCTTTATTTAGAAAGTTGCTCACCTTGCAATGAACAATTAAGTCCATCCACAGAATCTGGGATCATTTCAGAGGGGATGAGGTAACATTGTTTTTCAAACTCACACTTAGGTATTTTAACTGAACTGTAAGTTATTTTATTGCCTTAGTCCACTAGGTGTGTGTTTGTGGCTGTAAGTGTAGTAGTTTGCAAGATTAATATTTAGCCATACACTTCATGTCTGAGCCCATAAGATATAATATTCACTAGTTGGTTTTAAGCCTATGAGAAATGCTAGCATGAAATGAGTATCTCTTTTCTATGGCAATTTAAAGCAAATTAACAGTGACAGTAATGCCATTTTGGTTGGCAAAACACTTCTTCATCCTTTTTGTCAACAGCTTTCTAAAATTTTGAAGTTTAAACTGATTTTGAGTCTTTAATAGGGGAGAGAGGGAGGTGGATAAATGCATTTTTCATCTTTATGTTTTCAACTTTAGTGGAGATATAAAAGAAATAAACATTGACATTTATTTACAAGCCCAACTTTTACAAAACTATCAATGACAAATGACAGGATATATGTTATATCCATATTAAACTAGAAGTATTTACCTTCAATGAGGCAAGGAAACCAATTTCCAATGGAAACCTGCTCCTAATCCCTTTGGAGGAAGAAGCTTAGAATAAAAGATTACAATGCATGGTTTTCTAACAAGATTAGAAGCTAAAAAGCCAGGCAACTGCAATATTAATTAATCAGATTTGGGGAAGTACAGTTACAATATAGGTTTTGTGAAAGCACGTGGCTGATATAATTTTGAAGTACCAAGTGATCGCAATTCAGGTTTTGCTTAAAAGAACAAAGGGTTTACTTGTGGAATAAGATATTCTTCTTTGCGAAACTGTATTTCCCTCTTCACACTACTCATTGTGCACACCGCCGCACCCGCATACTGCTTTCTTCCCCAGTCCAAACCACACCAAATTATCTTCGGATTCAGAAACAGGGCTCCATGCCTTTGCAAATGAGGTGTGTTTTGTTTGTTTTGTTTGTTGGCTTGTTTTTTGTTTGTTTGTTTTGTTTTGCCTGAAAACCCATTTCCTACCTCTGCACAAATGCTTCCAGCCAGAATTCCAATTTCCTGAGTAGATTAAGGTCCCTTTTGCTTTCTGCTCCCATTGACCTTTATAGGTAGCTTCTTCACAGAGCTTATGGCAGGATAGTGTAGAGCCCACCTGCAGGTCTCTCACCCCAAATGGACTCTTTTATCCCTTGTGCCTCGGTCCAGCTCTACCTCTTAGAACCTCTCAATAAAAGTTTTTGAATAAATAAAAATTTATTAGAAAAACTATTCTGGGGCACCTGGGTGGCTCAGTCGGTTAAGCGTTTGCCTTCGGCTCAGATCATGATACCAGGGTCCTGGGATGGAGCCCCGCACCAGGCTCCCTGCTCAGCGGAGAGCCTGCTTCTCCCTCCCCTCCATGCTTGTGCTCTCTCTCTCAAATAAATAAATAAAATTAAAAAAAAGGAAAAATCTTTATTCCTAGGATGAATTTCATACTGTTTCATGGCTGTCCTGGCCTGAAAAGAACAGCTTGTGATGTCAGCCAGCTGTTTTTTTCTCCTAATTCTCTCTCAGTTCTCTTCACAATAGTGTATTTCTCTTCCTATTTACCAACTTTAAAAATAGGATCTGTGCTGAAGACTTTGCTTGTCTTAGTTAAGCATGGCGAGATTCTCAGTAATTAGTGCTTGTAAAACACCATGAGGTTCTCAGATGAATTAAAGCATGAAATCTTTTTACAAGCAGTATATTGCTGGAGTAACAAACCGGCATGGCAAATTACACCATTTCCTAGTCTCTGTTGCTTTTAAGGAACAATGCAATTCATAATTATCCGTAAGTATTGACTGGCTTGCCTCCTGCTATCAAGACTGTCAGATTAGCTCTCCTCCCTGCACTTGGTTGGTTTGAGGGTATGTAGGAAACTTCCTTCTTCCAAATGATATTTTATTTGGCAGTCTCAGATGTTCATGTCTGTTGAAAAAGCTTTCTGCACAAACACAAAGAAATTATTGTGCTCGCCAGAGACAAAATAGTTTAAAATGATACAGATTCTCTCTCATTACCATCGGTGAATACTTGCAGGTTTGCAGCAGCAATAGATATTTTAAGCTGCCTCCTCACCTCCAGAGGGAGGGGGTCTGGTAATTTTTGCTTCCAATAAGCAATTTGCTGTATTAAAACTATACACCATCCAAGCACTCTGTGAGACAGCAAGAGAGGAATTACTTATGAACCAAGTTTTGCTATTAGACTGGGGCAGGGGGTGGGCAGATACAGGAATGTGGAGCAAACCAACTTGACTTTGCCTGCCATGCAACTCAAACGATGAAGCTGTAGCTCTATACAAATTTAATGTGTATTTCATGCTGTGGAGGAAAAAAGAAACACCTAAAACCCAGCAATAATGGATAAATTAATTTAGTAATTACTATATAGCACATCAAGCTTGTCATGATTAATAGTCATAAGGGCTTTTATTTCCCTTTGTGCAAATAACCACCTATGTCAACAAATTTGATAACAGCTATTTTATCAAAGAGTGGAGTTTCTTGGGTATCTTCTGTTTTCTTTTGACTCCTGGTAGTCATAATTAATATAATAAAACCCCCATTATAAAATCATTAGTGTAAATGAAAATAAGGTCTTGCATTGTTAATGCCCCCACCAGGCCCTTAATCACTTGAAATGTCACACTGCATTGAGTATAACATCGACTACATATGATAAAAACATGCAATGCAAAAAATATTAAAAGTGATATTTTCAAGCTATTATCTAGGGCAGAAGGGCTTTAAAATTAATTTCTTTTTGGAGCTTTGAATATTTTAGAAGCTAAAGACCTCATTAATTTATCAGCAAAAGCCTTGGGTCCCAAAAAGTCCTTTTGGCTTTTTCTCATTTTCCTAGCTGTATCCCCCAGACTCCACCATTCATTCTTCTTGCCTTTTTAAAAGTTTTTCTCATTAGAGAGGAGGAGCAAGATGGCGGAGGAGTAGGAGACCTGGATTTCGTCTGGTCTCAGGAATTCAGCTGAATAGGGATCAAACCATTCTGAACACCTACGAACTCAACAGGAGATCGAAGAGGAGAGTAGCAACAACTCTCTGAACAGAGAAGCGACCACTTACTGGAAGGGACCCAACAAGCGGCAGAGCCAGGGAGACTCCCCTTTCTCCCCCAGGAGGAGTGGCACGGGAGCGCACCACAGGGATCTGCTGTGGAGATCTCCACACGGGGTCGGGTGCCAGAGATAGAAATGCTTGGTCACAGGCCGGGTGAGCACGGAGTGCGGCCGAGACCGGGGACACGGGAGTGACTGCTTTTCTCTGGGGGTGCACTGAGGAGTGAGGCCCCGAGTTCTCAGCTCCTCCGGATGGAGATTGAGAGGCCACCATTTTACCCTGGTCCTCCAAAGCTGTACCGAGAGCTTGCAGGGAACAAAAGCTCCTGAGAGCAAACCTGAGCAGCTTGCTTAGACCAGACCGACAAGGGCGGGGCAATTCAGCCTCCGGCAAAGACATTTGGAAACCACGGCAACAGGCCCCTCCCCC
The DNA here is from genome assembly GCF_003265705.2 of Callorhinus ursinus. NCBI lineage: Eukaryota > Metazoa > Chordata > Mammalia > Carnivora > Otariidae > Callorhinus > Callorhinus ursinus. The sequence continues at coordinate 1,294,161 of NW_027397114.1, forward strand.
AGAAGATCAGCACAAACAGCCAGCAAGCCAAGACCAAGTTTACCGATCAAGGAGAACGGGAGAACTCCAGCGCTAGGGGAATACTGCACATAGAATTCATGGCTTTTTTTTACCATGATTCATTAGTACATCAAAGTTAATTTTTTTAACTTTCCTTTTAATTTTCTTTTTCCCTTTTCCAACCAACATCTTATCAATCCCTTTCAAAAAAAAACATTTTTTATTTTTCATTTTTAGAGTCGTATTTTATCCCCACAAAGTATTTACCCTTATTTTTGGCATATATATATATAAGTTCTTCTCTCTTTAAAATTTTGAGATACAGTTTCTTCTAACAGATCAAAATATACCCTAAATCACTAGTGTATGCCTTTGTTCTAGTCTCCTGGCTGACCACATTCTCTCCCTTTTTTATTTTTTTTAAATATTCTTATTTCTTTTTTCAAACAACTTATCTTATCAATTCCTTTTATAAAATCTTTTATAATTTTCATCTTTACAGTCATCTTCCATCCCTTTATTGTATTGACCCTTATTTTGTACATATATGTCTTTCTTCCTTTAAAATTTTAGGAGGCACTTTTTTTAACAGACCAAAATACGCTCAAAATCTAGTGTATGGCACTGATCTATGCACTAGCCTGATCATATTTGATAATATTCTGCTTTTTTTGTATTGTTCTGTTTTTGTTTTTTACTTTTTTTCTTTTTTTCTCTTTCTTTTTTCTTTTTTTCCTTTCTTTTCCCCTGGTTTCAGGTCTTTTCTGATTTGTATAGAGTATATTTGCTGGGGACGTTGTTAACCTGTTAGCATTTTGTTCTCTCATTCATCTATTCTCCTCTGCACAAAATGACAAGACGAAAAAAATCACCTCACCAAAAGAACAAGAGGTAGTACCGTCAGCCAGGGACCAACTCAATACGGACATTAGTACGATGTCAGACCTCAAGTTCAGAATCATGACTTTAAAGATACTAGCTGGGCTTGAAAAAAGCGTGGAAGTTATTAGAGAAACCCTTTCTGGAGAAATAAAAGAACTAAAATCTAACCAAATCGAAATCAAAAAGGGTATTAATGAGGTGCAACCAAAAATGGGGACACTAACTGCTAGGATAAATGAGGCAGAAGAGAGAATCAGTGATATAGAAGACCAAATGATGGAAAATAAAGAGGCTGAGAAAAAGAGAGAGAAACAACTGAAGGATCACGAGGGCAGAATTCGAGAGATAAGCGATACGATAAGAAGAAACAACATTAGAATAATTGGGATCCCAGAAGAAGAAGAAAGAGAGAGAGGAGCAGAAGGTATATTGGAGCAAATAATAGCTGAGAACTTCCCTAATGTGAGGAAGGAAACAGGCATCAAAATCCAGGAGGCACAGAGAGTCCCTCTCAAAATCAAAAATAATAGGTCAACACCCTGACATCTAATAGTAAAATTTACGAGTCTCAGAGACAAAGAGAAAATCCTGAAAGCAGCTCAGGAGAAGAGATATGTAACCTACAATGGTAGAAATATTAGAATGGCAACAGACCTATCCACAGAGACCTGGCAGGCCGGAAAGGCCTGGCAAGATATCTTCAGAGCACTAAATGAGAAAAATATGCAGCCAAGAATACTATATCCAGCTAGGCAGTCATTGAAAATAGAAGGAGAGGTAAAAAGCTTCCAGAAAAAACAAAAACTAAAGGAATGTGCAAACACGAAACCAGCCCTCCAAGAAATTTTGAAAGAGGTCCTCTAAGCAAAGAGAGAGCCTAAAAGCAGCATAGATCAGAAAGGAACACAGACAATATACAGTAAGAGTCACCTTACAGGCAATACAATGGCACTAAATCCATACCTTTCAATAGTTACCCTGAATGTAAATGGGCTAAATACCCCAATCAAAAGACACAGGCTTTCAGATTGGATTCAAAAACAAGACCCATCACTATGCTGTCTGCAAGAGACTCATTTTAGACCCACAAACACCACCACATTGAAAGTGAGGGGGTGGAAAACCATTTAACATGCTAATGGACACCAAAAGAAAGCTGGCGTGGCAATCCTTACAAATTAGATTTTAAAACAAAGACTGTAATAAGAGATGAGGAAGGACATTATATCCTACTTAAAGAGTCTATCCAACAAGAAGATCTAACAGTTGTAAATATCTATGCCCCGAACATGGGAGCAGCCAATTATATAAGACAATTGATAACAAAAGCAAAGAAACACATTGACAACAATACAATAATAGTGGGGAAATTTAACACCCCCCTCACTGAAATGGACATCATCTAAGCAAAAGATCAACAAGGAAATAAAGACTTTAAATGACACACTGGACCAAATGGACTTCACAGACATATTCAGAACATTCCATCCCAAAGCAACAGAATACACATTCTTCTCTAGTGCCCATGGAACATTCTCCAGAATGGATCACATCCTAGGTCACAAATCAGGTCTCAACCGGTACCAAAAGATTGGGATCATTCCCTGCAAGTTTTCAGACCACAATGCTTTGAAACTAGAACTCATCACAAGAGGAAAGTCGGCAAGAACTCAAATACATGGAGGCTAAGGAGCATCCTACTAAAGAATGAATAGGTGAACCAGGAAATTAAAGAAGAATTAAAAAAATTCATGGAAACCAATGAAAATGAAAACACAACTGTTCAAAATCTTTGGGATACAGCAAAGGCAGTCCTGAGAGGAAAGTATATAGCAATACAAACCTTTCTCAAGAAACAAGAAAGGTCGAAAATACACAACCTAACCCTACACCTAAAGGAGCTGGAGAAAGAACAGCAAATAAAGCCTAAACCCAGCAGGAGAATAGAAATCATAAAGATCAGAGCAGAAATCACTGAACTAGAAACCAAAAGCACAGTAGAACAGATCAACGAAACTAGGAGCTGGTTCTTTGAAAGAATTCACAAGACTGATAAACCCCTGGCCAGACTGATCAAAAAGAAAAGAGAAATGACCCAAATCAACAAAATCATGAATGAAAGAGGAGAGATCACAACCAACACCAAAGAAATACAAACAATTGTAAGAACATATTATGAGCAACTCTGTGCCAGCAAATTAGACAACCTGGAAGAAATGGGTGCATTCCTAGAGATGTATCAACTATGAAAACTGAAGCAGGAAGAAATAGAAAACATGAACAGACCTATAACCACTGAGGAAATTGAAGCAGTCATCAAAAATCTCCCAAGAAACAAAAGCCCAGGGCCAGATGGCTTCCCAGGGGAATTCTATCAGACATTTCAAGAAGACTTAATACCTATTCTCCTGAAACTGTTCCAAAAAATAGAAATGGAAGGAGAACTTCCAAACTCATTTTATGAGGCCACCATTACCTTGATCCCAAAACCAGACAAAGACCCCATCCAAAAGGAGAATTACAGACCAATATCCTTGATGAGCATGGAGGCAAAAATTCTCACCAATATACTAGCCAATAGAATCCAACAGTACATTAAAAGGATTATTCACCATGACCAAGTGGGATTTATCCCTGGGCTGCAAGATGGTTCAACATCCGCAAATCAATCAATGTGATACAATATATTAACAAAAGAAAGAACAAGAATCATATCCTCTCAATAGATGCAGAAAAAGCATTGGACAAAGTACAGCATCCTTTCTTGATCAAAACTCTTCAGAGTACAGGGATAGAGGGTACATACCTCAATATCATAAAAGCCATCTATGAAAAACCTACAGCAAATATCATTCTCAATGGGGAAAAGCTGAGAGCTGTTCCCCTAAGGTCAGGAACGCGGCAGGGATGTCCACTCTCACCACTGCTATTCAATATAATATTAAGAGTCCTAGCCACAGCAATCCGACAACAAAAAGAAATCAAAGGCATCCAAATCGGAAAAGAGGAAGTCAAACTCTCACTCTTTGCAGATGATATGATACTGGATGTGGAAAACCCAAAGACTCCACCCCAAAACTGCTAGAACTTATACAGGAATTCAGTCAAGTAGCAGGATATAAAGTCAATGCACAGAAATCAGTGGCATTCCTATACACCAACAACAAGACAGAAGAGAGACAAATCAAGGAGTTGATCCCATTTACAATTGCACCCAAAACCATAAGATACCTAGGAATAAATTTAACCAAAGAGGCAAAGGATCTGTACTCAGAAAACTATAAAATACTCATGAAAGAAATGGAAGAAGACACAAAGAAATGGAAAACTGTTCCATGCTCATGGATTAGGAGAACCATCATTGTGAAGATGTCAGTGCTACCTAGAGCAATCTACACATTCAAAGCAATCCCCATCAAAATACCATCCACTTTTTTCAAAGAAATGGAACAAATAATCCTAAAATTTGTATGGAACCAGAAGAGACCCCGAATAGCCAGAGGAATCTTGAAAAAAGAAAAGCAAAGCTGGCGGCATCACAATTCCGGACTTCCAGCTCTATTACAAAGCTGTCATCATCAAGACAGTATGGTAGTGGGACAAAAACAGACACATAGATCAATGGAACAGAATCGAGAGCCCAGAAATGGACCCTCAAGTCTATGGTCAACTCATCTTTGACAAAGCAGGAAACAATGTCCAATGGAATAAAGACAGTCTCTTCCACAAATGGTGTTGGGAAAATTGGACAGCCACATGCAGAAGAATGAAATTGGACCATTTCCTTATACCACACACAAAAATAGACTCCAAATGGTTGAAAGACCTAAACGTGAGACAGGAGTCCATCCAAATCCTAAAGGAGAACACAGGTAGCAACCTTTTCGACCTTAGCCGCAGCAACTTCTTCCTAGAAACATCGCCAAAGGCACGGGAAGCCAGGGCAAAAATGAACTATTGGAATTTCATCAAGATAAAAAGCTTTTGCACAGCAAAAGCAACAGTCCACAAAACTAAAAGACAACCGACAGAATGGGAGAAAATATTTGCAAATGACATATCAGATAAAGGGCTAGTATCCAAAAATCTATAAAGAACTTATCAAACTCAACACCCAAAGAACAAATAATCCAATCAATAAATGGGCAGAGGTCACGAACAGACATTTCTCCAAAGAAGACATCCAAATGGCCAACAGGCACATGAAAAAGTGCTCAACATCGCTCGGCATCAGGGAAATCCAAATCAAAACCTCAATGAGATACCACCTCACACCCGTCAGAATGGCTAGAAGTAACAAGTCAGGAAACGACAGATATTGGTGGGAATGTGGAGAAAGGGGAACCCTCTTACACTCTTGGTGGGAATGTAAGCTGGTGAGCTACTCTGGAAAACAGTATGGAAGTTCCTCAAACAGTTGAAAATAGAGCTAGCATACGATCCAGCAATAGCACTACTGGGTATTTACCCCAAAGATACAAATGTAGGGATCCGAAGGGGTACGTGCACCCCGATGTTTATAGCAGCAATGTCCACAATAGCCAAACTGTGGAAAGAGCCAAGATATCCATCGACAGATGAATGGATAAAGAAGAAGTGGTATATATACACAATGGAATATTATGCAGCCATCAAAAGGAATGGGATCTTGCCATTTGCAACGACATGGATGGAACTGGAGGGTGTTATGCTGAGTGAAATAAGTCATTCAGAGAAAGACATGTGTCATATGACCTTGCTGATATGAGGAATTTTTAACCTCAGGAAACAAACTGAGTGTTGCTGGAGTGGTTGGGGGTGAGAGGAATGGGGTGCCTGGGTGATAGACATTGGGGAGGGTATGTGCTATGGTGAGCGTTGTTAATTGTGCAAGACTGTTGAATCACAGATCTGTACCTCTGAAACAAATAATGCAATATATGTTAAGAAAAAAAAAGAAGAAGATAGCTGGAGAGGAAGAATGAAGGGGAGTAAGTCAGAGGGGGAGACGAACCATGAGAGACGATGGAGTCTGAAAAACAAACCGAAGTTTCTAGAGGGGAGGGGGTGGGTGTGGGGGGATGGGTTAGCCTGGTGATGGGCATTAAAGAGGGCACATTCTATGTGGAGCACTGGGTGTTATGCACAAACAATGAATCATGGAACGCTACATCAAACTCTAATGATATATGGTGATTAACATAACAATAAAAATTTAAAAAAATACATTTAATCCACATTGTGTACTTCCCCTTTGGAACTTATATGTAATTAGAAATGAGTCAGAGAACAAATAAATTAGCCTCGGTGCTGTTCCTAGTCAGTAGATGTTAGTGTCCCAACACAGGAAATGCCATGGGAGTCTGGACTGCTGGGTGAAGGAGGGTCTCTAAAGAAACAAATACCTTTCTTAATATTATCTTCCCCTAAGGAAGGAAAACAGGAAGGAAGAAGAGAGTAAGAAAAGAAGAGAGTGAGGGAGGGAAGAAAAGCGGGAGGGAGTAAAGGAAGGAAGTAAGAAAAAGGGAGGTAGGGAGGAGGGAAAGAGGGTGGGAGGGTGGGAGGGGAAAATATTACTTTGAGGGAGAAAGATGCTATATAAAGTGGAAGACACTTTCATTTCTTTACTTCTTCACCTCCAAGATTCTGTGATGAAAAGTGGGTTGCACAGTAATGTGGGAAATCAAAAGACAAAATTGAGAATACGCCCTAGGACAGAGTTCACTGTGGGCGCTAAAACATTTTGCAAAGTAAGCTTTTCACTAAGCCCTTAAAGAGCAGTTGTAAAGATACGCCAACTTTTCAACACCACAAGAGGTGAAGGAAATTCAATAGTCTGGAATGGAGTGACCCAGAAATTTCCAGCTTTTATATATCTTTTACAAAGTTATTTATTTTATTACCCATATTTTTCAGTAATGTTGCATTTACTCTAAGCTAAAAGATTTGAACAAAATATACCTATATCATGTATAAAATATTTTTCTAATTTGGGAAATCACAAATAAAGGCAATATTTTACGAAGTAAGCTGCTGTTAGATAAATTCTTGGAAAGGTGTTTTCTAAGACAGTTGAAATGACAGTTTAGAAAACTGTCTTTGGTTTGGAGTGATTATGTGCTTTTCAGTATGTCTTATTCCATTATGAATGCTTGGAAAAAACAGACCAAATTTCATTCTAGCACCTTTTAGCAGTATTGTTGACAGTATTGCTAAACTGTATTGTACATGGAAATATTTAAGCAAATTTTTATTAAACACCAAAAGACATATCATACTGTGCACCAACTTTATTGTGGTACAAATATATGCAATGTAGTACACCCATTTTAAGTGTATCATCTGATGAGTTTGAGAAATGGATAGATCCCACAACCACTATCACAATCATGATGTAGAATATTTCCTTTATAGCCGAAAGCTTCTCATGCCTGTTTGGAGTCAATCACCCTACATACATCCTGGCCCCCAGGGGACTGTTGAATTTCTACCACTTTAAAAGTGATTTGACTTTCTAGAGTGTTCAGAAGGGTAAACATGCAGTACATACTCATTTATGTCCCGCCTCTTATGTCCATCATAATGTTTTTAAGAATTGATGTTATTGTATTTTTTATTAGTAGTTTCCTTATATTTTTCAGAAATATCCCTTTGTATAAATATACTAGAACTTGTTTACTCACTCATCTATAATGGACATTTGGCTTGTTTTAGTTTTTATCTAATGCAAATTAAGTTGTTAGGAATATTCATGTACAAGACTTTTGTATAAAACAGTGCTTCATTTCTGTTGGCAGTTGCTTAGGAATGGAATGGCAGCATGGTATATTTAACTTTTTACTAATACAACAAAGTATTTCGAAAAGAAGTTGTAGAAATTTGCTTTATGTATTTTGAACTTCTATTAACCCACTTAGGGTTCTTTTGTTTGATGAATTGACCCACTTTCACTATAAAATATTCTTCTTTATTCTTTATTTTTGGTAATATTTTTTGTTTCTATAATTTTGTCTGTAAATTCAGTGATCTATTTTTCTGTAGTCTACTATTAATTTTACCCAGTAGAATTTGATTTCAGATATTTGGCTCTTTTTAAGTCCTTGTCTATCATCTTTGTGTCATTTCAGGTTTTGTTTCTGTTCACCTGATTTTTTCCAGGTGATGCTATATTTTTGTATTTCTTGGCACATCTTGAAATTTTTATTAGATGCTAGACTTCATGAATATCATACTGCTTGGTGTCTGGATTTTATTGTCTTCCTTTTAAAAGTGTTGGGGTTTGTTTTGACAGTTAAATTATTTGCAGATAAGTTTGATTTATTCAAGGTTCATTTAAAGCATTATTACTAGGGAAGGTCTGTGTTTGCCTTTATTCTAGAAATACCTTTACCACTATGGTGTGAGTAGTTTAGGGTATCACCTGAATGGTTCAGGTGTTAAAAGAGAATGCTCCTTTCTGGCTGGTTGAGGTAAATTGTCTCCCTGTTCTGTGTAAGCTTTGTAAATTTTTCAGATTATAATCTCCCAGTTGCTCTTTACCCAGTTTCAAGGAACTTCACACAAAGCATACATTCTTTATTATTTGGCACAAATTCATGGATACCTCTATTGAGATTTCTGGAGCCCCCACTTCTACTCCCTCCCCATGGTTCCCTTCTCTCCAGAATCTAGCCCAGCAACTTCCCACTGCTTTGAGATCTAATCTCTGTCTCCTCAAGAGAGTGAGCCCTCAAGAGAGCAAGCCTTTCTCAGGATAGCTGCTTGGATCCCATGCTTCATACTGGAGTCTGGCATGCGCCTCCAGGTGGAAAGCAAGAGCAAGAGGGCTTGTTTCTTCACTTGTTTCCCTTTCATGAAGGATCACAGTCATGAACTGTGTGTTGTCTAATCTCTGAAAATATTTTTTTGTATTTTTTCCCCAGTTTTCTAATTGTTTACAATGGGATATTTGTTTCTTGTTATTCCATCATTTGAAATTAATAATAAGAAAATATGATGATTGATCACATTAATATGATTGTCATTGAGTGATGGTCATTAAGACTTTAATTTTCCTATTTCAAATATGGCTGGGAATGGTCTTAAAGCAGTCAACTGATAGTAAAATTAGAACTCCTCCAGAAGACAGAAGTATATTTGATGTTTTTTAGCAGAATTTTTAAAAAATATTTTATTTATTTGAGAGAGAGAGAATGAGAGATAGAGAGCACGAGAGGGAAGAGGGTCAGAGGGAGAAGCAGACTCCTTGCTGAGCAGGAAGCCCGATGCGGGACTCGATCTCGGGACTCCAGGATCATGACCTGAGCTGAAGGCAGTCGCTTAACCAACTGAGCCACCCAGGCACCCTTTCAGCAGAATTTTAATTTACATAATTTTTTGTTTGAGCATGGGGTTAATTGAGGGGATAGGGTAGTAATACCTTAATTTTTGGATATTAGGTACAATTAAGGTATCAAGAAAGAGTGACAGAGCAGCTTTTGGTATCAGATATAAATGATTTAGACTTCAGCTTAGTTGTTTATTAGCTATGAAACTTTACTCAGTTTCTCTGAGCCTTACTTTAATTCTGTATAATACAGATGCTGTAATACTTGCATTATATAGTTTTTGTAGGGTTTACTTGAGAACTTACATAAATAACTTCCAACAGTTCTTGGAAGTGTTGTAAAATGCTAGTTTCCTTCTATTGGGCTGATTCAAGAGATTTATTGAGATTTATTAAAGATTTATTAAACTTTGTAGAGAATATTTCTTTCAAAGCAGAGAAAACTGAAATTTAGGAAAGAGGAACATGTTTCTATATGGTGTTTCAGAGAATCGTAGACTATTAGAAGTAAAATAGTGCCTAGAAATAATCTCCAGAGATTCTATTCTTTTCTTTTTCCCCAATACATTTCTTTTAAAAAACTAAATCTTGTTTGGCACCTATGCAGGTTATTCTCCACTTGACTTCTCCAAGACATTCTCCACATTTCTCTGCCCTGCTCTGTCCCCCAGAAGGCAGAATCCTATGGGATGCCGTCCTCAGGTTCCTTGCTCTCTGCTTTTGGTTGTATTTGGACAATAAGGGGCACCACCAAGAGCCTGGAAGGCAAGGTGGAGAAGGAGAGGCCAGTGCATGCATTTCTTTTCTAGGTCCTTCCTGCTTTGAGTCTGCATTTCTGCAGTGCTGGTGAGTACCTCCACTGCTTGCCAGGGAAGTTCCCCCTGCACAGTTCCAACTCATTTAGCTTCCATGATAGAGCTGTTTCTTCCTTTCGTCTCTTTAGGCCTAGAGGTGTTCCTTATCCCTGAGTGCTCAGATTCTTCAACCTTGCACATACCTCTTTTAAAAGTACTCTAATGAATTTCTCTTCACTTGTAACAATGTTGAGTAGAATTTTAGTATCTGTCAAATCCTGACTACATTCATTTCCTGTGGCCATAGAAACAAATGACCACAAACTGGATGGCTTAAATAACAGAAAAAAAAATTTTTTTTAGGGCACTTCTAGAGTCCAGAAATCTAAAATCGGGGTGTGGGTGGGACCCTGCTCTCTCCGAAGGCTCTAGGGAACAATCTTTCCTTGTGTCTTCACGCTTCTGGTGGTTCCAGGAGCTCCTGGGCTTGTTGCTACATTATTCTGATCTCCGCCCCCATCTTTGCATGATGACTCTTCAGTCTTCTCTTCTATCTCTTATAAGAACCTGGGCCATTGGATTTCATATCAACCATCGTAATCCAGGATGATACCATCTCAGGATCCCTAACTTCATTATATCTGCAAAGACACGTTTGTGAAATGAGGTCATATTTACAGCTTCTAATATATAAACATACCTTGGAGCGCCTGGGTGGCTCAGTAGGTTAAGCATCTGACTCTTGATTTCGGCTCAGGGTCGTGAGATCGAGCCCTGCATCAGGCCCCACCCTCAGTGGGGCGTCTGCTTGAAAGATTCTCTCTCTCTCTCTCTCCCTCTGTCTTTCCCTCTGCCCTGCCCTCCGTGCTTTCTCGCTCTCTCTCCCTCTCTCTCTCTCAAGTAAATAAATAAATCTTTAAAAAAATACATAAACATATCTTTTTGGGAGCCACTAAGATTCATACAAGCTCCTAACACTTAAAACAGTAAGTAGCTAAACCCTTCTAATTGAAAAGAAGGCAGCTGAATCATACCCCTCCCCTCACCTACGTTCTATATAAGGAAATAGAAGCCCAGCCATCAGAAGTGATTTACCGAAGTTAGTAGGACTGTTAGAGGCTTTCTTCATTCCCAGTATTTGGGTAGCTGAGAGACTAATCATATGGTCAGTATCATTACTATGCTAGTAAGAAAATTAGGCAATTGCGGCAATTCTTGGCTTTCAGCTGTTTTCTGTTTAGCAGGGGAAACATTATGATTACTGCCTTTTAACCTAATGACTTTTTAAGCTATGGCTAAGGTAAATAAATATGGAAGATTTTCTTGAGCTGCATTACCATCCAATAAAGACAGTAAAGTACATTACTTTCCCTCTCCCAGTTATGTAAGTTAAAGTAAATTGAAGTGAGGAACATCAAAGCAACTTCTAAATGTGTTTTGTCAATAGACACCAGGGCTTCTGAAGTTACATGAAAGGAATACCCTCTCCTTGTTGGATGGAATGATTCCTAACATATGATAACTGCTGTTTCCAGTGGGATTTCCAAAACTTAAAATCAGAGAAAGCAGCAGTTTTTTAGACTGTCCAGCTGGCTCCAGTATGAAAAAGAATTGTTTCCTCATCCGGTGTAATGTGTCTGGACTAGGGAGGTAGGGAATTCTTATTAGCCTCTCCTTAGTTTGGCTCTCAGCAGTGTCACTTCTGGTTTATCCATCCCAAAATATTTGAGTCAACGTTCTGGATCATGGTCTAGTAATCCAGGCAAAAACAAATATGCTTGTTTAGCCCAAGGAATTGTCAAAGAGCTTGGACTGCACTCTTAGGACTTCTCATTCTCTTCATGATGTTTCAAAGTCTGCCAGGCTGGGGTCTATTGATCTTCAGTGCCCTGGTTTTGATTTTTTTGATGTGCTCTGGCTCAACAGCACGTTCTAACAAGCAGTGCAGATGGAAACTCCTTAGTTAAAATATTCAGGAGAAAAGAGAGAATTAAGCCTACAAGAGCATTTTCCAAGCAGACTAGGAAGGCCAAAAATAAAATTTTGTTGTGCTTTTGCTCCTGGTAATTTTATTTGGAGTTTATGGGGAAAAACGCTGACACTTATTGAATGTGCAGGCCATTGTTTTTGCCAGCACTTCACCTTACTTCATTAATTTCACAAAGGATTATTGAGAATCTTTTATAGCAAACCATCTTTTAGGTTCTGGGGTTACTGTGGTAATCTAAAGAGACATAGCCTTTGCTCTCATGGAAATTACTTTCTAGAAGTGATAAAAAGAAAATAAGAAAGTATGCAATAGAGAAGAAAATAAACAGGTAATGTCATAAAAACAATACACATTAGCAGGTTATTTTTGTTGGGGTGGTAGGAGTCAGGAATATACTAACTAATTCTTAAAAAGGAGATTTGAGGTTTTTTGGGGGCAGACTGAGCAAATAGGTCAGGTTTCCAGTACATGATGCTACTTATGTTTCACCTCTTATGACTGGATGACCAAAATTCTAATCTTCCCTCAACCACAGAAGAAAGGACCCAATTTCTCTGGTATCTGATAGGCTGTTGGAACAAAAGACTCCATAAGTATACATTACATTCCATGAATGGTGAGAATGGGATCCTTTTTTCTATCTTTTATTCTTTTCTCCTTTACTAGGTCTTAGGGATCTCAGACATGGAATTAAATCTTGGCTTGTTTCACTCATAGGTTGTGATATTTTGTCCTCTGAGCAAATTAGTCTTTAAAGTTGCTACATGCTTACTTACCTCTTTTTCTAGGCAGATTTTTTTTTCTCATTGCAACTTAAATATAGAAAGTTATTCCATAATAGGCCTAATATGCCCATGCATCTTGAAAAGGATCAACCTGAAACAATTACAACAATTGAACTAATGCAATCAGCCTGGTCCTGGAAATGTGCATCTCCATGTTGATGAATGTTCTCTATTTAATTAAAATATATTGATCATGGCACATTTGTCTTTATCAGAATGACCGTGGATGGTCTTTTGAGGAATTGTTGTTTATCGGTTTGAGAAACTAATGGGCAGCTTTAAAAGAATATGTAGGTTTTCAAATTTATATTCTGCCTTCTAAGTAGTTACATATTGCTCTTAGTTAAAATATGCTGTCTTGCCCGCTTAAAGCTTCCCTTAGAAGATATGTAGGTGGTAATAAACACTAATTAGTTCATGTGACCATTCAGCAAACTACTTTGGAAGAATCCAATGATTTGCCATACAAATATCAGCTCTTTAATGGAATGTCTGATGTGAAGTGATTACAGATTTATAAAGGATGTAGACTTAAACCAAAGTTATTAAGTCTCTTGTGATCAATTCACCTGATGTCACAGGGGAAACAATTTAAGGAGAAGCTGTCCGAAATTAATACGTTAGCAGGGGTCACATCTACCGGAATTTGCAATTGTGCTTGAGAGTATAGTTCATTCTTTAAGTGGAAACTGGCTAATAAGAAGGAAATTATAATTCACTTTTAGAAATAATTCTGAAAAATATGTGCATGCCTAATGTATTTTCTGAACAAATTAGCATCTAGCTTGAATGTTCAAATATCAAATGAAATGTCTTCCAAGTACAATATCTAAGCTATACAGAGTAAATATTTTAGGGTATATTAAACGTGCATGGTGAGCTGTAAAAGACTTAAACCCTTAAATCATGACCAGTTCTTGGTGTCTACCCCAAAGCGCTATCTGAGGAATTTCCCAAAGTTTTTAAGATGTCCCCTCTTAAATAATTACACATTATACTGTGATAGAGACCATCATGCACCAAAAAGGCAAACTGGAATGCTGTCAGAACAGATAAGAAGGGGATCTGACTTAGCTGGAGGGGTCAAGGAAGATGTCTCTAAAGAAGTAACATGGTTTGAGAGATAAAGCATCTCAACCCTGGCCAAGCAAATCTCCACCTTAGGTTTATGTAGCAGTTATGATTTACTGGCTACCTAAAAGCCATTTAAAAGCCCTTCTCCTTTGCTGCCTGTCTTGACAACAAGGGGTGAGCATATAGCTCAGCTGTAGCCTGTGAGACCAGAATAACAAGACAGGAAATCTGAGAAGATTTGCTTTCCCAATCAAAAAGAAAGATGTAACCAGCAAAACTCGCTCCTTCTTCTGGTTTTCTGCTTTTAACATGGCAACTAGGGCAGCTATGAAGCAACAAGAAAGGGCATATGGCCAAGGAAATCACAGAGATGTTAGCTCGACAACTGTCATATCCTAGAAACAACAGTGGTATCTACCTACCTCTAAATTTTATGTTATTGGCATTTGTTTTCCCATTTAAGCCCCTATGTCAGGTTTTGTTACTTGCAGCAGAAAGCATTCTGAAATGTTGCAGCTACAAATCTAGCAAAAGTAATAGTGTGATTGACTCTAACAATCTAATGCAATCTTGGGCTGCATTCATAGAAATAAATATGTCTAAATGTCAGATATTAATATGCTAATAGGTAGCAGTTTTCCAATTCAACACTGCAGGAAGAAAAAGAATAGAATGTGGGAGGTTGGGTAGGAAGGGCAGGAATAGGAAGGTGAAGGTGATTGCACTATGACTTGAAATGCATCAGTTGAAGACTCTTAACTCTAGAAAATGAACTGATGGTTACTAGAGGGGAGGGGGATGGGGGGAATGGGTGAAATAGGGGATGGGGATCAGGAGTGCACGTGTCATGATGACAGCACTGAGTAATGTATAGAATTGTTGAATCACTATATTGCCTGAAACTAATAGAACACTGTACATAACTGTACTAGAGTTAAAATTAAAAAAACTTAATAGAATAAATGTTTCAATTGAGATTTAGGATGTTTCTTTTAAAAAACTTTTTTAGAATATTTTCATATGAATTATGTTTTAGAATTACAGGTATAACATAATTTTTGTTGCTTTGTTGTTGTTTTAACAAGAAAAAGAGGGGGTTTATGTTTTATGTCTCTACGTTTCCTGCATGTTGGGGCATTATAGTATCTCAGAAGTCAGGCCAATCAGAATTTGATTTCTGATTTAATCATTACTTTTGGAACTTAGGCAAGTTACTTAACATCTTTGAGGCTTAAGTGTTCTTATTTGTAAAACTGGAAGATTAAGAGTACCTCATTGTGACCATCTTTGTGAGGATTACCTGAGAGTAATTTAGCCCAGTGCCTAGCACACTGTTAATGCCTAGGCAGTGTCAGCTGTGATGATGGGGATGCTGCTAATGACTGGCAGCTGGTGGTGGCCTTGCTCCTTTGGGGTTCAGTGTCAGTAACTGCATCTGGCTGTTCTCATCTATCTGCTTTTCTAGATTTGTGATTTTATTTTCTTCTTTAAAATTTTTTATTGTTATGTTAATCACCATACATTACATCATTAGTTTTTGATGTAGTGGTCCATGATTCATTGTTTGTGCATAACACTCAGTGCTCCACGCAGAACATGCCATCTTTAATATGATACATGTCTTTCTCTGATTGACTTACTTCACTCAGCAAAATGCCCTCCAGTTCCATCCACGTCATTGCAAATGGCAAGATCTCATTCCTTTTGATGGCTGCATAATATTCCATTGTATATATATACCACATCTTCTTTATCCATTTATCTGTCAATGGACATCTTGGCTCTTTCCACAGTTTGGCTATTGTGGACATTGCTGCTATAAACATTGGGGTGCACGTACCCCTTCGGATCCCTACATTTGTATCTTTGTGATAAATACCCAGTAGTGCAATTGCTGGATCGTATGGTAGCTCTATTTTCAACTGTTTGAGGAACCTCCATACTGTTTTCCTGAGTGGTTGCACCAGCTTGCATTCCCACCAAGAGTGTAGGAGGGTTTCCCTTTCTTCACATCCCCGCCAACATCTGTTGTTTCCTGACTTTTTAATTTTAGCCATTCTGAGTGGTGTGAGGTGGTATCTCATTGAGGTTTTGATTTGGATTTCCCTGATGCCGAGCGATGTTGAGCACTTTTTCATGTGTCTGTTGGTCATTTGGATGTCTTCTTTGGAAAAATGTCTGTTCATGTCTTCTGCCCATTTCTTGATTGGATCATTTGTTCTTTGGGTGTTGAGTTTGATAAGTTCTTTATAGATTTTGGATACTAGCCCTTTACCTGATATGGCATTTGCAAATATCTTCTCCCATTCTGTCAGTTGTCTTTTGGTTTTGTTCACTGTTTCTTTTTATCTTGATGAAATCCCAATAGTTCATTTTGCCCTTGCTTCCCTTGCCTTTGGCGATGTTTCTAGGAAGAAGTTGCTGTGGCTGAAGTCCAAGAAGTTGCTACCTGTGTTCTCCTATAGGATTTTAATGGACTCCTGTCTCACGTTTAGGTCTTTCAACCATTTGAGTCTTATTTTTGTGTGTGGTGTAAGGAAACGGTCCAGTTTCATTCTTCTGCATGTGGCTGTCCAATTTTCCCAAACCATTTGTTGAAGAGACTGTCTTTTTTCCATTGGACATTCTTTCCTGCTTTGTCAAAGATTAGTTGACAATAGAGTTGAGGGTCCATTTCTGGGCTCTCGATTCTGTTCCATTGATCTATGTGTCTGTTTTTGTGCCAGTACCATACTGTCTTGATGACGACAGCTTTGTAATAGAGCTGGAAGTCCGGAATTGTGATGCCGCCAGCTTTGCTTTTCTTTTTCAACATTCCTCTGGCTATTTGAGGTCTCTTCTGGTTCCATACAAATTTTAGGATTATTTGTTCCATTTCTTTGACAAAAGTGGATGGTATTTTGATGGGGATTGCATTGAATGTGTAGATTGCATTGAATAGGTAGCGTTGACATCTTCACAATATTTGTTCTTCCAATCCATGAGCATGGAACGTTTTTCCATTTCTTTGTGTCTTCTTCAATTTCTTTCATGAGTATTTTATAGTTTTCTGAGTACAGATCCTTTGCCTCTTTGGATAGATTTATTCCTAGGTATCTAATGGTTTTGGGTGCAATTGTAAATGGGACCGACTCCTTGATTTGTCTCTCTTCTGTCTTGTTGTTGGTGTATAGGAATGCCACTGATTTCTGTGCATCGATTTTATATCCTGCTACTTTACTGAATTCCTGTATGAGTTCTAGCAGTTTTGGGGTGGAGTCTTTTGGGTTTTCCACATAAATTATCATATCATCTGCAAAGAGTGAGAGTTTGACTTCTTCTTTGCTGATTTGGATGCCTTTGATTTCTTTTTGTTGTCTGATTGCTGTGGCTAGGACTTCTACTACTATGTTGAATAGCAGTGGTGATAGTGGACATCCCTGCCACGTTCCTGACCTCGGGGGGAAAGCTCTCAGTTTTTCCCCATTGAGAATGATATTCACTGTAGGTTTTTCATAGATGGCTTTTATGATTGTGATTTTTTTAAGGGAATTAGTAACCAAGGTTTCAAGTTATGAAAAGTAATAAGACTCAAAATATTCAATGATACATTATCTGTGTTCCATTCTACTCCCTTTCCCAAACAAATTTAGTGTTTATTAATCTTTCATCACAGTGTTTTATTTTTTATTTTATTTTATTTTTCTCCCTCAAATTTGTTTTTCCTTTTTACAGATTCCACATTGTACTAATGAATCTTCTAGAACATTGGGGGGGGGGATAAATGTATACAAGATATGGCCTCTATTTCCTGGAACTCACAGGTGACTAAGAGACACAGGATAGGTGTAGTAACAATTTCAGTATAAATTAGGATAAATACTAGATGCCTGACCTTTGGAAAGTGCTATAGGAAGTCACAAGAAAGAACTGATCCCAGCAAGGCTGGCTTTGGAGAACTTCACTGAGAAGGTACGTTAACAATTGAATCACAGTGATTATGGTTTCAATAGATACATAGATTTGGAAAAAAACAAAAACACTCTTGACAGAATAAAGAAGAGAAGGAAAGGAGTGGAGAAAAGAGAGAAAGGAGCCAAAGCTGTAGTGGGAATTCGTCTTCTCCCACAGGGACTTCCTGAAAACTCACTTAGTTTTTGGGGGGAAGTGAGCAGACGTGTGCTTTGCCCTCAGAACATCTGAGATTTTCCTCTGAACAGATGACTCTTTGAGAGAGCTTGCCACATGCTTATTTACCTCTTTTCCTAGGCAGATTTTTTTCCCCATTGCAATTTTCTATCGTAAAGCAAGAGAAAGTTGATGAGGCCATTTAGTTTGTCAAAAATCTATCTAAAAAGTAGAAACTGAAAACACATCTGCTGAAAATGCAGACTGAAAGAGTTTAATTAGGTAAATTATTGTGTGATGAATCTTTTACATTTGGGGGGGTGAGTCTAATATTGAGCTTGGCTATATGTCACTGTGATTTACTCACAGATTTAACTTCTGAAGTTTTATTTATAAAGGAAAGTCAAATCAGTCATTTTATACTTTTTATTTGTATAGTGTCTGTTTTTCTTCAGGGAATATTTGTCTATTTCTTGATATGTAATACATAAAGCATTATTGATACATGAATAATTAAAATTAAATATTCCACCCTCCAGAAGCTTACCATAAGTAGAAAAGATGAGCTAAAACAACACCTTGTCATTTTCAACAATAGAAGTTTCAAAGGTTGCAAACATAACACGCATAAATTTTGTGGTATAATCTTCTTTGGTGGTGGGAGGGATGATATGTTGGGGAACCTTGAATGCTGTCTTGAAAGAGGTCCTAACTAAGCTAAGTTTTGAAAGGTGAATATGATGTAATTTTGAATGTAGGTAGGTGGGGTATGGAGCCGATGTCCAAGAAAGAATTCTTGAGATGTCTTTGGTGCAGAAGGGTGATTTTATTAAAGCATGGGGACAGGACCTGTGGGCTACTGCCCCGGGGTTGTGAGGGGGTGGCTGATTATATACTTAGGAGTAAGGAAAAAGGGAGGTTTTCAAAAGAACTTTCATATGCTAAAGAGGATCTACAAGATATTGGAAGCCTTTCCATTGTCAAGTTAAGGTTGTTTTTCCCTCTAGCAAAGCATTAACATTAAGAGAGTTGGTTCAAGCTCGATTACAAAGCTGTAATCATCAAGACAGTATGGTACTGGCACAAAAACAGACACATAAATCAATGGAACAGAATGGAGAACCCAGAAATGGACCCTCAACTCCATGGTCAACTAATCTTCGACAAAGCAGGAAAGAATATCCAATGAAAAAGACAGTCTCTTCAAAAAATGGTGTTGGGAAAATTGGACAGGTACATGCAGAAGAATGAAACTGGACTATTTCCTTACACCATACACAAAAATAGACTCAAAATAGTTGAAAGACTTACATGTGAGACAGGAATCCATCAAAATCCTTGGGGAGAACACAGGCAGCAAACTTTCTGATCTCGGCTGCAGCAATTTCTTGCTAGACACATCTCCAAAGGCAAGGGAAACAAAGGCAAAAATGAGCCATTGTGACTTCATCAGGATAAAAAGCTTTTGCACAGCAAAGGGAACAGTCGACAATACCAAAAGACAATCCACAGGATGGGAGAAGATATTTGCAAGTGTCTTATCAGATAAAGGGCTAGTATCCAAAATCTATAAAGAACTTATCAAACTCAACACCCAAAGAACAAATAATCCAATCAAGAAATGGGCAGAAGATATGAACAGACATTTCTCCAAAGAGATACAAATGGCCCCAACAGACACATGAAAAAATGCTCAACATCACTTGGCATCAGGGAAATCCAAATCAAAACCACAATGAGATACACCTCACACCAGTCAGAATGGCTAAAATTAACAAGTCAGGAAACGAGAGATATTGGCGAGGATGTGGAGAAAGGGGAACCCTTCTACACTGTTGGTGGGAATGCAAGGTGGTGCAGCCACTGTGGAAAACAGGATGGAGGTTCCTCAAAAAGTTGAAAATAGAGCTACCCTGCAACAGAGCAATTGCGCTACTAGGTATTTACCCCAAAGATAACAAATGTAGTGATCCGAAGGGGCACTTTCCCCCCAGTGTTTATAGGAACAATGTCCACAATAGCCAAACTATGGAAAGAGCCCACATATCCACTGACAGATGAATAGATAAAGATGTGGTGTGCGTGTGCATGTGTGTGCGTGTGTGTGTGTGTGTGTGTGTGTGTGTAGGAATACGACTCAGCCATCAAAAAAAAGAGATTTTGCCATTTGCAACAAAGTGGATGGAACCAGAGGGTATTATGCTAAGTGAAATAAGTCAATCAGAGAAAGACAATTATCATATGATCTCATTCATATGTGGCATTTAAGAAACAAAAACAGACGATCATAGGGGAAGAGAGGGAAAAATAAAGCAAGATGAAATCAGAGAGGAAGACAAACTGTTAAGAGCCTCTTAATCATAGGAAACAAATTGAGGGTTGCTGGACGGGAGGGGAGTGGGGGAAGGGGTAACTGGATGATTGACATTAAGGATGGCACATGATATAATGAGTACTGGGTATTATATAATACTGATGAATCACTGACCTCTGCCTCTGAAACTAATAATATATTATATATTAATTAATTGAATTTAAATTTAAAATAATTAAAAAAATACGCCAGCTTAAGAAAAAGACAGTTGGGAGTTTCCTTCTAGAAGTTAGGTTATTGATAAGAATGCTTTTTTTCTTGAAATCACCAAGACATTTGTAAACTGTGGAAGATTCATGCCTTGCTGGACTGTGATCTTTGTAAGTTAACAATTTGTTTTTCCTTCCTTTAGCTTTAGGGCAGCCAGGAGTGCCTGAGGAATGTAACACATATTCCACCTGGGAGTGAGGGTTGGGGATTTCAGGGTGTCAGCTTGTGCTTTGCCTTCAGCTTGCCTTCTGCCCCCTCATCAAATAAATATTTTCCAGACAGCAAAGGTTGCAAGAAGTGCATTGAATGGGCATATGGGCACATAAAAAGGCATGGAGGAATTGGAAGATAACACCTCTTTAGGAAACCATTAGCAGTTCAGAGCTGAGAAACTGAAATGATTAAGAAGAGAAAGTGACAGGGGGCAGAGCAAGTTGGCGGAGGAGTAGGAGACCTGGATTTCGTCTGGTCTCAGGAATTCAGCTGAATAGGGATCAAACCATTCTGAACACCTACAAACTCAACAGGAGATCGAAGAGGAGAGTAGCAACAACTCTCTGAACAGAGAAGCGACCACTTACTGGAAGGTAGGACGTGTGGAGAAGTGAATCCGAGGCGATATTCGGGAGGATAGACGGCGGGAGAGGGGGCCTCTGTCTGCTGCTTCTGGCAAGTGCTAGAGCCACAGAGCACAAAATCAGAACTTTTAGAAGGCTCCGCGGAGGGACGTCGCTGCAGTGGCTAAGCAGGGGGGTGGAACACTAGCGGGACAGTGTGGTCTCAGGACCCTTGGGGTCACAGAAAGACCGGGGGTGCCTGAGTGCGGCAGAGCTCCCAGGTATCGGAGCGGGGAAGCCAGCTGCAGAGTCAGAGCCGAGGCACGGGCTCTCAGCTCGGGGTTGCCATAAACTGTGATCCGTGGCCCAGTCGGGCCACTGCTTCTCCAGCAGGGTCCCAACAAGCAGCAGAGGCGGGGAGTCTCCCCTTCCTCCCCAGGAGGTGCGGCGCGGAGCGCACCGCAGGGATCTGCTGGGTTTGGAGACTCCACACGGGGTTGGGTGCCAGAGAGAGAAACGCTCGGTCACAGGACGGGTGAGCACAGAGTGTGGCTGGAGACCAGGGAATTGGGAGTGACTGCTTTTCTCTGGGGGCGCACTGAGGAGCAGGGCCCTGAGTTCTCAGCTCCTCCGGGCGGAGATTGGGAAGCCACCATTTTCACCCTGGTCCTCCAAAGATGTGCTGAGAGCTTGCAGGGAACAAAATCTCCTGAGAGCAAACCCGAGCAGATTGCTTAGCCCGGACCAACAAGGGCAGGGCAATTCAGCCTCCAGCAAAGACATTTGGAAACCACGGCAACAGGCCCCTCCCCCAGAAGATCAACAGGAACAGCCAGCAAGCCAAGACCAAGTTTACCGATCAAGGAGAACGGGAGAACTCCAGTGCTAGGGGAATAAGGCACATAGAATTCATGCCTTTTTTTTTAAACCATGATTCATTAGTTCATCAAAGTTAATTTTTTTAACTGTTTTTTTTAATTTCTCTTTTTCCTTTTTCAACCAACATCTTATCAATCTCTTTTTTAAAAAAAAAACAAAATATTTTTTATTTTTCATTTTTAGAGTCATATTTTATCCCTTCATAGTAGTTACCCTTATTTTTGGCATATATATATAAGTT